>NC_134114.1:3785000-4094375 GCF_040939455.1 Microcebus murinus | reverse complement strand
AGTGTTCCATTTCCATGCAAGCCCCAAGGCAGGCCTGGTGTCTCCTGGAAGGCCTGGAACTCTGGGGAGACTGGCATCCCCTGGTCTCTGGATGCAATGGTCTTCAGTGTCCATTCTTCCAAAACACAGAACAACTAGGACTTTTGGAGGAGAAAATAAAATGAAACAAAATAAAACATGATGCTAAACTGTTTAGATGTTTATAGGGACTTATCATCTAGAAGTTTCCCCAGATGACAAAATAGTTATCTTATCATAAGTAGAACTTAGAGATAGGACATCACAACATTGGTGAGAACCAGTCCATGCCGGGTGTTGAAGCATAACCCTTGTTTAAGGAACCCGATTTTCTCCCGTCATAATGATGGAAGATGTGGCATATAAGCCCATTTGTTTGGCAGAGCACAATTTTATTTTCATACGCTATGTGTAATAAAGAAATATATAAATATAGCTTTACCGAGGAGTTTTTAGAGCATTAGGGCTGCTGAAATTGGCGCACTCTCCTCATTTTTTCTTGCAAAGAAAATAGACGTTTGATCTACACTTGCTTTGCTGAATTTCATTTGGCTCTTTACACCCCTGCATGTCTGCTTCCTGCAAATGGGGGTTCCATTCATCTAGGGAACATATCCAGGCACATGCAACATGTACTATGTGGCCACGGCCCCTCCTAGGTGATCAGGGAGATCCTGATAGAACCCGGGGCCTTGGAGACCTTTAAGGGATAGATAGAAATGGGCTGGACCTAAACTGTAATTGCCCCTCCCCCTCCATGGTTGTATTGTCAGAGCTCATATAACATCATCCTATTGCCAAATGGAAAATTGAATATTTTATACTATTCCTTTGTGTTCACATTGGATTTTTCATCCCTGCTGATACTAGATCAATAATTATCAATAACACAAAGAAAAAATAAATGCATCTAGTATTCTATATAATATGCAAGGTAATATATATATATATATAAGATGTTTATCTCATAATAATTTAAATTTATCCATAAAGCAAAATATTAATAATTTTCTCACTAGAATCATTGCTTTAGTCCCCAGGGGCATGATGATTCCTTGACAAGAGTCCTTTCATCAGAGACAAACCCAAAATGGGATAGGTTGGTGCATTTAGGAGAACAGAGGCATGGGCTTCCATCCCACATGGAGTGTTAATTCAGAGCTCAGTGAACCCAAGGTCTAAGGAAACCTTTCTGGTTGGAGCCTATAAAGTCATCACCTTTTTTTTTTTTCAAAAATATGCAAAGCATTTGAAGAATTCACAGTGGCACAGTTGGTGAGTTTTACTGGGGTGACAGATGCCTTCGCCACCTAGAAATCTCTTCACCCTCTGCTACCACCAGTCTGTCCAACACAGACTTCCATAGCCATGGCCCACCCTCTGATTGAAAAGACAGCGCTTGAATTTGCACTTCATTAAGCTCTGTAATTATATCGGCCTCATTCTTACATCAAGATTTTCTATAACAATCTTTCCGACATGCTTCTTTTTAAACTAACCTATGATGAATCTGTCAAAAACACGAACTGTGTTACGTCTTGCAGCACAGCTGCCATTGCACCTTTAAAAGGTGTCATTAGCAATTACATTTGCCCACGAAGCAGGGATGCAACAGGAAGCGGTGGAGGAGCCTGAGCTGTGCATTCACCTGTGGATGCTCGGATGGTAGCTCCTGGCCAGATGTCTTGCAGCAGCCAGGCTGGGTTTGCTGTGACGCTGCACAGCCCAAGGGCTCCAGCTAATTGGCTTCATCCTCTCCTTAAATCTCCCCCTTCCCAGGAAACAGGTGGGGGCAGTCATATGGCCCCGGACAAATGGCTGGTGTGGGGGCAACCTGAGCCAGAAGGCAGGTGCAGGTCTCCTGCCTGCACATCCGCGTCCCTCTTGCACTGGCGTGGTGTGAAATGGCAAAGCCTCTTACAAATTCTGCAGAAACCTTGAATGTCCCTGCTTTACTCCAGTCCCGGGGGCCGGTGGACAGTGGAGAAATGTCTTCGCCTTCACGCCTGGAAAGATGCAGCTACAGGAGGTGAGTGGCAGGGTCCCAAACCAAACCGCGCCCCCAAGCACCTCTGCCACCCAGGAGGCATAGTCTCTAAGAAGTTCACCATTAGAGATTTATTTCTTTGAGAGTAATCCATTTAATGATTAAGCCTAAAGTAAAATCTCTTCAATCCACACTCTTCTAGGCTAGGACAATCGGCAGGCCCAGGTCTGTGCAGAGAGCCATGTTTTCAGCTGAGATTGGAGAGGAAGGAGGCCACAGCCAGGAGGATCCTAATGGCCTCACTGGAGCCACCCATTCCGCACGGAAGGGAAGGCTTTCCCACATCACTTTGTATCTTACACATCCACAGTGACCTTTATTTTCCCTAAATTCCAGCTTAAAATATCTTATTTTTGTATTATATCAAATATCACATTGGGAAAATGGCGCAACACTAGATTTAGAAGTTACTTTAATGGACACTTTGGAATCCTCGGCTCAGAGAGACAGGCGAGATGTGCCTCATCCTCTCCCAGCGACGGAAGAGAAAGGGTCTCACTTGAGGGCACCAGGGGCATTAGCCAGGGCAGCGGCGAATTTCTGGAGGATGGACAGATCTCATGTTTCTACCGCAGCATCAATGTTAATTGATTTCTGTTTCTTTGGAAATGTCCTCCTGCAGAGTATTTAATTCAGTGGGAAGTGGGTGCATCTGTGATGGTGCAGGACTGGGTCACGGGAAGCAGGGGAGAAGCTCTGCTTCCCATTGGCTGAGCCCCACCAGGGCGCAGGGCCACGAGCCCGCGTGGTGACCGTGTGCTGGGCTGAGCCGGGGAGCAGAGGAGAGCAGTGGGGACAGAGGAGCCGTCGGGACTGGACGTGTGTTAAGTCCCAGGAGAGCCAGCACCCAGGCTACTCATTTTCTCTGCCAGGCAAGTTTTTATATCTCTTTCTGGACACAGTTACCTCATAGCATGTGGACTACATTGTGACACATCTTTCTTCCCTCACAGACCTGTCGTTATTGCCGTTATTTGAGCTAAATAAACTGGACTGGAAAAAGCTGAGCGTCACCAGTGTTTGAGATGCAGCATCTAACACCAGCTGTGTTCTGGTTAAATTTCTAAGTTGTCTTTTAATGTTTCCACCCTCTGCGAGACTGAAACCCTTTACACTTGGTGTAACATGAGCAGGTCCATGTGGCAAAAATGTATCTACTGTCCTGCCTGATCATCTGCTAAGTAATTTTTATATACAAAGTCCGAAGGCTCAGTTCTCTGACTGCAAACTGCTTCATCTGTCCAGCGTGTGTCCTTGCCGTCCGCACAGAGTGCATGCGGATAGCGCGGCAATCCCAAGTTAGATGTTTGCAGATACTGAGCTGAGCAAGGATGAGCGATGGAGAGGAAGGAACTGCTCCCCTGCTCAGGGAGACCTGGATTTCTGGGGACCCAGGCAGCAGTAAAGTTATCACTAGGATCCAGAACTGATGAATTGCTTAATTTCCGAGTGCAAAACCCATTGTGCTTTGTTACAAAAGGAAACAGAAAAGCTAGGCCCACAGCAACGCACGTCTGGGCTCTCTTCTTATTGTAACCTCGTGTGTGCTTCCTGCGTTACAGTCAAAAGGGGATTAGTCGATTGGGCCTGGGGCGTGAGTTGAAAGAATGGGGCAGAAACTCACTTTCCGGTGCCTCCCTCCCCCTGCCCCTGACCTGCCCAGCACATGAGCACCCACATCACACCTGGCCTCCCCTGGGCCTGCCCACCCCTGCTCTCTTCTTACACGGTCCGCAACTGCCCCGTTGTCTGGGCCAGCTCTGATTGGTGGGGATGACATTAGTAAAGCTGTGAACATGCATTTGCTTTTTATTCGAGACGTCATGGGAAGATATTAGAGGGTTTTGAGCAAGATAATGACACAATTTAACTTAGGATTCTGAAGTGTCGCTCTGGCCACTGTATGGTGGATAGAACGTAAGGTTCGTTACGAGGCCGTTACCGTGGTACAGACGTACCCCGCTGGTGAGTCAGCCTTGGGTGCCAGCAGCGGAGATGGGAATAGGAGCCATGTGTGGCATCTGCCCTCAAGGTGGGGTCTGCAGTCACAGACGTCCCCCGGATATCCGCCTGAACAACCTCAGGAAGGAGTATATATCACTTACGAAGGTGGGAGACTAGGGGGAGTTTGACAGTCAAATTCAAGAGTTTTTTTCTGGACATTTAAAATTGAATATTTCTTTTAGGCAGGTAAGTGGTGAGGTCGGGATTTATGAGTGTGGAGCTCAAGGCAGAAGACGCACACTTGCAGGACGTGGTGTTTAGTCAGCGGAGCTAAGCGAGGTCAGTCACGGGAGGAGAAAATATATGGAAGGACAGAAGAGTTCTAAAGAAACAGACCTAAAGGATCCTAAAATTTAGAGACTGTAGAAAAGGGAACAAGAAAGCAAAATGATCTCAGAAGGAGCCTCCGGATAGGAAGGAACACATGTTTCATTCTTCTGGTGCTCTAAAAATGGGGTTCTGCATATAAAAAAAAAAAAAAAAGCAGGGTTCTGGAATGGAGTTTGGTTTATACGGATTATATAAAAGCAAGTCCAGGAAGCAATGCAGTGCGTGCTCTCTATCTATAGATCTGTGTTGCCGTGTGTGTGCATGTATGTGCCACGTAGACATTCAGGCATGTATTACATGGTGATCAATACATATGCACACATTCCTCCACCTACAGGCACATAGCTGTGATAACACATGATTCCTGGCAACCTGTTCCAAAGCTAACCAGTCTGTTTTACTTTCTAGAAGATCAATTTGACATTTCCATTATGTGTTAAAGTTCAACCAAATATATTACTATGGGATACGTTGGCAGGGCCTTTCAGCCTGTGTTCTCACTGAGCTTCCCGGAACCGGCTGATCCACCACAATTACATAAAGCGAGAAAACAAAATAAGAATAAGTGGGCAACTTGCCTGCTGAATAATTGGAAATGAGCCTTATATTTCTGAGCTCTTGCATCTCAAATATAGTATTAGGCTTGCCTATTGCTACATAATAAATTACTCAGCACTAAAAATTAAAGAAAAAAAAGCATTTATTATCACAAAGTGTCCGTGGGCCAGGAGTCTGGCTGTGCCTTGGTGGGTGCCTTTGGCCCAAGGTCCAAAAGGCTGTAGCCAAAGCTCGGCTTGGGGAGGATCTCTTTTCAAGATCTCCCGCATGGCTGTTGGTGACTCCGGGTCCTCCCTGGCTGCTGGACCTCAGTTCCTTGCACCTGCTCTCTCCACAGGGCAGCTCACAGCCCTGCAGCTGCCTTCCCTCAGAGCAAGCGAGGAGAGAGGATGTCCAAGATGGAAAACAGTATTTATAAAAACAATTTTATTGATACATAATATTTGTACATGGGCTATATGTGACATTTTGTTACATGAGTAGCAGGGTGTCCATCCCCTGCAGTATTTATCATTTCTGTGTGTTGGGGACATTTCAAGTCTTCTCTTCTAGCTGTTTTGAAATGTATCATACATTGTCGTTAATGACAGTCACCCTACTCTGCTATCTAACATGAAAGCTTGGTCTTTCTCATTGCATGTCTGTACCCATGATCCAACCCCGCCCACATGCCCATGTTCTTCTCTGTCCCTAGAAGCCAGTGTTTTTATAGCTAATTCAGAAGTGACAGCCCCTCACTCCTGCCTAGTTTTTCCCCAAGGAGCCCTGCACTAAGTCCAGCCCACATACAGGGGAGGGGTCACATAGGGTGTGGATATCACAAAGCAGGGACACTTAGGGGCTCTCTAAGAGGCTGACTCCAATTGACATACCAGGAAACTGCATTTATTGACATACTGCTCAAAGATCATGTGTATTCAACAAAGAATTTGAAGACACTGTCAGATACTCTATAACCACTTTTAGTTACAGAAACGTAAGCTCCACACCACACACCACACACACACACACACATCTGGAAATTGGCAGGCAATTGGGAATCAATTAGAATCTATTCCCTACTGCAGTGATCTTTCCCTACATCTCATCTCAGTGCAATGCATTTCAACTGAGCAGCAGCCTCCTAGCAGGGAACAGTAACTTGGCAGTGTAGGTTATTTTAATGAACACTTTAAACTAAGTCTTTACCATCTGTTCTGTTTCCTAATTACAAACCTACACTCATTTGCAGTTGCATCATTAAAAGTGAGATGCTGGCAACATGCTTTAATGCTGGTCTAGGTTGTCCTCTTGGTTCTGAACTAATTTCCTCGGTTGTGATGTCCCGAAGTACAAGGCATCTCATTTGAGATGAAGACATTTAAAAAAAAAAATGCATTGTATATACAGTATTCAAATGTACAAGACCCATGTCTTGATTCTTTTCTCTCTCTCTCTTTCTCTGTGCAATTCTCTTATTGCAAAGAGTAATTCACTTTAAGAAGGATTTTACACTTCAAATTCCCCACATGTCTGGTAATTTTATCTTGCTTTAGGGATAAGGGGAGGATTTAAGTGGAAGCCCTTTAAACAGGAATTAAACTCATTTGCACAATGTAGACCTACACATCTCTCCTGTGAGCATGATGAGACGTTTTGCAGAGTTTAACTCTTCAAACATTGTTTTACTTCTCTGCTTCCCTTCCCTGTGGAACTGTTCATCAAGATGAACTCTAAGCCAAATCAAGAGATACCAAGAGACACACAGCTTCTGAACTAATCCGCTCTTATTCAAGAGATAGTAGCCAGTTTTGCAACTCAAAGGGTGCTAGAACTTAAGAAAGGAAGGATGCCAAGCATTTGAAAGACCACCAGTACTGCTGCTGAGGTAAGTAGACAGCCACTGTGGGCCTTCTGAAAAGTGACAGCCTGTGAATCAGAAGTCCCCAGCGCTCACACCATAGGAAGCTTCTAGAAGGCCCTTCTACCATCACTGAACACAGGCAGAAACCCTAACCCCGCATCAACCCACTGGGCTGCCTACACACCTCGGTCACATGCTCAAGTGCCTTCTGCTAAATTGGCATGTGCTTCTGGCTGGCAGACAAGTAGACAGGTGAGCAGGTAGCAGGAGATGGTGTGGTGTCCAGGTGCGGTGGTGTTTAGGTTGTCCTCTTGGCTCCCGTCAGCCTCTGAGCCCAGGATGTGGTGAGAGTCTCAGGGCAATCAGTCCTGTGCTGCCAGCATTGCACCAGACAATAAATGACAAAGAGCCCTGGCGAGGACCATGGGAGAAAGGAGGCCCCAGGTTCCGGTTAGAATGGACCTTTAGTTCTCCCTTTAGCCTGACAAAGTCCCCAATCACATTTTCAACATCTGCCTGAGGGTGACCACCAGTCACCCTGTCACGGAATGACCACGTCATTCCAATGTTCTCGCTTTGCCCGAAATGACCCGTAGCATGAAGTGTTCTCCGAGAGTCACATCCCGTCCTCTCTGCGGTGAGTGCGGGAAGAGCCCCTGCATAATTTCAGCTGTGCTTGCTAGAAAAATAGTTTCACAGCAGCTGCTGGTTATGGGCTTCTAAATTTCCTGTCATTTCAAGATGCTGGGCTTTTAAAACATAAGCCTTCAAGTGCACCTGAGTCCCCTGAGAGGGGGACAGCCTGGAGAGGGTGGGTACGTCCAGACAAGGGTTTCGGGGCAGGACACCATTCGCTGAGTGGTGTCAGTTAAAGGTGAAGGACTCTTGCATCAGGGTGGCTGGGTCACTCTGATGGCCACCCACAGGGCTTTCTGCTGTCTCTTCTCCATTCCGGGTGGCGTGAGAGGCTCCTCCCCTCAAGGTGTGGCCCTCCTCACCAGAGAAACTGGATCTTCC
This sequence comes from Microcebus murinus, assembly GCF_040939455.1. Lineage (NCBI taxonomy): Eukaryota > Metazoa > Chordata > Mammalia > Primates > Cheirogaleidae > Microcebus > Microcebus murinus. The sequence continues at coordinate 4,086,558 of NC_134114.1, read as the reverse complement.
ACCTGAACTGTCATGAGAACACTGCTCTAGAGCATCGGTCCCCGACCTTCCTGGCACCAGGGACTGGTTTCATGGAAGGCAATTTTCCCACAGATGGGAGTGTGTGTGTGGGGGGGGGATGATTAAAGGATGATTCAAGTGCGTTACATTTCTTGTGCACATTATATCTCTTATTATTACATTGTAATGTATACTGAAATGATTATACAAGTCACCGTAATGCAGAATCAATGGGAGCCCCGAGCGTGTTTTCCTGCAACTAGACAGTCCCATCTGGGGGTGATGGGTGACAGTTGGTTTATTACGGTCTCTGTGCAGTCAAACCTCCCTGCTAATGATAATCTGTATTTGCAGCCGCTCCCCAGCGCTGGCATCCCCGCCTCAGCTCCACCTCAGGTCATCAGGCATTAGAGTCTCATAAGGAGCGTGCAACCTAATCCGTTGCATGCACAGTTTACAGAAGGGTTGGAGCTTCTGTAAGAATCTAATGGCGCCCCTGATCTGGCAGGAGGCGGAGCTCAGGCAGGGATGCGAGTGATGGGGAGCGGCTGTAAATGCAGGTGAAGCTTCGCTGGCTCACCCGCCACTCACCTCCTGCTGTGCGGCCGGGTTCCTGACAGGCCACGGACTGTACAGTCTGCAGCCCAGGGCTGGGGACCACAGCTCTAGAGCATGCAATCTGGGCTAGAGGGGACACAGCAGGCACGGGGGTGACCCAGAGTGGAGAGAACACAGACGAGCACAGTTCCAAGGCAGAACCGTCAGTGGAAAATAAGTTGAGGTTGTAGAAGAAATACACACATCCTGATACAACAAGCCATATCCTCTTTGGGTAAAATATTATGATTTTGATGAGTTTCCTAAAACCCATATTTTGTTTGAGGACAGTGGATGTTCTACAGGCACAGGTGAGACTTTTTTTTTTTTTAAAAAGCATTTTCCTTACTACATCCTTGGGGCTTGATGGAAGTTCAGGGCCATTCGGTGACTATTTGGGGCTTTGATAGAGACTGTCTGGAGGCAGAGCCCTAGATACCATCCGGAGCCCCGAGAGCCAGACGCACGGACTGGTCCTCACGACATGAGAATTCCCGACATCGGGCAAGCTACTAAGGCCAGAGTCTTAGTGTTTTACAGTGTTTTATGATTTATGAAATGTCTCCAAATCTATTCTGTCTAATGGGGATGTAAGACATGCTACCCACCCCCAGGACAGGGGAGCAGCAGACTGCTATTGGAACTGATCACTGTGGAATCTGTAAGAACCTGAAGAATATCTGCAGTTGTATGGACTCAAACTAACCCAAGTTGTGAAAATTAAAACACATGTGTAGGCTGGACGCCGTGGCTCATGCCTGTAATCCCAGAACTCTGGGAGGCTGAGGTGGGAGGATCGCTTGAGGTCAGGAGTATGAGACCAGCCTGAGCAAGAGTGAGAACCCGTGTCTACTAAAAATAGAAAGAAATTAGCCAGGTGTGGTGGTGCCCACCTGTAGTCTCAGCTACTCTAGAGGCTGAGGCAGGAGGATCGCTTGAGCCCAGGAGTTTGAGGTGCTGTGAGCTAGTCTGACACCATGGCACTCTAGCCTAGGTGACAGAGTGAGACTCTATCTCCAAAAAAGAAAAACCCATAAAATTCATGTGTACATCCTGTGCCTGTGCCTGGTCATTGGAGGGCACTGGCAGGTGACAGGACCATCTGATGCGGATTGTCTGGGGGCATACAGGCTTCTCTGGCCTTGACATCAATGAACAACTACACTAGTTCCCATGTGTCACCTCCTTCTAGCCATGAAGTACTTAACAGCGTCTAAACAGCATATCCAGTGAGTGCTTTAATACCAATTGCCAAAGCTACCGGCCAATCTCTCGTTTATTAAAAGATGTCTTAACCTCAAGGCATCAGTTGGTTCCTGGTCCTCTGGCTGTCACACTCATGAAAAGAGAGGATTCCGGTGCATCCTCCTGGCCCATCTGCCAGATAGAACCCTGATGACATGTTTTGTCGTCCATTCAAGTTCATGAAGTACTCCAGACCCTCTTGTTACAGGGCCTTGACCACACAAGCTGGCCGTGGTCTGGCTCATCCTAGTTGCTCAGCAACAGCAACCTGAGGTTCCCCAGCCCCGCCTGGGACACAAATGACCCCGTTGTTACCCAGGCTTGGAGCTTTCATGCCTCACAATTTTGCAGGAACAAAACACCACCCCAGGTGCATCTGGGAAGTCCCAAGGGGGGGGGGGTTCATCATGACATCCTCACTCTGGCCAGTGTCCCCAAGTGGCATCTGTCACCACCTTGAGAGCCCCTGTCATCCTCAGCCCTGTGTGCCAGGCCCCCAAGCTCATCCAGGCACAGGCCTGCAGGCTGACAAGGTAGCTTCCTACAGGTAGATGAAATGACAATAGGTTACCAAAGTGACCTGCTTGGGTCCCCTGTCATCATTCATTGTTGGGGAAATGGCTCTTTCAGTTTTTACCTGTAGCCCTACCTGTACAAGACACCTCTATGAAGGCCCCTGGGTAGCTGGGGTCAGGGAACAGTCATCGTGGCAGATGCCAACTGTACTCAGAATCACCCAGTGTTTTATCCCAGCACAGAGGGCAAGACCCTGTCTCTCAGGTGAGCTGAGTGCCAGGAGCCCTGCAGTTCCTCAGGTAGCCTGCACACCTGTCCCGGCATTCGCCAGTGCCCCCTCCCCCCCCAGGGCCACAGATAGGTACCTGTGTTGCCCAAGAAAAAGAACACTATCTCCAAAGTGCTGGGAACACTGTCCTAGTGCCTTGCTATTTTGTGATTCAGTGCAAGCTCCATGGTCGTGCCAGGAGTTTTCCTTATGTATGAATGAGTCATTCAGTCTTTGAACTTTTCCATTTACCATGACTTGGGTTGCTGTCTCCTCCAGACAAAAAAAAATTCTCCTTTTACAATAATTACCTCCATAATAGTAAGTTCTACATAGCCCATATTCCATAGTGACAAGAGAAAAATTTAAGATACAAACAAAAAGATTGTAATGAGTCATCTAACATTTAAATGGCAAAAGAAAATAGCCCTCATTTTCTTTGTTGTTCATGCATTGCCTTCTTCTTAGCAATAAATCATTCACTTAGTAGAGATAAACATTTCATCATCATTACATGTAAGGTCCATGTAGAAAATATAGTACTGCAAATGGTCTGTAATATAAAAGATGCAGCTGCAATGGAATTTGTCATTTAAGTTCTCCAAGTTTCAGATATAAATATAAATATTGACAAGCTTTAAAACTCACTCATGCAAGTCATAATAACAGATTTTTAGAAATTGGGCCAGCTATCCAGGCCAGCAATACAAGATTTGGGGTGTGTTCAGAGTGGCTTTGGAACTTGCATCCTTTGGTCATGAATTGCAAAGTCATTATTTCTAAAAAGGTTTAGAAAATATTGGCACTTTCAATTGGTTGCAGAAATAATGAATATTTTTGCCCAGTCACTCCTCTTTCACCCCTGCAGAGGCAGCCTGAGAAATGTTCAGAATGACAGCAACCTGGAGGAAGAGACTGGGAGGTTATTTAGGAAACAGATTTTAAAAAGGAAGTAGCCCAATGAAATAATTTCTTTGAAGTCACAACAGAAGAGTTAAAAGGTACCATTCCAAGCCAGAGGGATCGACAGTAATATATAAATTGGCATGCAATTTCAACCACTCTCCCCAAAATGGAGAAAGGAGACATATCATTTCAGAAAACCAATAGACAGAGACCATTTGCCTGAGTGAGACACATTTGAGGTTGCTCTGATCCCCTGCAGGGATATAAGTCACACTATTATAAGTCACAGATATTTTTTAAAATGTTCTTTTCTAATGTCAAATATTGAAATAAGAGAACCTGAGTGGAAGTCAGAGAGGCAACAGGACATTGCTAGGAATGTCACCGCTGCAGGAATAGAGGCAAACCTCCAAGCAGCAGGAGACAGTAGATCTCTCCACTCTATTTATGCTTTTCTTATCAAGATAGTTGCATAATTGGTTTACTACTTTTCCCCTTCATTCATGTCAGGTTTTCTCAATTAAGCTTGGAGCCTCTATAAGGCAGCACTGTTTCCTACACTTCTTTTATCTTCTCATATCTCGTGACAGCCATAATAGGGAGAAGCTTTATGAACATTCACTGGCTAAGCAAATGAACAGTTCATGCAGAAAGGTCAATTGTTATTCTGTTTCTTGCAACAGAACTTGCTGAGAACTCTTATTATGGTGACATGCAAAAACCTTTAAGTGGGGAGAAGGAAGCTATCGTTATTGGTAAAGAATGATGCAATATATGAAAACAATTCTTAGAAAGAAAGGCAACCCGTTATTCTAAATTTTACAGTATTAACATTACAAGAAGACGGATTTTAGCAGTGACCTCTGAAACAGGAGGATGGAATAGAGTGGTGTTGATATGTAAGTTCTTTAGCTTCTCTGCTTCTGGGAACACTTACAGTATAATTCAATAACCAGCTTGGACCTTAAACGCCTAAGAAATCACATGTGCCTTTAGCTTCTCACACTAGCTTGCAAAACTATTCAACAATGCTTTTATGGAGCTTGCGTGAAGTTGAAAGGAAGAAAATCTCTGGAGTTTTAATTATGGGGAAAACATTGTATTAATATCATTTAATATAAAGCTCAGAGACATTTCATTTTCATTAATGACTATAGGTGTTTCATTGCATTTGTTTATGATTAGAATTTTAGGGCTGCTAAGGAGGCTCATCCTGCTGTTAACCCAGCCCTGACAAATCCCTGTGATGTCCTTGCCAATTGTATGTGTGATGCGCACACAATGGGAATGTATGGTCGCTTAGTTTTAGCTATTGATTTGGAGATTGTTTCTGTCTGGTTGAGTAAAAATTATTCCTAAGACTGTCAGCTGATCAGATCAAACTTTAGCATTTTAATCAGTGTGGTTCAGAGAGCTCCCAGGGCCTGTTTGCATTTATGCGCCAAGCTCCCCTGCTAGCAATTGTCATGCAGAGGAACTGTTGGTAGAATCTGCACTTTGGGGGGAGTCCATCAATGTTTGGAAGAGTTCACCGAGCCATCTTTTCCAACTGAGAAGCCTTGGCCATGTTAGGGATGCTGTGGGACAGTTAAAAGCCTCCCTCTCCTCTGTTTGGCACGACGACACTACCCTGGAACACTAAAAAAATATTTAGATAGCAATCTGGCCATAGCCACTTTGCATCCTGTGTAATACTATAGGCACTGCTTTGGAAAGAAAATCGTCCAACATAACAAAAGCAGTTAGAGGTAATTTGGTGGCTTGCTTTGTGAAGGATTTCCACAGGCCCAGATACTTTTGAATTACAGAGAAAATTCCCCAGATTCTGCCAAAGATTTGTGCCAAAGTCATCATAATTATACATCTCTGAGTACTTGTTCCTGCCAGCAATGAATTAATGAGATGATATTACTTATAATCTTTGAATACGATGAAATGAAAACAGAAACAGGAATAAAATAATAATGAGCCAGGGTCTCATTATAGAAGAAACAGCAAAATGATGAGCTGGGCCTCATTATAAAAAAAAAAAAAAAAAAAAACCCACAACATTTTCAATGTTGAAAAGAAAGCTCATCTGAGCTAAGAAAACCAGAAGAAACTAAGTGTCTTATCCTTGTGAACAAAGCATGCAGAGTGGAATGGCTAACAAGGAAGCGGGTGAGATGAGCCATCTCTGCCCGTTAGCGGTGACTCTTCCTGCCCCAGCCCTGCGATGTCCACGTGGGCAGAGCCTTCCTCCCCTGCGCTTACTCTGGCCACCTGTGATGGGACCACATCCTGGGGAGCAGCTTCAAACCTTCCCCAGATAGTCCTTGCTGCTTCGTAGTAATACCATGGGGACCGTGCCACAGTCGAAACTCTTTCACTTACGACATAAAGGTGATGTTTAGTTAATTTTAAGTTCCTCTGGCTTGATCCACTATTGAAATAAATGTGGGTAGGATGGCTGAATTAAAACGTATTCTGGTTCCAGAAGACCGTTAAGAAGCCAGGTGAGTTTGGGCAAGTTCTTTCTTCTCTGTGAAAGTCTCTTTCTTCATTCTGGAGACAAGAATGGCACATTAGATAATCTGTAGTCACAGAGGGTCTCCCGACTCTAGGAATCTATGGGTCTCTGACTGCTAGAAGGTAAATGCATTTCCTGAAACAGGAAAACTGCAAGGTACTTTTTATGCATTATGGAGAATATGCATTGTCTATATTTTCATTGTGTATTCATCCATGCATTGTTTTTAATTACAGCTGGATGAATGTTAAGTAGAGGGTGGATAAGTAGATGATAGATGGGTGGATAAATAGAAGATAGGTGGTAGGTAGATAGATAAGTAGATAAATAGATGTAATATAGATATCATGAAAAATGTAAAGTAAACATAGGACGTAGTCCCTGTTTTGAGAAGCTACGAGATGAAAGTATAAACTTGAACTCGATCTGGTCAATAACATCCATAAATATGAGAGCGATCATGCAAGTGTGTGGTCCAGGCCCTGGGTTTGCATACTGTGAATGCGAGTTAAGGGGGAAGAATGTAGCCGTGTGTTTTTATGGAAGAGCTAGCCACACACTGTGGTGTTTCCTATTGGAAGAACCGCTTTTCCTTTGTGGAAAGAGAACATGTTTCTTACATAATTTTAAAGTAAGGAAATTATTTATCAATTTGTCAGAACTTCCAATTGTATATTAATTATTATAAAGTCATAAAAGTTCCGTTTACCTCTTAGATACAAACCCATAGACATATTTGGTGTCTTGCCAAATGAATATTTCTGTTCCAAGCATTTATTTATTGTTTTTCCTAACAAGCGGTGGTAGAATACAAATTGTTTCTTATAGTTAACCAGGACAGTGGGTTTTGAAACTGTTCCAATGTCACCTCCAGCAAATGGATCCAACAGGGCAGCAGAGCATCTCGTGGAGGGTAGTGCCTTCTCCACGTAGCCTCTGAAAATTCGCCCAGGCCGGCCAGTGTCTATAGCATTAAATACTACTGTGGGGGGAAAAAAAATCACCTTAGATGGGCATGATTCACCACTCTCTTCCTTGTCATTGCTGTCATTGAGAAAGCTTGTCATGTTTTAGGTCACAACTTCAGCTGGGCCAAGAAAAGCAAACGCCGGGCTGGGAGCTGGGAGCCTGACGCAAGGCCAGGGCGCAAGGTAAGGTGACAGATACCAAATATCTGGGGCGCCCTGGAGCCCAGGCCCGAGGAGCTCACCACAGACACCAGCAGCAATTAGCAGAAACACGCGCATGCGCGCATTACTCCTTTTCTGCCTAAGTCTGCCAGAGGCTGTCCTGTGGCTTGACTGATTCTTTGTTAAAACAAGAATTCTAATTAGAAATATGAGGGAATGAGTAGGTTCCTGTGATTATACCCAAGGGACCAGCCGAGACTCCTGCCCTGGAGCCGCCTCTCTGAGGAAGCAAAGGGAAGTCCACACGCGGAGGGGGTGGCGGCTGAGCGGGCGTGGAGAGGGCCACCTCCCAGGGAGAGAGACTCAGGTGCAGAGTGTCAATCTTGGAAGCTTTGGTGCGTGTCGTGGAGGAGTCCTCCTAAGAAAAACTTCAGGAAAACGCCAATTACCATGCCCTTTTTAATTTTACAAAATATGACAAGAGACTCCAGATAGTGCGAACCTAATGACTTTGTGTGCAATAAAAACTAAAAACCAATAAAAGCCAGTCACAATGTATGCAGCAGCACCTTCCTGATGGAGCCATATTAATTCTACAAAGACAAATAATGCAGCTCCGTTTACTCTGCTGCCCGCGTCACGTAATTCTGAAGACAGGCACACCACCGCCTGAAGGCAGCACAAGTCGATGCATCTTTCTCCAGCAAGAACTCTCGGTGAGCACGGGTAGGGCACGACATTTGCACCGTGACGTGCTCGGTCAGCTCAGTCACATGCCTGCTATCCCTTCCACGTACGGCGCACCTGGACAGGCTCTTGCTATAGCGAGTTGGCAGGTAACCCACACGCCCCCACCCCGCAGGCTGGGACTTCCAGTCCTGTCCCCATGGTCCTGCTGGGCTCATCTGCACAGGGCAGCTTCTTCCCAAATGTGAGACCTTGAGACCCATTAAAGTCATGGCTTCCTTAGGAAAAAGTTACGAGGCACTTAGACAGCCAATATGACAATGTTTCTTAGAGGAAGATCTTGCTAAAATAAAACTTGAAATAAGCCAATTTAGCTTGATAGCCAAAAAGAAATGTAAGGTATGTGCTTTTCTGATTGTCTTCCTCCTCCTCCTCCTCCTCTTTCTCTTCCTTCTTCTCCTGTTCCACCGGAAATATAATGAAACACACCCTTAATGGTTATTTATGAAGAAGATTTAAAATGAAGATTTGCCCAATATGCTTCGCCAGGTTTCCATGGCAACCCCGCACCCTGGGTGATGGTCCTTAACACCCAGGCTGGCTCTCAGAAGCAGACGCCGAAACAACAACAGCAAGAAAATAAACATGTCCCGAAGTCCTTGAGTACGAATGGCGGAGAATTTATGTAAGTCCTGTCCCTTCGAGAGGCCAGCTTGCACCCTCGTGGGCCACAGTTGCCGTGAAGGGGAAGCATGAAGCTGCTCAGCTCCTCTGGCAGCAGCCTGCAGGCTCTTAAATCTGACGACACAGACAAATCGTCTCCAGAAGTGCACATGGTGTAAATTAATTAAGGTGCGGACTCTTGGAACGCAGAACACCAATCTCTTGAGAAACAAAGCTCAGTGCAATCGGATGCCATAAATGCCAGCCTTCGGTGGAGAAAGGAGGGTAACGGGAGAGGCGCCCCCTCCTCGCTGGGTCTGACGGCAGGTGCGCCAGGATCCTCTTGGAAAGGCAGGGTCTGAGGGCTGTCTTCCTTCCAAGCTACAGAAGAAATGATTCTTGCCAGTGGTTGTATTTAGGGGTTATGTTTGCAGGAAAAAGGATTCTCAGATAGATTTATTTTTAACTGTAGGGAAGAGAAAAAAAAGACCAAAGTAGTAGAATGCAGTCTAATGCTAAAACATACAGACACACCGCGAGGGCTTTCAAAGGGAAGAAGACATAGTAAACGCAAACTCCGCGTGGCTGTCTACCCGGCTTGACAACGTCTCTAGTCCCAGTCTGCAGAGTGCTTCTGCGGATTTGGGGAAAGTGGTTCGGCTCTTCTCCAGACAGTCAGTGTCTCTGCGGGTGCCAGGACACATGCTGAGACCGTAAGACTGATCTCAACACGTAGAAATGATTAACATCATTTTGGACTTTGAGTTCTTAGAGAGCTTTAGTCCGTTGACCCAGGTACTTTAGACACATGTCTTTCTCTGATCCTGAAAATATAGTATTTGTATCCTGGTATTGTTAAAAAATAAAAAATAAAGAAAAAATATCTTGCCCATGTAGAAAGGACAGTCGTGGGTGAGATGATTAACAACCAGATGTTCCGGCTCTACTACGCAGTGCTCCCTGGGCTTGGTCTAGCCTTGGGAATTCAGGGAAAACTCAACTTCCAGTTTTTAAAACCAGAATTTAGAAGTGAGACCCACACATGCTATTAATATTTATATATGCGTGGGACTCGAGAGCCTGGCTGCTTCTTGATCGTGCACGAGTCTGAATACGGAACCGACATGTTGGACCAGAAATGAGGAGCCCGGAATTCTGTGCTTTCCTCCACGCTGACTAGCTTTGTAGTTCCACTTCCTAATACTGAAAGGAAGGATGATGCCTATTTATTCTGATTATGTCAGTGGTATTATTATATAAACTCAAGGAGATAACGGATATGACAACGTTTAAAAATCACACAGAAGTAAAGAAGCAGGAAGGATTATATTTCCTGCTGTGGCCAGACTTACAGAATCACAGAGTCTAAGCATTGAGTAAAAGCCAAGTTATCTGGTTGAAAATACTTCTCAATTCAAGAAGCTATTCTACAGACTCATTGATTTATCCATCCACCTACCCATTTATGCATTCACTCATTTGTCTATGGATCACAATTTTTTATTAAGCACCTACTTCTCTCTAGGCAAGGTGTACTAGGTTTGGATCATGCCACCCTCATGACTCCTGGTGAGGAAGCCAGGTAATAAACCAGCACTTGGAAGGAAAGGAAGGGATTGAGAATGGTGGCAGCGCCCAGTAGTGAAAGGAACTGGGGTCTCAGAGAGAAAGGCCCAGGGCAGCGGCAGGGCAGTGCCCAGACCCCGGGAATACGCTGGTACACACAGGGGTACGGCAGCTTCCAACTAATATCTGGGGCCAGTGAACAGTGGAGGCCAGTCTGAATTAGAAGGAAGAGTGAATTATCTAATAACCTTTAAAAGACTCAGTTTTCATAATTTTAACCAAATCCGAAAATGCCCCCGCTAGGAAAAGTCTTTAGAAGATTATGTCAGTTAAGTAAAAATATTTTCAGCTAGCATAAAATTGCTCACTTTTAGTATATGAGGTTGATATTAGCCTCACAATCTTATTTATATCATTACATGTCTAGGGCAGTGGGGAGAATAATGACCCTCAAAGATGCTCACACGCTAATCCCTGGGACCTGTGAAGACATTACCTTACAGGGCAAAAGGAGTTTTGCAGGTGAGATTAAGACTATGGGTCTTGGGATGGGGAGATGACCCTGGATTATCTGAGTGGATGCGATTTAATCACACAAGCCCTCACGAAAGAACTGAGAGCGGTGACATGAGAGGGAATCGCCCCACCGTTGCTTGCCTTGAAGACAGAGGAGGTGGGCCGCGTACCAAAGGGGAAGCTGCCTGGAGGAGCCGGGGCGGCCTCAGCAGACAGCTGGCTCCAAACAAGGACGTCAGTCCTGCAACCCCAACCTCAAGGAGCCGAATTCTGCCAGCCATCCAAGCAAGCAAGTGAAGTATCACAAGAATGGAAAAACAAACGCCACATATACTCAACATTGAATTGGAACTGATGGATCAGCACCTATCTGAACATATGGAAACAATATTCATTGGAAATCAATCAGGTGCGGGAGGGGGAGGAAGGGATGGGTAAATTCACACCTAACGGGTACAACACACACTGTCTGGAGGATGGGCACACTTTAACTCAAATGGTACAAAAGCAATCTGTATAACCAAAACGTTTGTATCCCCATTGTATTCTGAAATTAAAAACAAAAAATTACATGAAAAAGGAAAATAAATAGAAAAGTAGAAAAGTGTAAGGAACTTTAGTTTCAATAAAATTATGCCATCACTCACTTGTTTTCACCAAAAACAAAGCAAAACAAAACAAAACAAACAAAAAGCAAATGAGCAAGCCCCTAGCAACAGGGAAAGATCGGGAACTGGATTCTCCCCAGGCCGCCCAGGAAAGGCGGGAGCTGCCTGCCAACACCTCGATGTCAGCCCGGTGAGACCGCGTTCGGCTTTAACCTGCTGAACTGTAAAGTGACAAATTCGTGCTGTTTTAAATTGCTACACCGGTGGTGATTTATCATGGCTGTGATGAAACTCTAATAGATGTGATTTTCTGTGTGCTGTGAAGACTCAGAAATACCATTTAAGTGCTTCAGATATAATATCCCCTCCCTCCCCACCCACCTCCCAAAATTAACTTGGGAGAGAGGGACAGGCCAACACTGCAGGGCAACGGCAGGTCCTCTGATTTGTAGCAACTGTCCTCCCCAGCACTTCCCCGATGGCCCTGGGCAAGTGGCCTGCCACCGTCTGACCTGTCCACGTGACCCCTCCAGCGCAGGGAGGTTTTAGAGGCGCCAAGGCCGCCGCCGTTCCTGCACCACGCTTACCTTTTCCTCAGACTGGAAAGTGGAAGAAATTGGCCGAGGGTATCTCACACTATCCAGAGATGTTTGGCTTTTGGAATTTATCCTTCGTTATTAACTTCCCAAGCTTTCGATTTTTCCCAACAGCAAATGCTGTAAATACAGATGGCAGAAAGGCACATCTCAGCCTAACCCTTAGAAATGGTCAAAATGACAAATTGCTTGCACGTCGACCGTGCATGCTGAAGCAGGTAAGTTCAGAGGATCACGGCAGCAATGGTAAATGCACAGTGGACCCAGAGTTTCAGGATCTCATGACAATCAGAAGCCACTGCTCCTGGTCTGAAATTGACTGGTGTTTCTCAGCGATGGCTTTGTGGACCATTCTTCCCCACGCCGCAATTACATTCCCACGATACTGCTCTCGATGCCTCTGTTCTTCCCCGCCCCGCAGGACGCCACTAGGTTCCTTTCCCCCCAGCGCTCCTGCCTGGCTCCCCTGGAGCCACCTCAGCGTGGTCCGTCTCTGGGCTGTGTCCCACTGGCTTTGGGGCAGCGCCCACGCGAGGCTCCGCTACTCTGCTCTTCCAAACTCAGCGAAGCCTCGGGCTGGAAACGTCTAAGTGCGGACTTTAGCCAGCACGTCCATCCTGCTAAAGCAAAACCCCCAAATTTCAAGGCAGCTTTCCTTTTACATGTAGACTTTGGAACCGAAAATTGTCATTTACTTTTCTGATTAGATTTCCTTTTATTGCCCTGAAAACCCTCAGGGGGGAGAATAATGAAGTTCATGTTTTCCCCGACGTGCAAAACATGCAAAACAACCACGTCTTTGCACGTCTGTGCCGCTGCCTTGGATGATTCCCGCTGGTTGGCTTTCGTGACCAAAGTTCTTTCTTCAGGATCCTGGGACAAGTCCCTCACCTGTCCTCCGGCCCCAAAGCAGGGTGGAAGGCACAGGGCACCCTCTGAGGGTGGGCGCCCTTGCCAAGGCGGGGCAGCTGTGCTCTCTGGGTGGTTTGTAGAACGCCTGGCCTGAGAGCCAAGGCCCAGCCGGATCTGCCCTGTGCCACATCTGAGGAGAGCAGCTCTGTCCCCCTCAGCGTCATTCCGAAAGGCACTTGGCACCCTCAGGATGAAGTCACTACTGTGGGTCTTTATTCAGGTCACCCAGGAGGCAGAGGAACCTGGGCCCCAGAGGAAAAGAGCAGCTCTGTTCTTTTTTTCTGAATCCCAGCAGATGCTTGAGCAGTGTCCTGGGGTGAAGGAAGGGTCCTCAGGAACAATCACCCTGGGAGGTGTGGCCCACTGGGAGGCCAGCAAGGACCAACAGAGTGAATGCCAGTCGAGGTTTCCCCAGTGGGAAGGCTGGCCGTGCTGGCTGTGTCCCGGGCTGGACGCCTGTGATTTGCGAGGCAGATGTCAGCTCTGGTCACCAGGAGAAGTGACCACCCGGGCTCCAGCTGCAGAGTCCAGCTGCAGAATCCATTAGTGGACAGTCCAGGAAGGTATAAAGGTGGAAAATCAGGTCTGCCTTCTCCCTCGATAAGGAATCTCTAAATTCAAACATGTAATGGGCAGAAGGTCTATGTTTATATAAGATAGTTAGGGTTAGGGTTAGGGTGTCATGCAAATAAAAATATATAAATGAGCCTCTGACCTCTACTCTCTCCTCCAAAAAAGTCTTAAACTCATCTTCGTATAAAATCTGTTTGTTTCATTCAAAACAGAAAGCTAAAACTCTCCCAGGTTTCTCTGGACTTTCTTTATAATTGTCGTTTCTGTTTTTGTTTCCCTCCAGAAAAGAGACCCTTCCGTAATGATTATTCTTCTCTAGCCCAGCAATTTCCTTGTTTTGTTTAGCAGCTCAGTAAGGTGAGCGTGCCAGGGGTTAATTTCTAGCACAATTCTAAGCACAAAACAGAAAGGAAAAGGTACAACTTATCTTCACTCCTGAAGGCTGCCCAGTGGGCTGGGCGGGGCTGGGGCGCTTCGGTGTCTCAGGCTGTAGATGACACTGTTGCTGAATGACCCAAGAAACATGCTAAACTCAGAGGACGGATTATTGACTCCAAGATGATCCACTTCCTTTCCCAAACATTGATCAGGAGGTTGTCTGAGGGGCGTTGCCCTGGGCACGGTGTCCACCAACAAGTCCCTGCGGCTTTGCTTTCTGCAGCTATCTGGACCAAGGCAGAGGACACAGTCTCCGGACGGTACCTGTGTGGGAGGGGTGCACACTCAAAGGGGGAGCGAAGAGTTGGCATTTGACAGTTGTGCCAAGACATAACGTCACTGGAGTGGAAACCAGCAAGATGGGTTCTGAGAAAAAGAAAAGTATAATCTCACTTTTTGGTTTAAAAATTCCATTGCCAAAATTGAGCTGGAGAAGAGAAAGTTAAGGTTTGAATGAATGACAACATTTCTGTTTTCACTGATTTTGAGACTCTGAATCCAGTACATTTTGAATGTTTTCTTTTGCAAACACGATAAAGAAAAATCACTCATCAAAAACAGGCACATCAACAATCTTGGACTACATTGCAAGACTCTCCATGAATTATTAGTTACCGTAAGCAGTGAGCTCACCTAGTTTGTTTAGATTCTGGTGATTTTAAACATTTCTGACATGCAGCCATGGTCTGAGTAAGCGAGGGACACCTGCCCACGGGTAAGTGCCATCCAATCCAAGCCTGTGGCTGGAGGGGAGTCTTGGAGCTGATCTGAGGGAAAGGAATGCCACCTCTACATCCATGCTGCTCTCTAGACAAAAATAAAACCCCCTTTGATCAACAACGGGGGGCGTTTTTTTTTTTTTTTTTTTTTTTTTATACTATTCTGAAAAGGGCAAGAGAGGAGTTTGGTTCAGGGAGGAGATGAGCCCCAGGGAAGTGGATGGTGGGGAAGGTCCCTCCCTGTCTACATATCTATGCTGAGAAAGCCACGGGGCCAGTTCCCAGCCCAGCCTTGGGACAGAAAGGCCATGAGCCTGCGCTCCCCTCCGCCCCTCCCCAGGCAGGTGTAGAGCACCTCACCTCATGAGCAGGTGTGCTACAGCAACCGAAAGGGCAGTGGTGATCCAAGTGATTAGTAGCTCTGAAGTACTTTGGAAGATGCATTGTTCATTTCTAATCACATAGCTCCTACCCTGGCCCCACCTGTAGGTGTATAGACCTGCATTTCCTTCAGGGAGCCTGGAAGGGGTGGGAGATAAATCTGTTTTGATCTAGACAGTCTCTGTTTTCAGAAATTGAGTTTGTAAGACATCACTTTTATACCTTTTATAAATCTGAGAGGGTGGATATATATGTTCATTTCTTGGAAATCACCCTGGCATAAACCAAGTAGCTGTCACTTTTTAAATTCCGTTCCATTTAATTATGTAAATTATTAAATCTCGTTAGTAGGTCTGGTAACCTTCCTTCCTCACTTAACTGTTCCTTAATTCAAGCAATCATGTAACTATAATTTTAATGTAATTTCATTGATTTTAAGTTCAATGAGATTATAATTTCAATTGTATTCCCAATTAAAACAATTTAGTCCATGGCCAGTTCTATGGGGCGTGCAAGGATCCCCAATGTCAGCCCAGATAGTGAGGGATGACACAGCATAAATACTAAGTGTGCATTTAGTGACTTCAATTACTCTGGAATGAACTTTCATGAGAAAGGCAGATAGAGGAAGATAAAATGGGTATAGCCTGAGAGAGTCAATGACCCAACTGTACCCTTTCTTATAAGGATGTGGCTGAGGCAGGGAAATGATGCACCTTGATGACACTTTCTGGTCTGTTCTACTGCAGCCAAGGTGTAACAGAGCTTAAGAATTTCCTAAGCCAATGTCGGAGGTGCAGGGAAGCTATTGCTGGCCACTGTGCACCTTGCTCATGAGCTAACAGCTAAAGTATCTTCTACTTAAAAACACGATCAAGACTGTATTCCAGAACACACTGTGGAGGCATTTTATACTCTTCTGGATTGCAGTGATATAGGCTAACAGCCCAGGAATCATGATTTGACGAAAGAGTCATAAATATGTATATTAGGTTACATATATGAGGGCTGTCTGGAAAGTATCTAGCCATGGTTAATACCATTTTTCATATTACATGGCTGGATAATTTCTGGACAGCCCTCGTGTGTGTGTGTGTGTGTGTGTGTGTGTGTGTGTGTGTTGCTATGAATATTTACAGCTCTGAAGAACAACAACAAAAAAATGGATCACGGTGTTCAGATATTCTTTTTGATACCAAAGCCAATAATTTGCATTTTTATGTAAGATGTTCCAAATTCACCAAGGTCAGTGGTATTTTATAACAAATAGCATTGTATTGAAATTTCTACAGTTCAATTTGAATTTCACATCAGAGCCATGTTCAATAAAGGATCATTTGACCTGTGTTCTGAAAGAATAAAAAATTATTTAGACAATAAGTAAGCATCCATCTCAAAAGTACACTCAAAAATTGATTCACACTTTCAAACTTTTTCTGTAATAGATGCTGGCAGTTATTGGTCTTTAGTGAGCTTTTATACATATGATGTAATGCAAGTGTCAGAAATTGCTTTTTGAAAAGAGTTACTCCTTACTATGCAATCATTTGTAAAAAATATTCTTTGTTTAGCTGGAAAATGTACATATTTTTAAAATTCTTCCAAAGTTTTTGGCATTTCTGCATATTACTTTTTCAATTATGATTGATGTTTTATAAATTATTTGGCCAAATATATGATTTATTGTAGGTTTGCAGGATTTTCTTAGCCTTTTCCACCAAACCCGGGAAGACCCAGGTATTTCTACTATACAAGGAACTCAGATGGGACTGTGCCACTCTTCTGGGACATTAGCACTCATGCCCAAGCACTACTCCTGGAGCACTGCTCTTCCAAATAGCTATCTTGAAGCCAAAGAAACACATCGGCCCTATTCATGCAATATTCTTGTTCTCAGGACTATTTACTTCTTGAAAAGCATAACTGTTCCTTTGGCAACCTGGGACAGACTGAGAACAGGCTGTGCTAGAAATCCCAGGGCTAATGAACAGAGGTCTTCAATTACCAGGATGAAGGGCATCTGGAAAAGAATTCACCAGGTAACAGAACTGATCAGGGTGCTGTGGTGCACACATGCCTTCATCCTGAGTCTTCTATGCTCTCTTATTTGCAGTCCTTACTCCTCAGCGTGTCTGTGTTTACCTGCAGCTGCCTGCCCCACCTTTTGTCCTGGCTCTCCAGTCCCCCCTGAACCTACTTTCCTCTTACTTGCTTGGCTTATGCTTGGTCAGGATTTCCCCTCCCTCAGTGTGACATCAGTCAGCTCTACCTGGAGCCGCTAGATTTTGTTGCTGCTCACATCACGAGTGGAGAAGCTGCCTACCAGTGGCTTTCTCTCAATAGCAGGATGTCTCCATTCCTTCCCTGATCCCCTGCTTGCCCCCAGCATTAAGGCTGAGACACATTGGGCAGATTCTCTGTATAAGCAAAGACTAGACCAAGAGCATTCACCTAATATCAATGGAACAAGAACACTGGTCTAAGGAAACATGATCAATTTTCGTTGATATAGGATAGAATTCATATAGTCTTCTCTAAAGTGGTTTATCCATTTATTAACTTATTTTTCAATTGAGCATCTAGTCATATATGCACTCACAGACTCATTCAAACATTTAATCCTTTATTGACTCATTCAACACCTATTTATCAAGAATCTACTGTGTGCTTGGCACTGTCACAGATGCTGGGGAAATAGCAGTGAACAAGGCAGATTCAAATCCCTACCTCATGTAGGGAGGTTGTAAGTGCAGTGGGAAATAGTAAATCATGGGAGGGGGTCTGGATGGACAGGAACGAGGTAGTGTTCAATGTGTAAAAGCACAAACTGGGAAGGCCTCAGAGAGAAGGTGATCAGTATATGCAGATGAGGGAATTACCCAAGACTAGGGGGGAAAAGATCACCCTCAAGGGTTAGAGGTACTTGGTGCACTGTACTTGGTGCCCACACAGAGCAGGGAATGGTGCCTATATCTACAGTCATGCTCAAAGCTCTTATTATAGATGTAACTGGAGTTCCAAAAAGATAGGAACAGTGGTCAGAAAGAGCATTTGAAGAAATAATGTCCAAATTTGATGAAAATTATTAACATAAAGCTGCAAATACAAGAAGCATATTAAACCTCAAGCATAAGAAACACGACGAAGACTACACATGAAAAAGAGGCAAACATGAAGAATACACACAATCATCAAATTTCTCAAAACCAGTGATAAATAGAACAGACAGAGGGGGTAAAAAGACACAATATATACCAAGAACTACAGGAATAAATGACAGCAGATTTCTTATCAGAAACAATGCAAGTAAGAAGATAGTGGAACATCTCTAAGGTACTTTAAGGTAAAAACAAAAAGCTTACTACCTAGAATTCTTTATCCCATAAAAATATATATAATAAAAAGGAGAACTCTTTGGTTTATATAAAAGCTGAGAAAATTCATGATAAGCAAACATGCACTACAAGAAATGTTCAAAGAAGTCCTTTAGGAAGAGCAAAAATGATACCAGATGGAAATATGGACCTATACAAAGAAAAATAGAGCACCAAGAATGATAAACGTATATTATATTTTTTCTTATTATTTAAATTTCTTTAAAAGGTTATTGTTTCTTTAAATAAAAATAGTAACAATGTAGTATCAGGTTTATGACATGTAAAAGTAAAATATATGCTAATAATAGCACAATTGTTGGGAGGAGAGAAGTGAAATTATGTACTGCTGGATGATTCTTATACAATATGCAAAGTGGCAGAATGTCACTCGAGGGAAGTCAGGGATAAGCTAAAGATGTACAGTATTGACTTTATCAATTGTCTCCAACAAGGAGACCAAATGCAATGACAGAAAAGTCTCGATTAATTTAAAAAATGTCATTAAAGGAAAAAAGTGGGAATAAAAAAACAGCTGGGAGAAATAGAAAACAAACAGCAAGAGAAAAGATTTAAACTTAACCATAGCAATTGTATTATCAAACATAAATCTAAATACTCTAATTAAAAGATAAGTTGTCAGACTGGATTTAAAAAGCAAGACTCAGCCATATGTTACCTACAGGAAAACACTTTAAACAAAAAAGACACAAATGATGCTGGGGGCGGTGGCTCACACCTGTGATCCTAGCACTCTGGGAGGCCAAGGTGGGTGGATTGCTCAAGGTCAGGAGCTCAAAAGCAGCCTGAGCAAGAGCAAGACCCCGTCTCTACTAAAAATAGAAAGAAATTAATTGGCCAACTAAAAATATACAGAAAAAATTAGCCGGGCATGGTGTTGCATACCTGCAGTCCCAGCTACTTGGGAGGCTGAGGCAGAAGGATCGCTTGAGCCCAGGAGTTTGAGGTTTCTGTGAGCTAGGCTAACGCCATGGCACTCACTCTAGCCTGGGCAAAAGTGAGACTGTGTCTCAAAAAAAGTTAATTTAAAAAAAAGGCACAAATGGGTTAAAATGAAAGATTTGAAAGCATTGGCACAATGCTAACACCAATCAAAAGAAAGCTGGGGACCTGGAGTGGCTATGCTAATATTAAAGTAGATTTTAGTGTAAAGATTATTGAAAGTTGCAAAGAAGGTAATTTAATAATAATAAAGGGGTCAATTAATCATGATAGTGTATCAGTCTTGAATGTCTATGATCTCCAAAAGATAGGAAAAGAAGAGAAACATTTTAGAACTATGAGGAAAAAATGGAAAGAGCCACAACTATACTCTAAGATTTTAATAGCCCACTAATACTCCCAATAATTGATGTAAGAAATAGACAAAAAAAATCATTGTGATATAGAAGATTTTAACAAAACTATCAATCAGCTAGGCATAATTGACACTCCATCCACCAATAGTGGAATACACTTTCTTTTCATGTGCACAGGGGACATTTGCCAGGAAAGGTCACGTTCTGGGCCACCAGACAAGTCTCCATGAATTGAAAAAGATTCCCATCTTACAAAGGATGACGTCTGACTGCAGCGAGGTTAACGTAGAGATCATTAATGGAAAGACCTAAAATAGGTGACAGAGAAAGCTCTTTAGACATCAGATGGAGAAGACAGACCATAAAGAAAGCATTTCTAGACATGGGGAATGCACACATTCTAAGTCAGAGGGGACACGCAAGAACCAGGAAAGGACTTCAAGGACAGGAAGACCAGGGGGCCAAGAGGGGACTCTGTCTAAGGAGAAGGGGTGACGACTATGCCACATGCAGCCACGGCCACCAAGCCACACGGCACATGCAGACAAGTCACATGAATGTTGTGCATGAATGGTGTGCAAAGAGCAGAGTTGGGAGTGAGAACAATGTGCTTCAGAAGCGGGTGTCACCACTCAGTGTCCGTGCCACTAGCAAAGTGCACACTCTCCCGTGGGACAGAGGAGAGCATACGTCACCGGGACCCGTTCCCAGCACTTCCGGAGATGCCCAGTTTTCTGTTCCTTCTGCAGCCCTGCAGAGGGGCAGCATGTTGTTTTATTTTATGCAGTGTGTCATTTTTGGGGGAAACTATTAAGGACAGTCCCCTAATTTTCCGTGTCCTCTCCCCCTGCAACAGTGATCAGGAAGCAGGTGCTGACGTGGGGGTGCCCTGAGATTAGAGCAGCTGGGACAGTGAGCTAAAACTCAGAGACCCTGCGCTAGAAAGCCGGCGGCGGCCAGCCAGCCGACTGGGAACGAGAAATAACCCTGCAGGCTTGGTGCTGTCCGCTCAGCAAAACTGGTCCTTTCCTGACCGGCACGATTTCCCACAGGATTACTGTGACGGTTAAAAGAGGAAGAGTTTGGAAAATGCCCTGCATGAAGTAACGGACAGTAATCTTGTCCCTGAGACTATCTTAAAGTCCAGACCTTGTGTTTTTTTTTTTTTTTTTTTTTAATAACTGCCAAAGCCTGTGTGGGACTTTTTGACGCATTGCATCTATGAGCATTTGGGGGGCAGATGTGTGAGGCTGTGAGAGTATCATCCATTCTCCCCTGTTCAGCCTGCGGGAGCAAACACCGCGCTCACTGCATGCTTTGTGGATGAGGGTGAGGGGCTCACCGTCCA
This sequence comes from Microcebus murinus, assembly GCF_040939455.1. NCBI lineage: Eukaryota > Metazoa > Chordata > Mammalia > Primates > Cheirogaleidae > Microcebus > Microcebus murinus. Next base: position 4,065,687 of record NC_134114.1, on the reverse strand, counting down.
CTTGAACTTTCTCCAGAGCAGGCTGAGCCCGTCCCCGGAGGCTCATGCACTTCCTTCCATTTTCCCCATCCCCAGCTGACCACCTCCAGCCCCACACCCCTCTGCACACAGGTAGGGACATTAGTCGCAGGCCACAGCTGGACACTCTCCTTTCTCTTGCATTGGGGCCACAGCCCTGCTGAGCTGGCGGGTCTTCCAGGACAGGTGTGGCGTGGAAGGCTGGCAAATGCTCCCATCTCATGGAAAGTGGCTTCCAGAGCTTTTGGCTTTGCAAACTCTGTGGCTGAGAATCAGCTTTGAATGCTACTCTTTGTGATGGATGTCTGTGACCAAATCTCCCAGCCACCCAGCCTGATGGTCCAATCTGCTCACTCCCCACTAGCGTGGAGAAGCAGCAGGCTCATCGCTCTGCTCCGTGGCACGGCTGTTTTCGAAACAACGAATAGAAGCGACGCCTATTTCTACCAGGTGACGTTCACCTCCCAGGGCTGTGCCAAGTGAAGACAGGGCTGGCTCATGTCAAAGGTGAATCAACATTTGCACACAGAAGGGCTTGGCGCTGGGCCGCGTGACCTGTGCAGTCTAGAGAGCACCGAGCGTGATTCCTGGTCTGGGCTGAGCCTCGGTGCGCTGAGAGCCGCACACTCGCCAAATCACAGGCGGGAGGGAGCTGGTGCAGCCTGCGTGCAGCCATGGAGGACTGCTCCTGCACAAGCCACCCGCCATTTAGCACAGGCCACATGCTCAGTTTTACAACACATACGCAGTGCAGGAGAGGGGGCCAGGAGCAGAGGAAAAGCACATCGTGGGAGCAGATAATGGGAGCTGGAGGCGCATAAATGCCCAGTATTCGGGGATCGTCTGCCAGCATGCATGACATCAGTAACAGCAAGACCGAATCGTTCGTGATCTGAGCCTCATTCTGCTCTACTCTGGTGTAGTTTATGGGCTTGGTGGGTGGGATGGGGCTGGCCCAGGGCCCCCTTCACCCGGGCCTGCCAGGCTGGCCCTGCGCAGCTGCACATTAGAATGCTGCTCTTTGAACACTGCTAGCCGATCTGCAGGACTGCCTGCCGGCTGCTCGGATGCGCATACAAAATAACTCTCCGGGTCCAGAATGGTTTATTTAGGTTTTGTTTAGAGATTTGCCTGGGCTGGATATATTTGCATACCTGCAGCCTGGTTTCAAGACCATTAAAAACACATCTGTGAGAGTGAGAGGCAGGCAGGCCATTAAAGACACACACACACACACACACACACACACACACACACACACACCCCTCTTGCAAGAACTTACTAGGCAATCTTAGGAAGCATGCTTGTAGGATTATTTTGGCCCTTCAATTCTTTTTTTTTTTTTTTCGGCATATTATGGGGGTACAGATTTTAAGGTTTCAATAAATGTCCTTTCCCCCTCCCCCCACAAGTCTGAGTTTCCAGCATGACCATCCCCCAGATGGTGCACATCTCACTCATTATGTATGTATATACCCGCCCCCCTGCTCCCTCCCACCTGCCCAATACCCTATTACTGTAGTACCTATGTGTCCACTTAGGTGCTGCTCAGTTAATATCAGTTTGCTGGTGAGTATATGTGGTTCTTGTTTTTCCATTCTTGGGATACTTCACTTAGTAGTATGGGTTCCAGCTCTAACCAGGAAAATATAAGATGTGCTATATCACCATTGTTTCTTAGAGCTGAATAGTACTCCATGGTATATATATACCATATTTTATTAATCCATTCTTGGATTGATGGGCACTTGGGCTGTTTCCACAGTCTTGCAATTATGAATTGTGCTGCTATAAACATTCGAGTGCAGGTGTCTTTTTTGTAGAGTGTCATTGGATCTTTTGGGTAGATGCCCAGTAATGGGATTGCTGGATCAAATGGTAGATTCACTTGTATCGCTTTAAGGTATCTCCATATTGCTTTCCACAGAGGTTGAACTAGTTTGCAGTCCTACCAGCAGTGTAGGAGTGTTCCCCTCTCTCCGCATCCACTCCAGCATTTGTTATTTGGAGACTTTTTGATAAAGGCCATTCTCACTGGAGTTAAGTGATATCTCATTGTGGTTTTGATTTGCATTTCCCTGATGATTAGAGATGTTGAGCATTTTTTCATATATTTGTTGGCCATTCTTCTGTCTTCTTTAGAAAAGTTTCTGTTCAAGTCCTTTGCCCACTTTTTAATAGGGTTATTTGATTTTTTCTTGCTGATTTTTGCATCCTACGCATCTGATAAGGGGCTGATAACTAGAATATACTTAGAACTCATGAAAATCAGCCCTTCAATTCTTAACACTAGTTCACCAATATTTCACCAAATATTTATATAGGGTCTACTATATCCCTGATCTTGCTCTCGGGTCAACGAGACTGACCAAGTCCCAGGCCTCATAGACCTGAAGTCCCAGTGACTGGTCAAGGCTCTGTCTGTCTCCGTCCACCTACTATGAGCTGCTGCTTCTTCTTAGGCTTTAACCTAGTGAAAGGAAAAGGCACACGGCCACAGAACAGTGAGCCCCCCCCACCCTTTAACCAGAAGGAAAAAGCTCAGAGGAGGAGACTCACAGGTATATGCAAACATTTGCCATCCTGAATGTTTTCAAAATTTTTCCATCAATGTCCTCCCTTCATCACTCATTCCTCATCCCTGACATCAAGTCTGCGGACATTTAGAAACAGAAGTGAGAAGCAACGACGTGGGTCATTTTTAGGTTCTCAGGTTATGCTCCCAGGGAATGCCCACTCAGACAAGCCTTGGGGACTTGTTCTAGCCAAGCCTACAACCGACAAATTGACATGAAAGGTGGCATTTTACCAATGCATTCTAGTCATGTAAAGCGTTAATTTGCGTGGCAAATACTTGCTTCATCTACTCCCATTCCCAGACATACAAACAGTTTTCCTGGCAAGAGATCTTACAGCGCTCTATGGCAACCTACCAAAAAAACGACAACAGATTCTAATGCACCTGCATCACAAAAGGGGAGACGTACTTATTCCCAGGGAAACTCAACAGCAGGCAGGAAGGAGGACCCGCGTCAGAGGCAGGGAAGTGGTTGTAATGTGATACTACACCAATGAAACAGTCACTATGCTAAAATTTTAAAAAGATTCTAGATATGTTCCTCTTTTTTAAAAAAAAAAGCTGAAAATGGTTAAGGGGAAAGAGCTGGTAATCAGCTGGTAAAAAGATAATCAGGGAATATGATTGAGAAATTATTGAGATTTGAGATAATTGAGAAATTGGAAATTGAGCATACATAATAAAGAAGATGGGCGTGGAACTGTGAATGAAGGGGAATTAACCCAAATTACACGGCTCCATATCCTGGGTATCGTGGACGTGGGGATGGAGTTTGCCTTTTCCCAGCTTCTGTGGCATCTACATGCATCACTGTTTGGATTCTTCTAAACAAGGCCAGCCAGTATCCCGCCTCACGGGGAGGGCCCTGGCGCTAATGTGTCTGAAGAGCTGTCTATTCCGGGGATGAAAGGATTCATATGAGCACGAGGCATTATCAAAGCTAAACATATTTTAAAGCGGCGGGACTCCAATTGAGTTTTCCTTTCTCAGATGCCTACTGAATAGTTTAAATGGCTCCAACATGACTTTGAAGTTTTATTAAGGATGACTGGAAGATCAAAAGCAGAAAAACCATATGCATGAGACATTGGAGAGAAAAGGACAGGCTCCAACAAACCATACCGATGTGACATTGTTTTGACAATTACAGGGTATTTTTTTATATAATTTTATTTCTAAAAAATTTAAAAATAGAAATAATGGCCAAGAATAGGAAAACAAAATCCCATACTTCTACCATTTGCAATGAACAGCTGTCATTTGCATACTATGAGATTGAAGTCTATTTCAAGACATTCAGGGGTGAAGATATAGCTAAACTGAGTCCTGTGTACTTCCAACTTCTATACTAAGTGTCAAGCACCAAACAAAAAAATGTATACTGTTCTAGTCTGGTTTTTTATGCGTATAGATACATAGATTGCATTCTTAATATTGTAGACTCTTTTGTGTCCATTATCAATTTATGTCCTCTATCAATTAGAGGATATGCCACTATACTTAGTGTTGTTCATTTTGCTTTTTCATTCTCTATTTTGGTTTTGATGTATTTCTGCACTAATATAAAAAGATAAACACAACTGTAGAGCCAGTGCACTCTGACTGCCACCATATTCTTTATCTGTTCTCCCACTGATGGACACTTTGCTTGTCTCCAGCATTTTCATATTGTAAACTACGCTAGAGTAGACATTCTCATACATATCTGCGATGTGCATATGCAGTGATTCATTTAGGTTACATATCCAGAAGAGAAATTGCTCGCTTGCGGGGTAAGCACATTTTTAAATTTTCCAGGATGCTGACACGCTGTCTCCAAAATAGCTTCACTATTGAGACCCCCCAGAGGCAGAGCAGAGAGGCCCGTTCCCTGGCTGTCTGGCAAACACATCACTCTGTCCTGCTTTTTACTTCTCGCCTGTCTCTCTTTTATACAAATGGTATTTCTTGCTGTTTCAATGTGCATTTCTCTGGTTATTAGTGAAGTGGAGCACCTTTTCATAGATGGGCTGGATTTCTTCTGTGAGTTGAGCTTTCATACACTTTTCTTCCTGATTTCTAGAAGTTCTTCATTTATTACGCATACACATCTTTTGCCTGTTATATACCCTGAGATTATCCTTTCCCAGCCTGCCACTTGTATTTTAAACATTTATGGCGTAATTTGAGACGTATTTACATTTATGGTGTACTTTAAGATGTAAGAGTTTTATATTTTGATATAATCAAACTTACTATATTTTTATTGCTTGAGAGTATTTTTTTGTGTCGTTTAACAAACTGTACGAGAATAACTTAGTAAAATCTAGGACGGGGGAGGATTTTCCTAGAGTTCTCTTTCACACTTGATTTCTTAACCCAACCAGAATTGATATTTGTGTATTGTGTAAATTAGGGATCTAATTTTATTTTTTGTTTTATTTTATTTTATTATGTGTGGTGGCTCTATCGTACCCCTCTCAGCTTTATTTCTTCACCAATACCACGTGGTTGAACCACACACTTTTATGACACATCTTCATACCTGCTGTGACAGTTCCCTCTGCCTGTTCTGACTCTCTGAAAGCATGTTAGGCATTTGTGCACCTTTAATTTTCCATATGAAATTTTGAATTCATTTGTAAGTTTTCACAAATACATTACTGCTGGGACCTGGACTGACTTTGTTTTCAATTTATAGGCAAATCTGGGGAGAGGTGTCTTGCTGCCATGCCAGCTCTCCCTACCTGAGAATAGGACAGGTCTCTTCAGTTATTTAGATCTTCTCTGTCTTTCATAATATTTTTCATAGTTAATGGACCTGTACATTTTTTATTAAATGTATTTTAATCTCATGATGCAGTTTGGTTTTTGTTTGTGTTTTTACTGTCATGAACAGCATCTTTTTTATATTGTAATTATTTTTAAACCCCTTTATCCCCGATATAAAGGAAATATTCATCTTTCAGTGTTAATTGGTGTCCATCAGCCTCATGCAATTTGTATTGTTTCTAAAAGTCTGACCATTCATTTCCTCCATTTTTCTGTGCAGACAACCATATGCTCTTCTTATGGCAACATTATTCCCTCCTTTTCATTGGTTTTAAGTGCTTTTTCATGTTGTTTTCCACTAGAGCAACAAAATACCATCTTAAACACTGGCGTGAGATTGGCAACCTGATAGTATTTCTGATTTAAATAGAATGCTTCTCATATTTCACCACAATGTGTCATGTTTGTTGCAGGTTTTCAGTAGGTACTCCTTACTGTGCCAGAGAAGACCCCTTGCATTCCTGGTATGTAAAGGATCATGTGTTTTTTAAATGATGGCTGGCCAGCTACAGACCATGAAGTCTTTCTCCTGTGTCTATGGAGATGGAGAGAGTAGGTTGTTTCTCCTTTAGTCTATTAATGTGGAAAATTACATTGAAATCTTACCTTTTTATATTCGTGTTAATTACTTTTCCCCCTTTTGCCAAAATATTAAATGCATGTATTTCAGGAATTGAATAGTAAAAGCAACAACAACAGCTTATAGCAATACACAGCTCCTTCTTGCTACTCCCTTTTCCATCCCTGTCTTTTTCTACAAAAACCATCACTTTTCAAGTGGTTAATTTCAGCACAATTGCATCCAAAATAGAAGATTCAGTCTCCACTTTTTTTCATTCTTGTGGCTCGCTGAAAACTGATTCCACCATGGTTCTGGCAAAGAACAGTTATTACATCTCTATTTGCTCAGTGTTCTCAGTTTTAAAATTGGAGAATTGGCTGAAAGTTGACTATTATTATGCAAACGTTATACTTTATTTGCATATTATAGTCCTACTGGATGAAAGCCAATCTTTTTTTCAGGGAACTCAGCCACGGGAAATATTTTTTCCTAAACAGTTTTATCATTTTGGATCAGATTACAATTTATTTTTTAATCCTTCTGTTTCTTTTGGAGTTAGATCTGTGTTTTGTTTTAATCATGTTGTAGTTGTTATGCATAAATTATAAGTACTCTAAAAATGCAATTGATTCTCACAAGAGCCCTGCAAACTGGTAGAAAGTTTTTAATGACTTTTTAAAAAAATTTAATAAAAAAATACAAGTTCATTATTAAACTTTTGCATGCGAATATATAAAGAAAAAAATTAAAATAATTTTTCTTTACCTGGAGATAACCTATTTTAATAATTTCATATACAACTTTACCTTTTTTATTATATGTATATACTTTTATAAAATTTAGACTATGCTATACTTTGGATACTGCTTTGCTTTCTTCACTAGTTATTATACAATTAGCACTTGCTATGTTCATGAATATCATTTTAAAATTATAGTTTAATTGACAGCAGAATATTTCATCTTATAAAGAGAACAAATTTGGTTTTAACATTCTCTTGTGCCTGTATGTTTGCTTTATATCTAACTGACCAATATAATAGATAATAAAGTGCATTTTTTATAATAATGTGCATATTTTTGCTTACTTATTTGTGAATTATATTTTCTAATTATGTCTTAGAAAAAAATATTTGAGAGGAAATTGCTAGAAGATCTTGTGCTGACACCTGTCTGTTCTGCTGTATTTGTCTCCCCCGAATCTATTACATTTTATGATACCTATCAAGTTCGCAAAATATCCTTCTAATGAATATGTGAATGTGTAAATGAATAAATGAATGGGAATGTGAAACAGCCAACCCAAATTTGAGGCGCTTTAAAACCTCATTATGCGTTGCCAAATTGCTTTCAAGAAAGACATCTCCAAGTTATAATCCCCCTGAAAAGGGTGTGGTCAACCAGGACATGCTAGTTTATGCCAAAGTGACAAGCACTGCTGTCTCGGGGGCTTACCACACGAAACAGGTTCTTTTCGTGTTCATGTTACACGTCCACCGAGGGTTGGCGGGCGTCTCTGAGCTTCCTTGTCCCAGAGAACCCAGGTGAAGGAGGCTGCTTCTGACCTTGGCTGGGAAAGAGGCATGGCCGGGTGTTAGGGCTCTCACAGCTCTGACCACACGGGGTGGGTACCTCCGCCGCCCGCACGCCCTGGTTCAGAGCGAGCGCTTGGCCACACCTGCCTTCGAGAGCAAAGGAAGTGCCCTGCAGTGCAGAAGAAAAGGAAAACCTTTGGCAAACAGTATTAATTATTACCACAGAGAGAATGGCCTTTATTGATACTGATATTTTACTTTAAATCTTAATATCTTGGACAAAAACGTTATCTGTTAAGAATTTAGAGCCCACTGATAGCAAGTGAGGAGGGACGTTGTTTTATGTGTTTCACCCTTATTTTTAAGACCTTTGGGCTTTGTATTTTCTGCCCATATTTTGATGATAATAATAGTAACAACAACACAAACAGTGAAGAGCTAATATTGTTCTAGAGCACTTCAAGTGCTGGGCTGAGGTCCACAGGGGGCTTCATGCGTTTTCGGTCAATACGTAAGAGTTACTTGCATATTTAGAGGCATAAGTTCTTTACCAAACATTGCACATATTCACCCGGGGTGTCTTGGTTCTTCAACTTTACCTACAATGTAACCTATATGATAAAGTAACATATCCAATCAAATCCATTGATTCCACTATTTTAGTTTTTTCTTTTACTATTATACTGACAAATCCTCCTCCATGCTTAGATTAAATTTAAATTCATTAAAAAAATTAATTGAAATATCTTCTTTTTCTATTTCAGCATATTATGGGGGTACAAATGTTAAGGCTACGTATAATGCCCTTGCCCTCCCTCCCCCCTCAAGTCAGAGCCTCAAGCATGACCATCCCCCAGATGGTGCACATCTCACTATTATGTATGTATATACCCATTCCCTCCTACCCCAGAAATATCTTCTCAGTTATAAATAAGTTCACATTTAAATCAAAATTTAACGTTTTAATTTATTAGGATTATATTCAATACATGGTGGTGAGTTGGCAATCCATTGAGGTTCTTCTAAACAGCTAAAAATTACATACAACTGTTACAAGATATATACAAAAATATATAACAAATGATCTTTGTCTTCTCCAGGATTTGTGGTGAGCCCTGTCTTGTGGGCTGTAATCTCCCATCCACTAGAATCTCCTAGTGCACTGGCTTGTTCCCTGTGCACTGTTGTCAGACGGACGTGTTTAACTTCCGGGGTCAGTGACAGGGAAGAACTAGTCCGTGTGAGCCATTGTCATCCACAGGCTAAGATGGTTCGTCTTCATCCCAGGGCCACGGCCCATCACAGGGGCCCTTAAGGTAGGCAGGCGAGGGTTGCAAGAAGAGAGGGGATAGAACAGATTGGATGAACAAAACAACAAATGAATCCTGCTGCAGAGGTGCACAGAAATGCTGTGGTGGCAGATTTACGGTCTCAGAGGATGAGAAAGCATTTTACAGGCAGTGAGATGCCAGGGGAGGTGCTGTAGGTGGAGGAGACACCCAGGGCTGCCTGTGAGGAATGATTGTCACCGCTCTATCATACACACACAGAATACTCACATCAGGACAATTGTTGGTGGTCATTCGATGAACAAAACCCTTATGTCTGAGATGGAGAGCTGGAGGGAACGTGCGTTGAGGGTGGTGGATGTGGGGGCTCGTGACCTGCAACCTCCATGCCCTTCTCCGACTCTGCTGACAGCCCTCCTGCTGTGAGGTCAGTCTGCTTGGGGCGACCACCCTGCCTGAGGATCATGGGCCATCTGCTGGGGTTTCACATTGTCAGGGCTGAATTGATTTCCTCACAGTTTGGGTTTTTACGTTAATTTTAGGTAAGAAGCGAGGTCAAGTTAACATTCTACAAAACATGATTTATTGTCTTTGGGGAACACAGCAATTTAGAGTCAAGCAATTTAGAAGGAAAAGGCAACGTTGAAGAACAGATTAGTACCAGATTCTTCTGTTTCTGGCATGGGAGTCTGAGGACTGTGGTCAGAGGAAGCCCAGGGCAGGAGGAGGGACGGACCAGGGATGCAACTGGACAGGTCAGCCAGTCAGATGGCGAGGGTACTCATGTGCCTTGCTGGCTGACTTAAGCTTTGCCATTGAACATGACTGAGTCACAGGGCGCTACAATCAGGTGCGAGCAGAAATGTCATCTTACCGGCATCATGGAGAGTGATTCTGAAAGTCAAGACAGGCGCCAGAGAGGCCTGTTGGGAAGATGTCTGCAGTGGTAGTGCAGGAGGAAGGACAGCCCCAGACCAGGGCAGCCTTGTGGTGATGAGGAAAGTGGGTCGGATACAAGAATGCTGAGGACAGTAGGACTCAGAGTCCTGGAGCCAGGGCAGGATGCAGGAGGAGATGGGGCTGGGACAGTAGGACTCTATCTCCTGGGAGCCAGGGCAGGATGCAGGAGGAGATTGGGCTGGGACAGTAGGACTCTATCTCCTGGGGGCCAGGGCAGGATGCAGGAGGAGATGGGGCTGGGACAGTAGGACTCTATCTCCTGGGAGCCAGGGCAGGATGCAGGAGGAGATGGGGCTGGGACAGTAGGACTCTATCTCCTGGGAGCCAGGGCAGGATGCAGGAGGAGATGGGGCTGGGGACAGTAAGACTCAGAGTCCTAGAGCCAGGGCCGGATACAGGAGGAGATGGGGCTGGGACAGTAGGACTCAGAGTCCTGGAGCCAGGGCAGGATTAAGGAGGAGATGGTGCTGGGGACAGTAGGACTCTATCTCCTGGGGGCCAGGGCAGGATGCAAGAGGAGATGGGGCTGGGACAGTAGGACTCAGAGTCATGGAGCCAGGGCAGGATTAAGGAGGAGATGGGGCTGGGGACAGTAGGACTCAGAGTCCTAGAGCCAGGGCAGGATGCAGGAGGAAATGGTGCTGGGGACAGTAGGACTCAGAGTCCTGGAGCCAGGGCAGGATGCAGGAGGAAATGGTGCTGGGGACAGTAGGACTCAGAGTCCTGGAGCCAGGGCAGGATGCAGGAGGAGATGGGGCTGGGACAGTAGGACTCAGAGCCCTAGAGCCATGGCAGGATTAAGGAGGAGATGGTGCTGGGGACAGTAGGACTCAGAGTCCTGGAGCCAGGGCAGCATGCAGGAGGAGATGGGGCTGGGACAGTAGGACTCTATCTCCTGGGGGCCAGGGCAGGATGCAGGAGGAGATGGGGCTGGGACAGTAGGACTCTATCTCCTGGGGGCCAGGGCAGGATGCAGGAGGAGATGGGGCTGGGGACAGTAGGACTCAGAGTCCTGGAGCCAGGGCAGGATGCAGGAGGAGATGGCATTGGGACAGTAGGACTCAGAGCCCTAGAGCCAGGGCAGGATTAAGGAGGAGATGGTGCTGGGGACAGTAGGACTCAGAGTCCTGGAGCCAGGGCAGCATGCAGGAGGAGATGGGGCTGGGACAGTAGCACTCTATCTCCTGGGGGCTAGGGCAGGATGCAGGAGGAGATGGTGCTGGGGACAGTAGGACTCTATCTCCTGGGAGCCAGGGCAGGATGCAGGAGGAGATGGGGCTGGGACAGTAGGACTCTATCTCCTGGGGGCCAGGGCAGGATGCAGGAGGAGATGGTGCTGGGGACAGTAGGACTCTATCTCCTGGGAGCCAGGGCAGCATGCAGGAGGAGATGGGGCTGGGACAGTAGCACTCTATCTCCTGGGAGCCAGGGCAGGATGCAGGAGGAGATGGGGCTGGGACAGTAGCACTCTATCTCCTGGGGGCCGGGGCAGGATGCAGGCAGGAGGAGACTGGATTCACAGGATCCAGTAGAGCAGGGCCTGCACAGGGCCACCTGCTGGGCATGTCCTTGCCAGACCCAAGACGCTGACTGAGGACTGTCTCAGCCCTGTCTGCCTCCTGTTGCTTCCCAGCTCCTCACTTGTCCCTCTCTGCAAACGAGGGCGGGGAGGGGGAAGAGTGAAGGCAGAGGCCCCGGGAGAGTCGGGCAAAGGCGGAGCTTGGGCAGGCACAGCGCTGTGGGCAGGGAGGCCAGACTTGCACACTCAGCGCCCTCCATACCGAAGGAAGCACCGTTACTTCTCAGGCCCTGGGATCCTCTCAGAGCAGGGCCTCTGGTGCTCACTGACACCACCCTGAGCCTCTGCGGGGCCACGTGGGATCTGGCTTATGTCTCTCCTCTCCACTTGCAAAGGGTCGACACACAGACATCCACAGCAAGACTGGCTGCTGGTCACACTGACCTGCTACCCTGGGAAGGACTGTCTGCATCCTCTTTAAAGACAGTGGACAGCTAACTAGACATGATTCTGAGGGTAGTGGGACTCACGTTCCGGCAGGACGGTGGAAAGGGTGGTCACAGTCATTCCCGACCCTTGCCTGGCCACAGGCTGCCTGCCCTCCCCACCACGTCTTCAGGCTGCCGTTCCTGGGGAGGGGTGGCAGCAGATGGGCCGTGCTTCCTGCCTCGTGTCCTGGGCCTTTCCTTGCCCCCACGCCCACCTGTTGCTGAATATGTGTGTTGTGCATTCCCTGGGCCTTTAGTGTTAGCTGAGGACCAGCCGATGCCTGGCTCCACCCTGACCGTCTGGGATTTTTCTACCCACCTAGAAGACACACAGACCTGCCCACCCCACACACAGCGGAAAACACCTGGAATGGCTCGCGTGGTTCTAGCGCCCAGGCAGGAGTCATCTCCCATTCCCCGCTGAGTTTGAGCTGGAGGACTAGTAAGACTGTGCATCTGGGTCAGCCCTTCCCCCTCCCCCCTGCGCAGACGTGGGCAGGCAGGAAGCTGGCACTCTGTCACAGGCACCTAATTTCTTGAGCCGCATTAACCAATCTGCTGTCTGTGACAAAGGTACCTTCCTTAAGCTTAATCTTTGAGTTAAGTGTAAAAGCATCCTGGTGACTTATGTGTTTTATGGAAGTAGTCTGCAGCGCTGGGTACTAAGATGTCACTGCCTGAGAGGCACGCGGAGCTGTTGAGCGGATTTGCGTGGGCGGGGATGAGTCAGGATTCTTAGTGAAGGCAGAGTGACGGGGGCAGGTGCTGCTGTAGTAAATGTCTCCAAATAGCAGGAGAGGGGCTGTCCCACACAGACGCTAATGAAACAGCCTCCACCGCTGTCTTGGCAATTCACCCTGCATTAGCTAGTCAGGGAAATGCTGTGTTATTCTTTTCTCTGCCTTCTTTTCTTTCTTTTTTTTTTCTTTTAAGGGAAATGACATTTTTAAGAAAAAAAGATGCTGAATATATGGATTTATCCTGTCATTCCTTCCAAGTGAGAGCATGCCAGTAAAGTGTGGAAGCTGAGGATGATATCTTTAGTCTTTTAAGTAAGCATTTAAAAATATTTCTGGTTTCTCTCTAAGTATAAAAGTACGTATTTGTTTTAGAGAAACTGAACAGCACTCAAAGGCACACATAGTCAGTTCTTCCATAATCCATGTCAGTGGGTGACGACCATTGTTAACATTTCGAATGTTCATTTTGATTCTTTATCTTGACAGATAGAGAGGTAGACAGAGGACAGACAGATATTCAGGTGGGATCAATAGATGCCTGATTGATAACACCAGGTGGCTGGACAGAAGGGCAGGCACGAGGTACGCTGGAACATTTGTAAAGGAAAAGACCCGAGTGGGCAGGAATCGTGATGAAGATGGTGACTACCTCCCTGGTTTAGTTAAGCACCTGCTTAGTTTGAGTTCTCTCAGAAGCTGACTGTGAGACCAGGATTTGGGTGTGTTGGGTTCATTTGGGAGGCGAGTCCGGAAGCGCCAGTAAGCGTGGGGAAGGAGGGAAAGAACGGATACCGCCCGTGCAGGTGCAGTGCTGAGCAGGCACAGCTGTGGACAGCGGAGACTCCTCCCCAGGGTCCCTGGGAGACCCCGTGGGCCACGTGCAGGACCGGGAAACTGGAACACTCACCACCCACCCCCATCCTTGAGTACCTGGAGGCTGATCCCAGCAACACTGACCTGCTGGCATGTTTGGTCAGCCCCGAGTACACACCTGTGAATAGAGAGGGAGTCACAGGGGCTGCAAGAGGAGGGAGGTGGTGTGAACCAGAAGGGAGAGGTGTCCAGAGATGCGACGCAGGCAGGACCTGCCAGCTGACCGTGTTTGAAGTCCTCTCTCCCCCACCACATGGGACGTCCTGTTACCTACAGCCGACCCGAAGCAGCCCTCAGACATGTTCCCTCCACCCCTTCCGATCCCCAGAGCCTAGGTTAGAGCTTCACAATGTTTGTGCAACATTTCTCTAAGTATTTATACAGAATACAAGATTCTCTTAGAATAAAGGAGTTCTGGAGGTCAAACAACTTTTCTAAATTCTGCCTTATATTTCTCCTTGGAGATTCATAATTACCACTTTTTAAAAAAATGTTTAATTTTCTTTATCCTTATTACTTGTAATGTTTTTATTATAATTGACTTAACAACCCATGGATATTACTGTCCCATGGATCTCAATTTAGGAAGTGCTAGATTGCTGCAGTAGCTTAATTTGTGTGTCTGCTGTTGCTCCCCTTCCAATTTCCATTGTTGCAATTTCGGGTCCCACATTCATGCTTCCCCAAGTCTGCCTTTTTATCTTATAATTCCCTAATGTTCTTTATTTTAGGAAATATTTTTGCTACGTTATATTCAGCCCAATCGACCATTTGTTGCCTGTGATTTTTTGAATGCATTTATGATTTTTTATTTCTTGATCTACACATTAAAAAATATGTTCTCGTAAATATTTATCCTAGACTTAAAAGAAGCAGATTAAAATAATCAACTCACCCTTTGCTTATATATCTTTGTGCCCTGGCTAAATTAACCAATATTCCTGGAGACATCTGCTTGCTTGGATATCCACTTTTCTTCATTCATTCAACTGATATTCAAATGCTATTCGAGCACAAAGGAATTATCTGTCATATTTTTATTTGAAGGTATCATATATCTAGGTCTTTATTCTCCATTAGGTCAACCTCTTGGGGTAGTTGTATATTTTTGCCACTTTTGTGGAGCCAGAGGTATGCCAAAGCCAACGGCACGGCGGCACCTCTGCACAATGTCTATTGACCTGATAGACCAAGGTCTTCAAAGGTAGGAGAATAGGCCACTGACACTGAGCCCCACATCGCCAGAAGGAATAAAAAAGGATCTGATTACCACTTGCTATAGAAAGTGCCTGTCCATGTCATGCTGATGAGTTGCTGGTCAGCATCCCTTGAAATATACAGCTTTCAAAATTTGGGACCTGAAAGAAACTTTTAAAGGATTCATTAGTCTTGTGGGAAGCACCCAGGATCTGTCATGAGTAGGAGGAGGGATAAGAGAGAAAAATTGTGCAAAGGTCTCATTTCCATTTCTCACACTCAGTTGGAAATGGAAAGAATAAAATATAATATGCCCTAAATTGAAAGAGAGAGAGAGAGAGAGAGAGAGAGAAAGAGAGAGAGAGAGAGAGAGAGAGAAGAGAACTGACTTCCTGAGTCACTAAAACTGCTTTCTAACAGGTACGCACCATTGCTGTGTGTATGGTGGGACAGATGGTTACACATGGGGCATGTACTCTCTCCTCCCACGGCATGGCAGTCACCTTCCACACAGATGTTTCTGATGACCTTGTATTCAGCTTCACCTACCTCTCTCTTTAATCCGTGGGTTGATATGAATCAACTAGGGACGCATCCGCCTGGCAGCATCTGCAAGCCTGTAAGCTCAGAAGAGCAGAGTGCTAGAGAAATAAAAGGAATTCTACAAACACACAAAGAGCACACGCTGCATCCGGCTGCATGCAGACGTAGAGGCATGTTGAGCAGCGCCTTGTCACTGCTTGGCATTATGTCCTCTGGGAGGTCACACGAGTCCTTTGTTTGGCATCCGAAGGTAAACATGGGCTTTGACAATTTCCCCAGTTAGGGCTGCCTGCGAGGAAAGCCTCCGCTGACTTCGATTTTGGGGAGTTTGCCCATCATGATTTGTTGGAGATGCTCCAAACTCAGATACCTCACACAAAAAGCCTATTCAAGGAAATTAATTGTAACCAGCTTCTCAGAAGGAGACACCACTTCGTGCTGCTGAGACTTCAGACTTCGGAATATTCGCCAGGATAATTGAGAAGCTGGACGTACGCCCTCATGAGATTGTGACAGATTATCAATCTGGCTACTGTTCTATTTATACGTCCCTCCCATCCCTCTCTCAAGAGATAAGGAACATGGCTCTTAAGAAATGGATGACTGCTACAGCCTCATAATGAGAAAGCTAATAAAGGAGGAATTTTTAGCAGGAGAAGTGGCTTCTTGAATAAAGGATTCCTTTATTACTTCATGAATCACCGTTAAAAGCTAATGTCATGGGGCTGGGGAATTATCTGAAGTTCAAAATAAATGAGGAAGAAGTAAAAAAAAAAAACCTAGGAAACTTCTCAGAATGTTGGCTTGATGGTGCAGTTTGTCAGAAATGAACCAAAAAAACTCGTTAATATTTCCACTTCATCTTAGGGAACGAGAACGAGGATCCCAAATGTCCCTTAAGCGTAACCGACATTGGGACTCAGCCGGGTGTCGGGTGCCATAAGTTTGGTGTTGGTAGTATAGTTATGTGTGAGAATAGAGACAGAACAATGCTTGGGTTACTATTCACAATTCAGCTTATGATCCAATTACCAGGGCATAAAGACTGGAGAAAACAAATCCCAGACCAAAACACAGGCAATGCAGGGACCTGGGCAAGGGAGAGGGGGATTATTGGAGGTGACCGGGTGGGTGGGCTGTGCCCCGCCAGCTGACACTCGGGCTCTCGGGTTTCCAGCGCCCTGCATGAAGCAGCGAGGGGAGAGGACTGCCCACGTCTTAAGAAGCGTGAAGCCGGGGCGAGCCACTTGGGTGCTCCCGGGACGCCGCCTCGGCGCCAGGTGGGAGGACTCGGGCTGCAGGTGTAACTGCGGTGGGGTGGCACCGCTGCTTGGGAATTCCTCCGAGACGGGAGCGGTTGGCAGGAAGCCGGCGCCGCGCTCAGACCCGTCATTAGCGGTGCTCAGGGAGAGAGGTCCCAGGCTGGCAGCGGTGCGCGCGGCCGATTGGCGCAGGGCCGACTGGCAGGAGCTGGCAGGTGCCGCGGGCAGGTGCGCTCAGGTGCACAGCCGCCACGGCGCGCCCTCTGCCGGCGGAGACCAGCCCTGCGCCCCTGCGGCCCGGGGGACCCGCAGACTCCGGGTCTGAGCAGGGGAGCAAAGCGCGCCAGGATCTCGGGAGGATGCTGGTGGTCCTGCACGTTCTCATGCCTGCTCCGGCCGAGGACCCTGCGGACACTGCCGATGGTGCTACGTTGAGGAGACAACAAAACCAGACATGCCACGCGCACTCGACACAAGCCACGTTTAAAGAAAAGGTACCGGCTGCCTGTTCTGCCCTCGGGACTTTGCCCTTGAACTCCATGTCCGTGCAGAGGGTGCAGGAGAGGAGCGCGTCCCGAGTGGCATCTTCTCAGGGGACGCGTCTCAGTGGCCCCGCAGACTTGGACAACGCACCTTCCGTGGCCTTCGCGCCACTTGGCCCCGTCCACGTGTCCAGCACAGCGGGCGCAGCCGGGAGCTTGGCCCCTGCTCTCCACTCTGGACCGCGCATGCGCGGGCGCAGGACTGTGACTTCTCGTCCCTGCACCCCGCGTACCCAGCACAGTCTCGGGCCATGCTGGGTGCTCCTCCAGTGTTTGGAGAATAAGCGAATCAAGGAACAAATGAGTGAGGGGACCTCTCAGGGGAATGGGATTTGTCCCTCCCACGAATCCTGCTGGGAATCCTTCCAGGGTCGGATGAGTCTCGAAATGGGTCACTTTGTTCTGATGGCAGCCTTCAACTGGTTTGAAAACCTTACCTTTTCAAGAAGACATCAGAACCACCCCTTAGCCAGCTCCAGCATTGGTGAGGACGGAGGAAATCTGGACCCCTAAATTGTGTGAACACAGCGGCACGACCCAGATGGCGTGTCGGCTCGGTGGCCACCCTGGGAGCCAGCGATGTCAAGGCCCGTCAGGTGAGAGCAGGGAGCAGGGTACACCCCATGTGACCGGAGCCTCAATGCCGAAATCCTTCCTTCTAAGGAGTCCCCTAGGGAAGTGGCTGGCCGGCTGCAGCTGCTTTTGGCCCCTGGGCTCCGTGGTGGCCATGGCCTAGGAGGTGGGTTGGCAGATGTGGAGGGCACAGGTGCACACAGGGCTGAGGACCCCCTTGGGAACCCCTCCAGCTGCTCTCCAGGCCTTGCGGTCACAGGCCCCCAGACCCGCTCCCTCTGTCTCTGCGGCTGTCACTTCTACACACAGGTCTGCATTCCCCTCCCACCCCACCCCTGCCTCAGCACCACCCCGCCCCCTTCCAGTAAGCCCTCCTCTTCCAGCACCCCCAAACCCAGCGCCAGCTCTCCAGGCACAGGGGCACCCACCCTGCCACAGGAGGGCCCTCCGGCTGTTCGCTAGAGACCCCTGCCCTGGGCTGGACCCTGCCCTGAGCCTGAGGCCAACCTGCTCCTCTCTGGGTGACCCCGTGCCTGGGTCATCTCTTCGGGGCACTGGCCCTCCTCTGCCAGGGGCTGTTCCTTCATAGCTTGTCTTTCTCCACAGGTGGCAGAAACCTGGACGACAGGATCCACAACTAGTTCTTTCTCCTTTGAATAGTGCTTAATACTGAAAATCATAAAGCACAATGATTTTTAAATGAATAAATAATTAACACAAAGGCCAGTTCCCATAACTTGGCCGGTTTTGCCTGTGCAGAGTAGGGAAGTCATCATGTCCTAAAGGGATTGCTGGAGTCAGTGTCATCTTCTGTGCTGTACACAAACCGATGCACTGGGCAGGGGCAGGGGCCAGTTCTGGTCTGATGCACACATGCTGGAGAAGAGTTGGTCCTCACAGACCCCAGCGCCCCCACGTTCTTCTCTAGGGTGTCACAGTTTAGCTGGAGACTCTCGGCACATGGTAGAGGTGGGCGTGAGTGAGCAGACTGCTGGAAAAGAAGCTCCAAGTTGAGCTGTGTCTTCCAGCCCCAACCCTGTGATGACCCCCAGGACGTGCGGAGAGCTCCACCTTGCCAGCACCTGCCAATCGCCCCATTTGGACCCTTTTTCCCCAGTACCTACTTAGATGACCAAAGACGTGTGCGAGCTCCGTGGCTGTTGCCCATTCTCTGGCCTGAGACTGGGGGCTGTTGCAGGGGGACCAGAGAAGGACCCGGATGAAAAGGCCCCTGTGTTTCCTGAGCCACGTGCACAAAGGCCCATCTTTATGTGCTTTACCAGAGGGCAGATGGAGGGCTGACAAAAGAAACAGCATAAAGAAATAGCAGAAAACTTGATTGGACAGGGGACATTGTCTGTGATTTTCAGCCTCCCATAGGCAGCAAAAATTACTTTTCTGCTTGAACCATGAACCGAGCTCAGCGCCAACGTCAGAGCATTTGTTAGGCATCGCGGGGTGGATGCTCAGGCATTCACAGAACGCCCAGGCCATCGAGCTGTTTGTCTAGAACCCTTCCAAACCAGCAGAATGTCGCATGCGGGCTCAGACAGCTTATTATTCAAATGGAACACTGATTCCCTGAATAGTCTCCTTTATAGGCTTGGGCCAATTGCCATGTATCCTATACTAATTACTTTCTATTTCCAGCCACTGCTGAGGTAGCTACTTGTCTCTATAAATCAGACATATTGGAAACAGTGTCCAATCCAATTATTACTACAAAATTCAACATCTTGCAAGTTTTTCTTGCAATCATTTTGGATAAGTACTATAGAATTAAGTACTGCTTCTTACAGCAACCCAAATTGTCAGATCCATCAAGGCTAGATAACCCAGCTGTCTTTCTGGCATGTTATATCAATGCCAAGATGTTGGTATGTTTCATGGAATCAAATCAAATCTCAACTAGTGTTTAATACCCACTGCAGAGTGGCCGAACCTGTCCTCAGAGCTTCCACATGACACTCTTCAGTGTCAATTTCCCCGGGCTACTCACCTGTCCCTATGTACAGCCCTCTTATTACTTGGGGGCTAGATCTTCCCATTCTGCCTGAGAGCAGAGGGTGTGTTTTGAGTTGGGGGACTGGCAGGGACAGTGTTAATGTGGCTTATCTCCAGATTCCTCAAGGACGGGGAGCCTATTGCATTTGTCCTCTATAATATGTAGCACAGCACCTTGCACGTAACAGGCCCTCACTAAACATCCACTGACAATAAGCATTTGTTGACTGAATAACTGAGTGAATGAATAAACAAATGGCTATCTTGAGAACAGTAAGCCAAATGAATGAATAAATATTTGGGGCTCATAATAATAAGCATCTTAATTAATACTGTCCTCAGTCACATTTGCAGAAAGATCTAAAGCTTCATCAGACAATTGTTTATAAGGGAATTTACAAAATGATTTTACAACTGTGATTTTTTTTTTCTGAAAGGCAAATCCCATTAGATTTGAGATATGCAAAGATTTTTAACTTTGAAGATAACTACTAGATACATTCCTATTTTGCAAAATAATTTATCCCAACATTTTTTATTAAGTCACCTTTATGTACTCAAAATAGGATTGATTTTCAAGATAATTTGTGCCTTTCTAATCAAGAAGCCTCCGATTGTAAAAACTGAGTTTTCTTTATTAGCTTCTTGCTGTTTAAGCATCATCTACAGTCTCTAGATGAAACATGCTCACGTACACGCCCCCCCCACACACACACACGCGCGCACACACATGTATCACTCCAATGCATTAATCTGTAAATCAGTAAATCATTTAATGCCTTTGATTTTATTGTTAATCATCTGAGTTTTTCCATGTTTGGACCAAATTTTGATCCTCCTTGGTAGGAGGTTGCTCTTGTTGATTCAATTTGGATGTTTAAAATTATTGTAATTGCTACCTTTTCACGTATGCAATCAACCCCTATTTACTAGTATGCACCAAGTACCTCTCCAGGCAGCAGGGTATCCCTGTGAATTACACGCACATAGCCTCATGTGGGAGAAACAGATGATGAATAAACGAGTGCAACCTACAGTACTTTGGATAACGCATAGCTTGGGGAAAATCTTGGAGTGAAGGCCAGCCGTGTGGGGAGGGTGGTTGTAAGTTCAATCCGTTGGTCGAGGATGGTTTCCCTGGGAAGCTGGTATTTGAGCCCAGACTGGAAGGAGCTGAGGGAGGGAACAGGGCCCGTGGGTGCTGTGAAAAGTGTCCAGCTGAGGGCATCTCCACACGGCACAGCCAGACTTCTCTGGCCGACCAGCCTCAGCCATCGCTGCCCTGTGCTGCATTGGTGGTTTCGACTCCACCCTGCTGACGCCTGTTGCTGGCCAGTGGGGTCAGCAGGGGGTCCCGGGGCTCAGATCCGGGGCCCAGGCTGGTCCGCCCCCCACGAGTTGCTGCCGTCCTCTCTGAGCACATGGGGCCACTCCACAGGGCCGTGTTGAGAGAACGGAGGTCTTTATCTGGGTGATGGTGCCTCCTGTTTGTGGGGACCAGCATGTAGATTGCATTTCATCTCTTGAATGAGATGGCCATGCTTTCTTCTATATAACTCAATATTTAGATCAGTATAGACATTTAAAATGATCCCAAATTATACCCACTCTGAGATCCGAGTGTGCAGAATGTTGAGCACAGCTTACATGACCACCACGGGGATGCCTTCAAACTCTGTCACCACTCCATGGAAAGTAAATCGAACCTATAATTCCATTCCAGTATCTCCCTTACTTAAAAACAGAAACACCAAGGAGAAAGACTGCAGACGACATTTCAATAACCGAAATCTTTGCAGCGACCTGCACTGTTATAGGCCTTTAATAATAAGGGGTGGGCACATTCCTCCCACCCCGTCCATCCTCTAGTTTAAGACCATTTTCTTATGCTCTTTGCCAATGGGTATATCTTTTCCATAAACTAATTTTTCGTATCTGTGATCTTCCCATCTTTTCCCTGTTACATGAGCCCAAATTGTATAAGCTCAGCCAGCCTCATGCAAAGTTGCCAAATAGGCCTTTCTCTCTTTTTCTGAGTCTCTTTGTCCTACTTTTAGGCTCTCTCCACCAAGGCCTAGGTTGTCTTGGAACAGGAAAGGCTCTGAGAGAAGAAAGCAGCTCTCCCCCTTACACCGAAGAGGAATTTACAGCATGTTTGAGTTAAAGAAGGGTCACTATTTAAACATTGCGTGCAGTCTGTTGAGTTGCTAATGTCACAACATCTGCAATAGGTGTCAGGTTTCGGAGAGCGCACATTTTGGAGGTGGCCTTCCCTGCCCCCTGGGGTGTCTGCAACACGCGTGGTCTCCTGCACACGAGGCCACAGGAGCTCTGCTGCGATACCCTTCACATGCTGGGTTTTCTCCGCATGTCTGAGAAGCCTGTCTGTCTTCTCTTAGGTTTCTCAAGTTCTCTGTGAGGCTCTCAGGGATTCGGCTAACAGAAATCTGATAGCTAAGCAAGGATCCTTTTGCTCCTCTAAAATGCTCAGTTTTCTGGTAGAGGCAGGTTTTTCCCTTCTTCAGTGGCAGGTGACGTGGCTGTCTCACGTGGCTAGTGCACAAGTTCACTGGTTCTTGCAGAATGCAGTGTTGTTTGGCTGCTGCTCCTTTTTGAGTACAATGAGGGCAGCTTTCCTTTAGTGGGGTCCAGGTAAGTGGATCATGCAATATTTGTGGCCACGTCAACTCTGCTGTCCCTCTATTTGTTAGAGAAGAGAAGAGCGTGCGCCAGCTCCACGTGCACCGCGATCTTGCCGAGAGCGATGGCACAAAGCCAGGGGAGCAAGCCAGACGCGGGCTGCGTGGTTCCCAGCGCTCCCAGTAGAGACGCATGGATTCGCGATCAGGAAGGGATCCTAGATGTCACCTCATCAAATCCGCACAATTTATAGGTACATTAACTGGGGCCCAGAGAAGGGAAATGCTTTGCCCAAAACGTCAGACCCAGAATTAAAAATCCAGATTTTTAGAATGAGAGGTCAGTGTCGTTATGTGTTTTAAAAGAATATAGCATTAGTCACATTGAAAAAACTAAGGACATGATCACGACGTTGCAAGACGAGAAACGTCTGTCACTGCAGTGAGAGATGACAGTGTAAGGGAGGTGCCAGGAGAGAAAGAGCAGGGAGGCAGCAGCACGTGATGGGTTTGCATGAGGCCAGGCTGACTCAGTCCTGCCGGGATAATGACCTGGAGGTCTGAATCCTCAGAGCAGCGTTTCTGGATCGCAGAACTATGCAGTGCTACATACGTATTTCCCCCAATCTGTGGGCCACACTGCACTGGGGAGATGTGAACTGGCAGGAAGAATGCTGGAACCCCAGCGGGAGCCCCTCTCCTCTCTGAACACACTGCAGTTGACTTTACCCCTGGCGGGAGCTGGGGAGTGGGCAACTACACCTTGGTAACTGTAGGCTTCCCCGTGGAGGAAGGCACAGTGCCCGCTGAAACCCACCCTGCCTCTTCTGTGACCTCAAGTCTATCCAATGTTGGATCAATGTCATCAATTGCATCTCAAGAGCTTCATTCCCAGCTACAGCCCATGAGAACGAGTGTGTCTTTGCAATAAAATTCTACAATAAGAAAAAAAAATACATGAAGAAAAAGTAAAAGATCAAATAAACAATAAGAATAAAAAAACAAAGATTAAACAAAATACAAGCAGTAAGGCCGAAAGTAAGAAGACAGGAATGATGCAAGAAACAATAAAAATAAAGGGAAGGAGGAAACAGAAGAAAGGAAAAGGAGGAAAGAAAGAAGAAAAAAGAAAATAGGATTAGGAAATCAGAAGAATAAGAAAGGGAAATAGACATTCAATCCTGGTAATCTAGAGTTGTCCTTTATTCTCAACTTCTGAGGCGTGTCATCTTCGGGGAGGAGAGGGGCTGTTCTCTTCCACAACTGTCTTGGTCACTGCACAGAGGCAGTGGCAGGAAGCAAAGTGCTTCCGGAGGCCTGACAGCACCTCCTGACCTTGGCCAACTTCAGCTTTCTCCTCTGTTCAATGTTAAAACAACAGGGCTCACAAGGTGTGAGATGTTAAATGCAGATAATATATGGAGACATAACTTAATAAATATCAGTTTACAACCCCTTCCTGGTGGCATAAATTCTTCGTATCATTGTTTGATTTGAAAACAAATCATGATCCAAGTACAAATGAATAACTGATACCTGCACACCAAGGTGAAAAAAAAAAAGAAAAATTTTGAGTAGCTGTTACACGGATACCATTTTAATTTTCATCAAAACTCCAGTTTTTTCAGAGAGCTCTCATGGAAGTTATGCACTATTTCCAGCTGCCAAACATCACCGTTCAGTCCCACTTGAAGCTTGAAGAGATTAGCTAATATAGGATAGTCCCAAAGATCTTACTTTTTTTTTTTTTTTTTGGTGTAAAATGCCAAAACTCAGAGAAGATGCATGAGGAAGCAAAGATTTCAAGGTCCTCTCTCAGACATCTATTTGGGAATCAGCAATTTCCTGGAATGATAAAGGGAGATAAATAGAATGAAAAATTTTACGGTTGCTTAATAGAATTTATGCTTCCGAAACTCAGGTACACAAAGGACAAAGCAGTCATAGCCTTACCACCACTCACCTGCCCAAAGCCACTTTCCTGCATGCTGCAGAGCTGAGCAGGCTCCAGCAGGCTCCAGGTGAGTGACAGCCTCCACCAGGGCACCAAAGGGACAAAACAGCACCCTTACTCCTAGTACTGTGCTCTCCCAGTCCTGACAACATCCAACACTGCCTCAGGTTTTTGTGAAAGAAAAAAAAACAAAACAAAGCAAGAGAAAAGAAACCAAGAGGAGTTATAGAAGAGAAAGAAGATGGATCTAGGAAATGCATTTATTTCTTTGAAATGCAAGTGCTCACCATGTCCCAGTTCTGTGCCAGGCAGGTGGTGGGGACGAATATTTGAACGGCACATTCCAGTTCCACTGGGCATGTTAATGGAGCTGTGTAATGGGTTGGGCCAAGTGAAATTGCCCCGATGAAGGTCAACATTTTGTAAGGTCTAATCTAACACAGAGAGCTTATTCTTTGGCCTCTGAGGTCACATGTGGATGAATCCTAAAGGTTAGCCTGGCATTTTCTAGGTGGATTGGAAAAGAAAGTTGGTTCCAAACAAGAGGGAGAAGTAAGCATAGGTCAAGGCAGGGAGATGCGAGGGGTTGCTGGGCTCAGGGAGGACCATGGGGTCCACGTGGTTGAGGGAAAGTGTGGGCTGTGACAAGTGGTAAGAGAAGCAGAGGGTCAAGCACAGCATTTGCAGGCTGCACTGAGGTTGTATTTGTCACTGATAGGCAACAGAGAGCCACCAAATTGTTCAAATTACATTACCAATGTCATTTTTCACAGATCTAGAAAAAATAGTTCTACACTTTTTATGGAACCAGAAAAGACCCTGAATAGCTAATGCAACCTTACATAATAAGAACAAATTGGGAGGCATCACTCTACCAGACTTCAAGCTATACTACAAAGCTATAGTAACCAACACAGCATGGCATTGGCACAAAAGCAGAGACATAGATCTATGAATCAGACAGAGAAACCAGTTATGAATCCAGTCTCATATTACCATCTGATCTTTGACAAAGCAGAGAAAAATATACACTGAGGAAAAGAATCCCTATTCAATAAATGGTTCTGGGAAAATTGGATAGCCACCTGTAGAAGATTGAAACAGGATCCCCACCTCTCACCACTCACAAAAATTAATTCACAATGAATAACAGACTTAAACCAAAGGCATGAAACTATAAGAATTCTAGAAGAAAATGTTGGACAAACTCTTGTAGATATTGGCCTAGGCAAAGAATTTATGAAGATGAGCCCAAAGGCAATCACAGCAACAATAAAAATAAATAAATGGGACATGATCAAATTACAAAGCTTCTGCACAGCCAAGGGCACAGTCGATAGAGCAAATAGACAACCTACAGAATGGGAGAATATATTTGTATGCTATATATCCGATAAAGGGCTGATGACCATAATCTACAGAGAACTCAAGTAAATCAGCAAGAAAAAATCAAACAATCCCATTAAAAAGTGGACAAAAGACACAAATAGAAACTTTTCAAAAGAAGACAGACTAATGGCCAACAAACACATGAAAAAATGCTCAACATCTCTAATCATCAAGGAAATGCAGATCGCAACCACAATGAGATATCACCCAACTCCAATGAGAATGACTTTTGTCAAAAAGCCCCTCGCTTTTGTCAAAAAGTGAGGATGTGGAAAGAAAGATACACTTATATACTGCTAGTGTGACTACAAACTAGTACAGCCTCTATAGAAAGTAGTATGGAGATACCTAAAAGAACTAAAAGTAGACCTACCATTTGACCTGGCAATCCCACTACTTGGTATTTACCCAATGGAAAAAAGACGTATTGCACTTGAATCTTTACAGTAGCACAATTCGCAATGGCAAAGATGTGGAAACAACCCAATGCATCAATGTCCATCAAACAACCCAATGTCCATCAATGTATGAGTGTATTAATAAAATGTGGTATATGTATACCATGAGTACTACTCAGCCACAAAAAAACAATGGTGATCTAGCATTTCTTATATTATCCTCGATAGAGCTAGAGCCCATTCTTCTTAGGGAAGTATTGCAAGAATGAAAAACAAGCACCGCATGTACTCAATACTAAATTGGAATTAACTTATCAACACTTACATGTACATATGGAAGTAAAACTCAAGGGAAATCAAATAGGTGGGAGAGAAGAGGAGGGGATGGGTAAATTCACACCTAACGGGTACAATGAACACTAACTGGACTAAAGTCACACTTAGAACTTTAACTCAAACTTCACAAAAGCAAATTATGTAACCAAAATGTGTGCACCACTGTAAAATTCTGAAATAAAAAAAATAAAATAAAAAAAAATACAAAAATGAGTCATTCAGTGTGATGGTTGATTTGGGTGGGCCTACTTGATCAGGTCAAGGAAGGGGTGCCCAGATAACTGGTAAAGCATGACATCTGGGCATCTGGGAGGGTGGTTTTTGGAGAAAAAAAAAAACACTGGCATTTCAGGCAGGGGACTCAGTAAAGATCCATCCTCAGTTAGTGGAGGTGGCACCTCTAGTTGGATGGCTGCTGGGATAAAACAAAAAGGAGGAGGAATGGTGAATTTGTGCGTTATCTCTGTCTCTGTCTCTGTTTCTCTCTCTCTCTGTCTTTCCTTCCCCATCTCTTTTGTGACTGGAACACTCTTCTTCTCCTTCCCTTAGACATGGTAATTCCAGGTTCCCCAGCCTTTGGCCTCTGGGACTTGCACCATAACCACCGTGGAGAGAATCTTCACTTCAGCAATTATGAATCACCTCACTCATGTACTCATGCAGTGACTCATTGGTTGATTCGTTCCAGCTGTGTTAGGTACCTACACTGCGTCAGGATCTGTGACCACTGCCGGAAATTGATTATCAAAGAGACACCCTGACTGCCTTCCACAAGCTTTTCGTTTAGGTAAAATTTTTGAAAACAAGCAGGCAGATAATCACTAATGGCAGATTATTGCCATGGAGGACCATGAGAGTTTGCATGAGTTTTCCTTTGTACGGTTGAATAAAAAGTATTTCTACAAGACCCCCCGAAAAACCAGAATGGGACATTCAGACAAAGAAGTGGTGTCAATAGGGCAATAGAAAATTAAAGAAAAGCTTGGGTCTGTGTTTGGGGCAGGGGTGGGCAGGGAGAGAGAGAGAGAGAGAATGAGAATGGAGTGTTCAGAGATCTGCCCAGGTCCCAGATTCTAGTGAAATATTAATGCAGTCCAATATGTCAAGCAGGTAGACATCCTAAGACAAATTCATTCTCTTTGGGGCAGGTGCTCTGACCACAGGGTGCCCAGCAGTCTTGAGCCCAGGCATATGACTACGGGTCACTGCTGGGAGGAAGGAAGGCCGCGAGGAATTCACAGTTAATGGAAGGCCATCCACATCCGTCTGAAAGGTAACAGCAGGCTGCCTGCACCAGTGTTCTGCCGTCAGTCTTCCACATTGTTGTGACAGATGATTAGCAAAGAAGTGCTTGGGGGATTGTTCCCACCACGCATTATGAATTCATATAAATCGTATCGGAATTAGACATGTGTCAGCAAATAAGAAAGCCACCTAAGCCCAGCTTCCTATGTCATCTATATGTTTGCCCTTGTGGTATGATGAAAATTTAGCCATAAAATAAGAACATGCCTTATGTAGAGCTGAATATCAGTTTTGGAGTACAGTTTTCAAAATCCATGTAATATGAGCAGCGGCATGGACAGTTAATGCTCTTTTCCTGAATGTACGCATTCATGTCGGTGTTTGCCATGCTGAAGTCAAGAGTGAAAATACAGGATTTTACAATTAATTAATAGGACTCTAAACTTGGAGGCCGAGGCATATTTTTGTTTTAAATCTCAATGTTTAGATGTCAAAGCTGTTTTACAAAATAAAATGTGAAGAGGAGATTTGGAAAGAAAAATATTGCAACTATGGTCATGCTTCTCTGTCTATGAAGGCAAAATGTGAACTTAGATATTGCAATTGTAACTATTAATTAACAAATCACTGATCAATTATTGGTTAAATATGCCGGAACCATTTAAAAATTGTTTTAATAACAACAAACGGAATAATTTGGACAGTCGATCTCATTGAGAACAACTAGGAAAGCTGAAAATGTATTTTTTGAAGACGTTGAAGAGCTAGCAAGGCATCAAAGTGTTACAGGGCAAGACCAGTGAGCTGAGCATTCGGGGCTCTCTTCACTCTGGGAGCATCTGCTCATTCTGAATAGTTGACCGACTACAAAACCAAAGGAAGCTTTTGGCATCCTAGCGGGTCACGAGGCCAGCTTTGTGAGGGATCACTGGTAAGTCCTCTATGGATTGAGTTGATCATCTGGTGGGCTTGGGGGCATCGTAATTGGCTTTATGAGAGGCAGAGGGACACTGGTAAGACATAGGTGAGGTGGCCACGTGAGCATGGGGCAGATTGGAGCAATGCGGCCACAGCCAGGAGAAACCAGGAGCGTCAGAAACTGCGAGAGGTGAGAGATGGATACACCCAGGACGGTGTGGGAGAGGGCAGCCCGACCATCGCCTTGTATTTCTGGCCTCTTGAACTGTAAACTATTAATAATAAGTTTCTACTGTTTTAAGCCACCGAGTGTGTGGTGATTTGTTACAACAGTCATGAAAACCAATACCCAACATTCAAAGAAATAAATGTTCCCAGAATGGAAGGAGAAGTGTCATAATAAAAGAGTTTATGTGAATTTTTGCAAAGTGAATGAAAAAAGAAATCTACACTAAGTTGCCTTACTGAGAGTCTGAGCCTGTTTGGGGATGCTATAGCAGAATCACTGGGACTGGGTGATTTATAAAGAACATGCATTTATTTCTCATGGTCTGGAGGCTGGGAAGTCAGAGAGCAAGGCACTGGCACGCACGCTTTGGCAATTGGAGGTCTATTTCGACAAGTGACTTCATAGTGGATACCAGATGTGATGAAAGATCTGGCAGAAATGAAAATCCATGCAACAGTCTTGTTAGTCTTTGGTGGTGTCCTCTTGTCCTCTCTAAAGAACCGAAGGGTCTGCCCAAAATGGGCTGGGTCCATCTGGTCACCCTCCTTCCCCACCATGTCCCCAAATTAATTACACAACTCGATGAGAGGTACACATCTTGGAGGAAGACTGGGCCCCAGAGTGAGAGGGAGAGGCAGAAAGGGGTACCCGAGGCCGAGCTCTGACAACAGAACTGAACCAACAGAGAGTTAGCTAAATTCCTGTCCCCCAAACCCAAATCGTACGTAGTCTACCCGACTTACCCCTCCCTCTGGCTAGAGCCATCCTGAATACTTGTTCTGGTTCCTTTATCCTGTTTCTCACATCAGTCTCTGTCACTGTGTTTTCACGGCCACCACCCCACCGTGGGACCTTATGGCTTTGTGCATGGCTCCTTCCAGACCCCAGACCGGGACCCTGCCATGGCCTCTTCCTCTCCTGGCCTCCTGTGTGCAGCTCTGCCCCGTGAATGTTCCTAGACTGTCTACGCAATTCAGCAGGGAGGCTGTACTTTCCATACTGATGGTGAGTCTTTCATGTCGTCAGACCACAATCCCATCTGGGTTTTCATGCCCTGGAGGGCAGGACAACGGCTTGTAGTTTATTT
This sequence comes from Microcebus murinus, assembly GCF_040939455.1. NCBI lineage: Eukaryota > Metazoa > Chordata > Mammalia > Primates > Cheirogaleidae > Microcebus > Microcebus murinus. The sequence goes on along the minus strand of NC_134114.1, from coordinate 4,035,999 downwards.
CCCTGTAACTCCTTACCAACGGCATTTTAAATAAAGATGTTTACCAATGGCATTTTAAATAAAGATGTTTTCGATCACGATGATGCAGTTGGCCGAGCAGCAGGCTGAGTCAGAATGCTCAAAGCAAAGACTGCGTTGGCTCGGTGGTTAAGGGCTTGTGCCCTGGAGCGAGACTGTCCCAAGCTGGGGCCGAGCCTGCCGAGTCTTAACGACGTGACTGAGTGGGCTGGGTGGCGGCCCTATAAAAGACAGGTTCACATCCTAATACCCAGACCTCGTGCATGTGCACTTGTTTGGAAATCGGGTCTTTGCGGGTGTAATCAAGGTTCCTGAGATGTGACCACCCTGGATTATCCGGGGAGGGGGGTGTCCTAATATAATGACACTGTGTTTCTAAGAGACAGAAGAGGAGGAGACACAGGTACAGACAGGTGCTGGTGGCGGAGGCAGAGCTTAGGGTGACGTAGCCACAAGCCGTGGAATATCCGGAAGAAGCAGAGAATTCTCTCCCAGAGCCGTCAGAGGAAGTGTAGCTCTGCCGACACCTTGATCTTGGACTTCCAGCCTCCAGAATTGTGAGTTATTGTGAATAACTTTCTGTTGTTTTAAGGCACTCAGTTTGTGGTACTAATGCAGTGGCTTTGGGTAGATCACTCAACTCCCACGGTCACGCTGCCTCATGGAAGGGCAAAATCAGGCTCAGAGTGCTGCGTGAGACATTTGCTATGACGTGGTTCGAGCGTGCCCGGCGTGAAGTGTGCATGAGTGATTCATGCAGGCCAAGACGTTTATCTTTGGCAGATAGACTGGCCGGTATGATATCTGGACCTAGGCTTAGGGGTGGGGCACACAGAAGGTAAACAAGCATTTTGTAGGACCTGCCCTCAAAAAAATAACTTTTTTGTTTTACACAAAGAATTTTTGGGTTAACAATTTCTACCGGCATGGTGAAAATACTTCCTAGAAAGGTTGAACACGTTGGTAATTCATAGAATACGTAAAATTATGTAATCTCCTGAGTCATTAGTACCTAGCTGAGAAGGAGGAGAGAAAAGGGTAGGTAGTTTCACAATATGGTGTCTGTTGGTGGCAAGGAAAAAGTAGAAGACACAACACCCAACATCCGCCAAAGGAGACAAGCTCAGAGGCGAACTTACCACCTCTCCAGGTTTCCCTGAAACCAGCCACAGACAGTGAATGGAATGACCAGTGGCATCAGATTTCCAGCTGTCTTCCTTCTGGGCACATGACAGAGCTGCATTTTCATGCTCCCTTATAGCTGGGCGCAGCCAACCGTACACTGGGGCAAAGGAAATGTGAGAAGCGACCGTGACAGCTGCAGACAGCAGTCCCTAAGGATACCGCGTGACCAGCCCTGTTCCCTTCTCCCTGCTGTGGGGGGTGGAGACTCCAGCAGTCCAGGCCGCGGAACCACAGTGATCAGAGGTCTCTGGACATGAAGCCTGAGCAAAGAATCTGCCTTTCTGGTTATACACCAGTCGCAGTTTGCTTGGGCTGCTTTAACACACTGCTGTAAACCGGGTGGCTTACAAACAACAGACATTTATTTCTCACAGTTCTGGAGGCTCGGAAGTCCAAGATCAAGGCACTGGTGGATTCCCAGTTCATCAATGAAGGCTTCTCCCTGTGACCTCACACAGTGGAGAGGGCAAAGGAGTTTTCTGGGGTCCCTTTTAAAATGACACTAATCCTATTCATGAGAGATTCACGCTCATAACCTAATCACCTCCCAAAGACCCCACCTCTTAACACCGTCACATTGGGCATTAGGTTTCAAAATATGATTTTTTTTTTTTTGGAGGGGGGACAGAAGCATTCAGTCTATAGCGGAGCCCATGTGTCACGGGGTCATTGCATAATACAACTCCACTCTCTGACATAGTGGCTACATTTTTTCCAGTAACTTTTAGATAGATTAAAGACCCACTGCGTGAGTCTTTCACATGACGTTTGTTTCCACAACTGAAAGTTGAGGCCAAACTCTTGTTTCAGTAAAGCAGTGCACAGATTATTTATTAGCTGAACTAATGGGCTTTTGATCCTCTTGGATTTAATTTCATACTCTGTGTAAAACTGGGCTCTTGATTTGCATTTCTCTGATGATTAGGGCTGTTGAGCACTTTTTTATATATGAATACCTGTTGGCCATTTGTACGTCTTCTTTTGAGTAATGTCTGTTCAGACCTTTTGCCCATTTTTTTAAATAAAATTATTTGGTTTTTTTTTTTTTTTTTTTGCTATTGTGTTGTTTGATCTCCTTATGCATTCTGGTTATTAATCCCTTGTCAGGTGGATAGTTTGCAAATATTTTCTGCCATTCTGTCTTCACCTTGTTGATTGTTTCCTTTGCTGTGCCAGAGCTTTTTAGTTTGATGTGATCCATTTAGTGTATTTTGCTTTGGTTGCCTGTGCTTTTGAAATCTTAGACAAAGTGTCTTTGCCTGGGCCAATGTCCCAGAGCATTTTCTGATGTTTTCTTCAAGTAGTTTTGGGGTTTACATGTAAGTCTTTAATCCATTTTGATTTGATTTTTGTTTATGGTGAGAGATAGGGGTCTAGTTTCACTCTTCTGCATAGAGTTATCCAGTTTTCCAAGCACCATTTATTGAAAAGACTGTTTTTTCCCCTAAAGTATGCTTTTGGTGCCTTTGTTGGAGATGAGTTGGTTATAAATGTGTGATTTATATTTGGGTATTCTATTCTATTCCATTAGTCTATGTGTCCATTTTTATGCCAATACTATGCTGTTTTGGCTACTATAGCTTTGAACTAAATTTTGAAATAAGATAGTGTGATGCCTCCAGCTTTCTTCTTTTTGCTTAAGATTGTGTTGGCTATTTGGGATCTTTTGTGGTTTCATATACAGTTTAGGATTTTTTTTTTAACATGGAGAAAGAGGGACTCTCATGCACTATTGATGGGAATTTAAGTTAGTACAGCCACCATACAAAACAGTATGGAGGTTCCTCTAAAAAACTAAAAATAGAACTACCATATGATCCAGCAATTCCACTATTGGGCATATATCCAAAAAAAAAAAAGGAAATCAATATATCAAAGAGATATCTACACTTCCATGTTTATTGTAGCACTATTCACAATAGCCAAGATATGGAATCAACCTCAGTGCCCATCAATGGACACAATGGAATGTTATTGAGCCATGAAAAAAAGAATAAAATCCTTCCATTTGCAGCGACGTGGATGGAACTTTGGAGGCCATTACATTAAATGAAACAAGCCACACACAGAAAGACAAATATCATATGTTATGACTCATATGTGGGAGCTAAAAAAATGGATCTTACAAAGCTAGAGAATAGGGTCATGGTAACCAGAGTCTTGGAAAGTGGTGGAGGATGAAGGGGAAAAAAAGAATATAAATATATTTATTACCACTGAACTGTACACTTAAAAATGGTAAACTACATAATGGTAATGGTAAATGGTAGATTACATACATATTTTATCTCAATAACAATAATTTAAAAAACAAGAAAAAAATGAGCTCTTAAAAAATTTGAGCCATTAAAATCCATTTAGAATAGATAATCCTGCAATGAGGAATACAACTGTTGTTGTCTTGTGAAAGTGAAATCACCAACCTAGGGGTCTATGCTCTATCTGCAAGAACAGGACCATGTCATGTAGCATTAATCATAGTAAACATCCAAGGCTACTCTGCCTCCCACTGGCTGTGTCATGCTTAGAGAAGAGAAACTGCAGAGCAGGCTCTCCCGCTCAGGGCTGGCCTCTCCCGGCAGGGCGTGTTTTCCTGAGAGAGCCCGTATCCACCTGCAGCCCTAAAACCCGGCACAGTGAAGAATTCGCAGGAGGCAAACAATAAGCCCTCTGCGAATAATGGGTGTTTCTAAATTTGTATTCTCCTCTCATTTATTTTTAAATATGAAATGGCACGTGGTAAGCATTGGAATAGATGGAAAATGTCTTTTGGGCGGACAGACAGACAGGAAGATAGATATGTCAGTCTAAACCTCCCTCATCCCAAGAGAGACGGTGGCAATCTGTGGTGGATTTCGTGTTTTCCACAGTGGCTATTACAGCAGATGGTGATACAGATGTGCTCAACAGGACCAATTTTTCTGCCGGGAAATTTGGCATGTAAATGATATTAACGTACAGCAGAAGCATTTTTTTAATGAGAAGGAGTAATATAAACTGCTATTAAATGTTTGAAATTGGGCAGAACTCTTATCATATAAATATATTAGTTTTGGAAGAATGGTTCTGAGATAAGAGATTCCAAATTATTTTTAAGGTTGCAAAGTCAAAAACAGAAATGTCTGGAATGTGGAAGGCCCAGTGCTGTGTCCAAGGAATTTCTTGCATATTTTCAACGACGGGGTTGCATATAGTCATTTCAAGAAAAGTACTTAAAGCATTTCTTTGTGACATCAGGTATGGTTCCTAAATTTATTACTGCCTATTTATTGTGAGTTTCATAGCATTGTTTTAGAAGCTGTTTCAGTGAAATATATACCTTATGGGGAAAAGGGCTTTTGTTGGCTGCATTTAAAGAACACCCAACCGACAGTGAGGGAAATCTGGTATCTCACACACCTGACATTTAGGGGTAAGCTGTCTCGGGACGGGTCAGCTCAGTGACACGTATGTGTTACCCAGGGCCCAGCTAATCTCCATCCTACTATTATTTAGCCTATTAACTTTTACCCTCGATATGGAACCTTTAAGATTACAAGAGGAAACCCCAATTCCAGACATCATGTCCTTCTCCAAAAGAGATAGTAGAGTTTCTTCTTAAACGCATCTTTATCAGGGTATTAGGTTTTTCCCAGAAGTCTAACAGCAGCCTCACCCTTACAGTTCATAGTCAAAAGGTAAGTGAGGGAATAGATATGTTAATTAGCTTGATTTAATCACTCCACATTGTCTGCATCTATCAAAACATTACATTGTACTCTGTGCATGTATACAATTATAATGCTTCGATCAAAAATAATATTAATATTAATTTGAAAAGTCAAATGTTCAAGCTATTGTCAATTAACACCCAGGCAGCATTCCCACCCTCGGTCCGCCTCTTCATGTATGGAAGGGGCTGGACATCTGCAAGCTACCTTCCTAACACTCCCACAGCCAGAGTCCTGGGTGACGAACTGTCAGTGGGACGACTCGCACAAGGTGTCACAGGCAGAACTCAGGTGGGAGCCATCTTTCTGATGCTGTGCTTGCCAGTGGACATGTTCAGTGACAAGGGTCCACATGTCAGTGTCCAGACAGCGGCTCTGTGAGCAGGGAGGTGGGTCGCGGTCAAAACGGCAGCGGCAGCTCCCAGGACTCTGCACGGCTCGAGCCTGTGCAGTGGGGACCATCCGGGAGCCTCCTGACCGCTGCTCGGCCAGCACGTCCAATGCCGGTGCACAGTGTGGGCTCCTGCGGTGGGTGACCCTCTGTGTGCATCCTATCTCCTGCCCGGGACCTGACTGATACCCGGTCCTGGTATCACCCTGACTACTAAGCCCAGAGTGAGCAAGGGGCGCACAATCCGTGAGCGTACTGCCATCCCATTTCTAGAATGAAAAAGCTGGCATGCTCTCAGCAAAAGATAAGGTGGGGGTTGGGGAGGAAGGCTGTGGGTGGGCAATCAGCGGCGACTGGCACCTGTCACAGATCTCTACAGATCATCTGGACTGTCCATGATTCAAGTCTGCAGGACTAAATCATGTATGACATGTCATTCGTAGTAACTGATCCCTTTGTAAAAATGAGGTCCTCATGCTCATGGTCCTCAGCAATTTTGTTGCCACTTCGTTTTTCCATGCAGATGATACAGAGCATCTTGGCCTTAAGTGTATGATGCAAATTTGCACTGATTAAATTCAAGGATGTGGCAATTTGCTAATTCCTGCCACCCATAGTCCTGTGCCTCGTACCAGTCTTCGTGTTCTATACGCACTTTCAACCCTTGCTCAGACTACCGTATGGTTCTGCTCATTTGAAGTCGGAGTTACTTTTTAAAATCTACTCTGGAAACCTTTCATTTTAAAACACATTACTTAGTTTGAAAATTAGTTATCTCCTCATCTTAAATGTATTTATGCAGCTTTAAAGAACATATACAAATATCCTTCATATCATGTTATATTTTATAGGACAAATTATAAATTCTAACTTGTTACCTTTATTTACTGGCCAAGACAGTGGAGCCCAATCTCCTCCCAGGCCCGGCCCTGGGCAAGTGGGCTGAAGTGTCTTGGTCCCCTGGAGGGTAGCGATGGTGGCACATGGCTGGGTTTCAATTCTTTGCCAGCAGGTCCAGCCCTCCCCCTTCCCCTGCTGTGATCTGCACTGGGGTTCTCCAGGCTGCAGCTGCATGCCCAGGCTGTGTCCACTGGTCCCCGCTGGGCGTGGACAAGGGACTGGAGGGTTACTGAAGGCAGGAGGAGGGAGAAGACAAGGTACTTCTGCCCCTTCTTTGTCTACCATGGACAGCGTCTCTCGTCATCTCATGTTCCCTCTGACTCATGCTCTTCCGCTGAGGTTTCCTCTTCTGCACCCTGAGCTCAGTCCCTGGCCCTGGAAGCTTATCAACTCCCACCCTTCAGCCTCCAGAACTGGTGTATTTATTCATCTCTGTTACATCGCCGTTCCCCTGTGGCTTCCTGGCTCTTCCACTGCTGTGTCCACATGCCCCTCCATTAACTCTCTGTATTTCTATCTATGTGGTCAGACCTGACTGATACTCACATCTCATCTGCAGACGTGGACAGACAGCACTGAAGGCGCTTGGAGGTAGATGTTCTGCCGGAGGAGCTGAAGTCAATAAAATGGGAGACACTCTATCTGAAGACCAACAATAGATTGCACGAGCAAGGAAAACGTGTAATGAATAGCAAAACCTGAAGTCTGAAGCCAAGAGAGACTTTTTGCACAGCCAGGGAAGACGGGAGCAAGAAACATCCGTCTGATAGGCCAATGAGAAACTGTGTGTTTGTTGGAGCATGAAGGCCTTGCCATTTGGGACTCCAACCAAACATGCTGCCATGATGCCTCCACTTTTAGTGCACCACAGACAGAAGCATCCAGTATCTTGTGAATAGGGAAAGTGGAGACCAGCTCAGAGGGTGTGACAGGAGCATCACTAGAGAGCAGCTCCTGCCCAGTGCCTTGTCATCATGCTCGAAATACCACTCTTTTGGAATCACAAGATCTCTGAGTTTAACCCTGTAAATCATAGTTCCATAAAAACCTTTTCTGTTATTGCCTTGACAAGGCTTAGAAAGCCCTTTTGCAAATTAAAAGATACAGAATAAAGCTGAGAATGAGACGGTCCAGTAGAGGACCCAGGAATCGGATGTAATTGGTAGGACATGGTCACCAAGAATAGAAAGGAGGGAATTTACATGTGAAGCCAGAAAAACAGATACAAAATATGCCCTTTTCATGACATTACTTGTGGCCGATGAGCTGTGGAGGGGACTCCTAAGTGAACTCCCACATTGAATTGCCAGGGGAAAGAATAATAATTTAATGAAAAGTCATATTATCTATTCTTCTTCCTTTCTTTTCTCAAGTAGGTATAGCTATTCTAAAACTGCATTTCTTTTTTGAAATAGAAGAATTCTTTTGACATTAAACTGCCAATAACCAACATTCAGTCCCCTGATACAAGTAAGGTTAAAAATGAATATTTTGGTGTCACCAATTAGACAAAGGGAGATAGCAGCCACACTGATACTTAGGCTAGTTCTCATTGTTTCTTTAATCAATTTGCTTTTCTTTAAGACACCATCGTAATTATTATCCATTTAATAACCGATAGTGATTAGAAATATGTATTGTGTATATATATATATATATGATGTATACACAGAGTGTGTGTATACATACACATATGCACATGTATACATTATACTTTTATAATTTCAAGTACTCCTAAATAACTTAATAGGGTAAGGAGGCAATGTGGAATTTAATCAGATTCCTGAGCCCCTTTCCTTCCTCTAAAAATGCAGCTAATACAATCTTCCGAGTGTTGACAGGAGAAAAGCGGCTTCCCCATGCGCCGGTTACTCTTCCTTTTCTCAAAGAGGAGCATCTGGCTCAAACAATTATTGTCCTTCCTAATTTGCTTATAGTTTTTATTTTCAGCCTCTGTAAAACCGGAAGAAAGTCAGATTTCATTGCAAACTCTCCCTGTTGAAACGCTGGGGAAATTTAGATGGGTTCGCTTTATCATTCTACGGAACAGTTGCAAACCTTAAATGAAGGTGTCGATTATTCATGAGTCTGAGGTCGTGAATGCCAACTATAAATCATTAATCAGCTGATGTAAATATTTAAAAACCCTGGTGAGAAACACATCCTGTGAAAGCATTTCTGTAGCAGAGTGGATAAACACCAGTTTTTATAGCAAAGGGTGATGGTCACTTAATGATATTTATTCAGAACTGTGCAACATAGGGTTAAACACGTGGCTCCAAAGTCCCCTTCATTTTGCCCTTGTCACACGGGGAGATGCATTTTAAATGCCACAGCCACTAATTCAACATATTTAACCTTTGCAGTATCCAAATCTGTATTCAGTTCTTTTATTCCATCTATATTCTCTGCAATCCTTTTAAATTTTCATTTGGAATGCAACAGAATAGGGGGGTATCTCATCATCTCAGGTTTTCAGTCAGCAAGTTATTTAATGAAGGAGACCAGTAACATTAAAAATACTTCTATTTTAGGTGAGTTAGAGAGGTGTTTCTATTCTGTCCAAAGTGTTATTACCTAAGTGATTTCCCCCTATTTCTAGTCCCTGCCCTCTGACCACACTGCCCTCTTCTCCTTCCCTGCCATTCTCAATCTGAAGTTTCAATTGCTTTGTTGTGCCCTCCGTGGGAAGGAACCACTCCTCCCATTTATAGTTTCCCACACGGTATTAACTCAGTGAGGACTGCGTCTTCTTCACTTCCACGGAACTGCAGTTTGTAGCACACACTGACTGAACACAAAAGTTGCTCAATAAATGTTTGCTGACTCTTGCAAAATGAATGTTTGGACAAGTTGGTGAGCACATTCCAAACATCCTTAATTTGCAGGCACCCACATTTTATCTGAAATTAGGCTTTGTTCCTCTTTTTATCTAGGGAGCAAAGTGTCCTAATGATTAAGTGCCTTGGTGCTGCAGCTAGATAGAGGAGGTGAGTGTTTGGCTGTCCTATCGGGTGTTGTAGGGGTCACGTGAAATCTTATGACAGGCGCCCTCTATCTGGTACCTGATCCGTAGGAGGTGCTTGAAAAGTTATAGTGATTGTTGGTTTATGCATTGCTATTTTCACTTCTGGGAAATCACATTTATGGTGACAAAAATAATAATAGGTATCTGTTGAGTCACTGAAATGCCAGCCACCCTGGAGGCTCAGTAGTATTCTTGCTAAATCCTTCACTTGAATTAAGTTTCCCCATATAGCAGTGTCATAGGCATTCAAGTCTAATTTATCTTTGTTACAGAAAAACAAAACCCCAGTTGGATTCCTTAAATCACAACCTACACTCAAGCTGGCAATACACATCCCAGGGATTTTAAATTCTGCTGGTCAGCTCTGAAATTTCTCTGACAACTTTTTCATTGTTAAAGTAGAGGCAGAGTTTCTTAATCAAATATACCACTCACGAGACGTGCAGCCTCGGAGGTTTCCTGACGTCTTGTTGCCCCCATTTCCTCGTCGTTAAAAATGGAAGCGACTGACACAAAAATGCTTGGAGGATGGGTGGAGCAAATGGATTAAAGCAGGTCCTGGTGGTGTGCCCAGAAATATCCGCTTTTACGATGATTCATGACCCTCAGATTTGGACTGAAACTGTTTGTGAGCCAAGTCGTATGACAGCAGCACCAATCCAAGGATTTTTAAATTCCCTCTGGATCTTTACCAAAATGTTTCCGAGAGATCTTAACAGGTAGAAAGAACCCCCTGACAGGACAAAAGCCCCACACAGGTAGAGTATTTGGGTTTTATTAGAACACCCGCTCTTCATGACCTCTTGGCAAATGCTTTGATAGTGCCTTCCACAGCATCCTATCAGGAAACTAGTGTACATTTTGCACTCTGTCTCATAACACATTTGGTCTACTTTAATGTATGGTAATATTTCCTAATATTTAATGTGTTACTTAATATTTCCCATAAAACTTCAAGTCAAATTGAAGGTGCAGGGCACCCCCATCGGCACGAACTACGTGAACAAACCATCCACCTGCTTCCTAGCAGAGCTGTCTTCGTCAGAGCCAACACAACCTTGAACTTGACTTTCCTTAAGGAGATAAGCAAGAAACAATTCTACGGGAACACTCCCTGAATTTTACATGAAACTGTTTGCTGCAGGATTGTTTACATTGCTCAGGCATCCACCAAGTGTTCCCTATGAATTTCTCTCAGACGATAATGCCAAGAAAAATTTTAAATAATTTTTGACACACTGGTATGCTTCCTGAAACTAGTTAGTGAGGACTACACCATAGCTCTTTTGCTGGAGGTATGTTTTGTGTTCCCACCATCTCTTAGTATACATTAAATTTCCCTTGCACTTGTTGACTTCTGGGTTTTGATATTATTTTCCTTGTTGCTTGGTCTCGCACTACCTGCAGTTCATACTGATTAATTCATTTCAACATGTGATTCTCAAAGCAAGTGCCATGAGGTCATGTTTTAATAATTCATTTTTTCAAGTAGTCCAAGTATTTTGACCAATATGCTTTAGAGTAAGCCTGTTCCAGACTGCATATAATCCAGAAAGAACGCAATTGTGGAAAACAACACAAAGGAAGCCTTGAGGGCCACGTGGCCTGGAAAGCTGGAGCCCTGTGCCTGGTTCCACCTGCTAACGACAGGAGAGGACCAGAATTATAGCACATGCCCCTGCGCTTGCTTAATGTAGAGATTCTTGATTTAAGGGTATTGATCCTGGGCTACCACCTGAGACTAAATAGCAAATAGCATCTGATGTATTAAGCTCCTGCTTGACGGAGCTAAATAGCAGGTGGCAGCTTTGAATCGATAGCCCGTGTTCACGTTGAAGGTGTTGTGTTGGACGTGGCTGGAACGTCTCGCGTGGGATGAAGTACGTTTCTCCAACCCTGTTCCCCACCCTCACCTCTGCTGCCACTGACGACACTGGTCCCCAGAAATACGCCACAATTCGCAACCTGTTAATGAGGATTAGTTTCTCAAACCAACAGGACACAGCGCCACAGTTCTGCTTGGGACGAAGGAAAACGTGATCCTTATGAAGCTGGAGCAATTTAAGGATGCTTTTTCAGAGGGCAGGAAAAAAAAATCACAAAATATCTGTCAACGGCTTGGCTTAAAATGCAGATGGGAAAACATATTACTCTCAAGGGCGACATTAGTCTGGAAAACGGCCAAAGTTATGGGGTAGCAGAAGCTCCAAACCTGACCCCTTCAGCCAGATCAGCCCGCCAGGCCCGTGAAACAAGGCTTCCCACGTGACCCCAGAAATCCACGGGGCTTCTAGAGAGATCAAGTGAACATTCTGCTAAACTCCCTGTAAGGTTTGCTCCTGGCCGTTGTGCAAGGCTGGAGAAATCAAGAATGTTAACAATTGTAATGAGACGTTTTTAGTTAAAAGTCAAGAAGGCGGGTGATGAGGAGGACCTGGGCGCGGTGACTGTGGCTGGGACAGGGCGCAGTGCCAGTGACCAGCTGCAGTGTAGACCCGGCTCACAGAGCGCTGAGGATCCAGCCTGGCCTGCAGCCGCTGTCCATGCAAACGCACAGAGCGCAAGTCCTACATGTCCCCAGTGCTGAGCCAGCGGACGTCGGTGATGCCGTCCCCTTGAGAGCAGAGCGTGAAGAGCAGCATCAGGGGCTCCGGCGGCTTCTCCCACCCGGCTCTGCACGCGCACGCGCCGCTCTCCTGGTTGTCCAGCTGCAAGAATCGGGCGGGTCCCCTCCCATGTCCAGTCCTCCAGCAGGTCCTGCTGTCTCCACGGTCAGAGCTCACCTGGTGTGACAGGCCATCGCCCTCCCTGCTGCCTTTGCTCAGTCTCCACGTAGACTGCGCCTGCAGGCCGTGGGGCTCCACACAGCAGTCGGAGCGCTCCCCTTAAAATGCGGTCAGGGCCGGGCGCGGTGGCTCTCGCCTGTAGTCCCAGCACTCTGGGAGGCCGAGGCGGGAGGATCGCTTGAGCTCAGGAGTTCCAGACCAGCCTGAGCAAGAGCGAGACCCCGTTTCTACTAAAAAAAAAAATAGAAAGAAATTACCTGGACAACTAAAAATGTATAGAAAAAAAAATTAGCCGGGCATGGTGGCGCATGCCTGTAGTCCCAGCTACTAGGGAGGCTGAGGCAGGAGGATAGCTTGAGCCCAGGAGTTTGGGGTTGCTGTGAGCTAGGCTGATGCCACGGCACTCTAGCCAGAGCAACAGAGTGAGACTGTGTCTCAAAAAAAAAAAAAGAAAGAAAGAAAGAAAGAAAAAAAACAGTGGTCAAATCACGCCACTCTTCTCAAATCCCCTCCGGCAGCTCCACCTTGCTGGGGGGAAAACCAAAGTGCAGGGACGGCCGACAAGGTCCCCGTGTGGTCTGGCCCTGCTGCCAGCACCTCCACAACCTGTCACCTCTTGCTCACTCCCCTCAGGCCCAGCATACTCCCCTGCCTCGAGGCTATTAATTTTAAATATTATTTTAATAGATTTAGGGGGTACGAGTAGTTTTTTTTTTTTTTTTTTATTTCATGGGTGAATTGAGTAGTGGTGAAGTCAGGGCGTCTAGAGCGTCTATCACCCAGATAGTGTACGTTGTACCTAATAGGTAACGTTTGGTCCGTCACCTCTCTCCTCCCCTCCCCCTCCCGAGTCTCCAGTGCCCACTACACTCTCTGTGTGGCCAGGGACAGCCACAGCTCGGCTCCCACTCACACGTGAGCACGTGCCGTGTTTGTGTTTCCGTTCCTGAGACACTTCACTGCGCTTGCACACCTGCTCCTGTCGTACCCGGTGCCCCGTAGCTCTGCCCGGCTCCTTCCCTGTTGGAACGTCTCTCCTCCCCAAGGCCTTCCCTGACCCTCTGTCCATATAAAGCACAGCTCCCCTCCTTCCCCTTGTCTCTCCCTACTGTTTTGTTCCCCAGCAGCTGTTAAAAGCTGGCGTTTTGCATATTATCGGTTTTTTGTTGTTGTTATTGACTGATATATCCCCAGTGTAGACAAGAGTGCCTGGTTGCCTAGGCACCACGTTTCCTGGTAGGAACTTAAGAATTCTGAGTTCTGTGAATAAATAGAGGCAGAAGTTTTTCTTAACAGCCTACAGGCCATTTCCAGAAATGATCATTCCATAAACGTACTGCAATGTGGCAATATGATGTTGTGTTGTTCGTGGATGTGTGTATATATGTATGTGTGCGTGTGTATACATGCTTATATACATACACATGTATATATTTGTGTGTATGTATATATATATATAACCTCATGATGATAAATACCTGAAAGAATTATCATTTTATAATCCCCCTGCTCCACACTTAAGTTTAAATCGTAATGCATTATATGCAATCCTTTAAGAATGATTTGTATTAGTTTTTTTAAAATTCTCATAATCTTTTTTCATTTCATCCAGTTTACTTCTGCTTGAGCCAGGCATCTGCTTTGGGTGAACACTCCCGCTTGCATGTGAGTGCAAAGAGCAGCACGGATGTGTTGACAGGATTTCACCTTTGGGCTTCCCTCTTTGTTTTTCTCGATGCTGTACTCCGACTGCCGAATGTCTTGCTGCAAATTGAGGCAAAACACAACGAAAACAACTGCTTCTCCTTTTCTGATGTCCTATCCTGGGTCGTGTCCCTCTAAGATCCAGATGTGACTCATCCGTGACAGTGAGCACAGGGTGGCCCTATCAGAGGGGTCCCCAGCCCGAGAGCCAGAGGAGAAAGACGGCTGAGAACAAACCAAGGCATACGGGGAGGAAGAACATGAACCTGAGTTGAGAAGGAGCACACGCTAGAGGGAGGGGCTGCGCAGGCTTTGCTGAGGAAGTCACATCCAAGCTGGGACCTGGGGATGACAGGAAGACAGCATTTGAAGCATGGGGCAGGAGGGGCTGCTCTTTAGGTAGAGAAAGTGGTATATTCTGAATCAGAAAAGATCTCAATGACAGCCAGGAACTGAGGGGAAAAAAAACAACATGACTTGAGACAACTGGGTGAGGAAGAAAGTGGAATGAAATGGAGAAGGCAGGGAGAGATCAAATCATCCAATTTCCTGCAGGGAGTTTGGGTTTTATTCTAAGCACCATGTGAACCCTTTGAAAAGTTTTAAGCAGACAAGTGACATGACCCAATTTATATTTCAAGAAGATCGTCTGCTGTGTGGAGAACAGACTTAAGGAAGCCGGAGAACAAAGAAGACCCCGTGGTAGGAGTTTTGCAACGGGCCAAGTGAGAGGTGAGCGTGGCTGAGGCATTGGAGATGCACAGAAGTGGGGAGATTTAAAACATGATTTGAGAGGAGACCTGATGAGTGGGGTGACCAGGGAACATGGAGAATTGAGAGGAAAAGAGAAACCAGAAACAAGCAGGGCTCTGGTGGTCACATGACTTACAGAAATGTGGACGTTTGGGAGGAAATGATGACAATACACGATGACTTCAGTCTGTGACAGGCTGAGATGACATGGTGGCGCAGCCCGCTGGACAGGCCCAGAGGGCACCTGGAGTTGGAGGGAGAGGCCAGGGTGGAGAGTTACAACCAAAAATCATCTACCGATGGAGAATATTTAAATCCATAAGAATAGGCAATAAAATGTAGAGCGAGGCTGTGGACAGCAGGACAATGTTGGAAGACTGCAAGGGGTGGAGCAGAGGGTGAGGACCAGGCATGGAGACACGGGAGTGGTGGCCACTGGCCAGGAGGACCCAAGATTGTCCTTACCGAGGTCCAGAGAGGAGAGAATTTCAGCAGTGACCGAAGATCAACCACTTCAAATGATGCTGAAGGGCACAAGTGATGAGGGTGTCTACAGGTTTGACAAAAGAGAACTGTTCTTAGAAGCTGCAGTTTCAGTGGAGTGGGACAAGGGGGAGCCAGACAGGATGCAGAATGAAAAGGGCTTAATCTAATTAAGTGGGGACTGGGAGCAGGCAGCTTTCATATGCACCTCAGCTCTTTTTAAAAAAATTTAGGCATGAAAGGAAGCACAGATATGGGAGAATAGTTCCAAACAGATACAGGGTCAAGGGAGTTCTTTTCATGATGGAAGAGAAGAAAACCATATAGATATTCCTCAACTTACAAATAGTTATGCCCTGATAAATCCACTACAAGTTGAAAAAATTATTTTGAAAATGCATTTAATACACCCAACCTTCCAAACATCATAGCTCAGCCTTGCCTGACTTAAACGTGCTCAGATCACTTACACTTACCCCAGAGCTGGGCAAAATCATCCAGTCCAAAGCCTAACCCATCGCAAGGTCTCAGGTAATGTGTTGAACACTGAACTGAAAGTGCAACACAGAACGCTCGCATGGGTACTGCATGCGTGGGTTCTACTGAAAGCGGATTGCTTTCGTGTCATCATAATGTCAAAGTTTCGGGACTTAAGTCCGGGACTGTCTGTATTGTATGATGACAGGAATAATTAGAGGGAGGGTTGAAGATGCAGATAAGAGTGAGTTTGTACCGGAAGGAGCAATGGCTTCAGGACATCAAGGTGGAATGGGCTCTGCTGACACACGAAGGGACCAGCCTTGAAGGAGGAGGGGTAGATGGAGCAGGGCAGGCGGGGCAGTGCGAGGGGGGATAGCTGGGTTTGTGGGTAAGGACGCCTGTGTTTTAGTGAAATGCTGGGCTCAGTTGTCAGGTGAGAGGGTAGGGGAAGTGCACGTGGGGTGGTGGAGCGGGCCGTAGGAGAGAGGGAAGTACAAGGAATGGCTCAGAGAACAAGAACTCAAGCCCAGTGGAGAAGCACAGCAAAGATTCAGGGCCACCTTGGGGTCACATTTAAGGTTTGTGGTTGTGAGGTTGAGCAGCCACCTCACTTTTGGGATGTCTCCGCAAAGGTTTGCTGCCCAGGTGCAGGGCAGGGAGAGGAGACAGCACAGTGTAAGTGTTGGCGTTGTGTGCAGTTTCGGGCACCCGTCTCTGAGCTCCCTGCAGGAAAGGGAGGCTGTGCAGAGACGGAATCACAGCTCAGCCTCCCCTCTGCCCGCTTCCGCTCCCCTGCGGGGTCCGAGCCCTCAGCCGGCTCCTCTATGCCTCCTGCACGCTCCTGGCCACCTCGGAGTCTGCTTCCTGTACCACCAAACCGTGCACGCCGGCGACGTGCAAATGACTCTCGCGTGGACACCGGCAGCCTTCACTCCTCTCTTAAGTTCAGACACTCCAGCTCTCAGCATTTTTACAGAGGACTATTGCACCCAAAACTTATTATTTTCAATGTAGAACTCTGCCTTCACCACCCCTAAAACCCAATCCCCCCCCAGCCTGCCTCAGCTTGGTAAACAGCAGGGCCGTTTATCCAGTGGCTCAAGCCCGAACTCTCGTCCCTCTTAACTCCTCTCCATCTCTGCGTCTCATCTCCTTCCCGTCCCGTTGACTTGACCTGAAACTGCATGTCAGGCACGTCTCACGGCGATCCCTCCTCGTCTGCCCACACCCACCTCCAGCCTCCCAGACGTCTGCCCTCACTCTGCCTGCAGCTGCACAATCACTCTCCGGCGGCAGCGGCTGCATTTGTCCTACAGCTTGCAGAATCTAGCTGTAAAATAAAATCAAATAAAAAAGTAGAGACATGGCTTCTGAGCGGCCACACCACGTAATGCCTTCGCAGTGCCCTGGCTGGAAGGCTTGAGTGGTCCGGGTCCCCGCTGCCACCTTGGCCACTGCCTCCATTTTCTCCTTCCTCCGCCAGCCCCAGCCAGACGGGCTTCTGATCCTTTTTGAACATACTCTCCATGCTTGTTACAACCTCGGGGACTTTGCATGTGCTCCTTCTTCCGTTTAGGATGCCCTCCTGCTACACCTCTGCAGGACCCGGTCTTTGGATGGGTTTTGCTGCAATGGGCTCCTTCTGCACAGAAGCCGCCTGAGCGCATCCTACCCAAGATACCCCCACCGTCGCCTGCCAGCTCCTCCCTTGCTCTGTTCTGCGTCACAGAATGCGGTCACTGCCTCAAATTATGTCCTTTATTCTCTTGCGTGCTACCTTCCTTCCCCACCAGCCTCTAAGCACCACGGCGACAGATGAGGAAGATATGTTGCCTGTCGCGTTTATTGCAGTATCCTCCAGGTGCAAAATAATTCCCAGAGCAAAAGACATGTTCGTTGATGTTTACTGAATGAATGTGTGAATGAACAAGCTAATAGGTCCCACGTCAAAATTCTGCTATAGTCAAGATGAGTATTTGTTAAACTCAACCTAGAAATTATCCCAGGCCCTGTCGTAGAACTTTGAGCAACGAATCAATTTCATATTTTAAAAAAGCTTGAAGGGATATATACTTGCCTTTTGACAAAAACTTCTGGCCTTGCAAATGGTGGCCTTGTGAACCAACTGCATACAGCAGTGACAGGTAGGATTACTAGACTTGGAAAACAGAATGCCCAGTTAAATTGGAATTTCATATGAACAGAGAATGTTTCAGTATAAGTATGTCCCATGGAATATTTGAGATATACTTGTACTAAAGAGATTCATTGTTTATTTGGAAGTTCAGATTTCACTGAGCACCTTTTATTTTTATTTGCTATTAAATAAACGTGGAGACCTAATGAAGTAGCCACCCACATCTGTAATGCAGACGTCCCAGGAACTCTGCTGTCTGAACACGAGGGACCACGGAAAGGACTTAGCAACTTAGTGTCTTCATTAGTACAGACGCCGTCCTAACTCCAAGAGAGATACTAAGACAGTTGATGCTGAAAGTGAAAATACAATGAAACCTATGTTATAAACAAATGCACACACAGGCACACATACTACAAGAAGTAAAAGAAAAAGAGAGAAGAGAAATCACATTGTAATACCCCAACCTAAGAAAGCCACTTGCTAGCTGGCTCACGCCCAAGGCAAGGAGGACCACGTGGATTTCGTCGTCTCTCACACGGCGGCGTGTGCAACCCCTGCGCCTGCCGATCCTGCCAAAGACAGTCCGTCACCTTCACTGCCCTAACAGCAGAAGAGCCCAGGGACAGGCCCGACCATTCCCTGGTGGCTTTTCCTCTCCCCACAGCCGCCCCCACCTGAAGTGCAGACAAACGCAGTGTGGACTACAGAAGACAGAAACAGAGAAGACAAGCAAGACCCGGACGTCTCTCTATTCCATTATGAGAGAGAGAGACAGTTGCTGAGAGCGGCATGTGAGAATATGATGAACGATGTCCTCGGTGTCAATTGCCTGATAAAATAAAAACATGTCCCACACATGTCTTGGGGAGTTGTATCAGCCATCCATCTAGTGGGAAATGGATGGCTCATCCGAGCTAGTCTCTTTGCTAACATTGTCCTCGTCCCTTTAGCTTATGGTACAGTCGTGTGTCGCTTAATGGCAAAGATGCGTTCTGAGAAAGGCGGCAGCAGGCTGTTTCATCACTGTGTGCTTGGCCGCGGCAGAGTGTCCTTGCTCGGACCTGGATGTGGTGGCCTGCCACCCCGAGGCCGCGTGGCTCAGCCTGCTGCTCCTAGGCTGTGCCCCCAAGCCTGTCACCGCTCTGAACACTGCAGGCAATGGCAACACGGTGGTGAGTACTTGTGTGTCTAAACATAGGAGAGGCACAGCAAAAACTATGGCATAAAAGATTAAAAAAAAATACACATGTGCAGGGGGCACTTACATGAATGGGGCTGCCAGGACGGGAAGTTGCTCTGGGTGAGTCAGAGAGTGAGTGGTGAGTGAGCGTGAAGTCCTGGGATATTACTGGATGCTACTTCAGACTTTATAGACACTGTACGCTTAGGCTACACTAAATTTATAACAGATAGAAAGTGACTGTGCTGCACTGTTATGACAGCTACGATGTCGCTAGGCTGGGAGACTTTTTCAGCTCCATTATAATGGAACCCTGGCTGGGGCTGTCACTCAGCACCTGTAGCCTTGCAGGCGTGAGGGAGGCAGTGGTCACTGGAGCCTGGGAGCAGAGTCACACAGAGATGGCCACTTTGGGAGATGGCGTGTCCCCTGGTTTAGGGATGCAGTCAGCACGAGCTGGCCCCATGGGAATGCCAGGAGATCAAACCCTTTCCTTTCATGCTCCTCCTGTCCTCTGACCTTCTGCTGGGGCTCCTCCCAGGCTGCACCCAGCAGGAAGTCTGGGGACAAGGAGCTCCTTCATGTGGTCCTCAGAAGACCACCTCCTGGAACAGGGAACCAGGCAAGGAGAGTAGCAGGTCTGGTGGGGAAGATAAAAGATCCCGGCCTACCTAAGTCTCTACCCAGCACCAACAGTGTTGTGGAAAAGATAATTTATCCTTTAAAGGTAATTATGTTGGGAACCAAAGTAAAAACTCTAGGGTAGTGATTTTTAGTGGTGTGTTTAATATAGTGAACAAACAAAAATTATCTTGCAAAAATAAATGGGTAGCATATCCTTTAAATCATTCTTTATGGTATTAATTGTCCTAATGGGGTTTTGATAGAAATTGCATAGCTGACAATTTGCAACTGAGGGTTAGAGCAAGAAATTAAAGGTTAAGTATTCTATGCTGTTAATTGAAGAAATGCTCCTACACAACACACGCCAGGGTTTTAGGTGGACAAGACAGTGGTTCATTGAGAGAAATGAAGTGTATTTGCTTTGCAATGCTGTCATCCCAGGAACTGGGATGAGTTCCCGGGATACCAGCATTTCTTCCCTGCTGTTTCTTCTCCCTTCCACCCGTGATGTAATCTTCCTGCAAGGGCCCTTGCCCAACAAAGTGTGATGGAGGTGTCTATTTCATGCTACTATGCCTTATAAACTTCCTCTAGGGCTGAGGGGGTCCTGAGTGATGGTTGGTGGGGACAGGTATGCAATTTTTCCCAAGACCAAACATGCCTGGGTTTTCCTTCCCTGCCTGGGCCCACCACGGCGAACGTTCAAAATCCTCTCAAAAGAAGTATTTCACCGCCCGCATTGCCTCCAAAGACTCGCATTTCATCCCTTAACTCGGGCTGGGTCCAGGGACGATGACCTTGGCGTGAGACCCCTCACCCCGCAGCGCTAATCGGAAAGTGGGGTCCAGAGATCAGTGCCTCTGTCCCCACCAGGTCTCCACCGTCAACTAGGACCAGAGCCGCGGGTCCAGTTTCCACTCCTGGGTGCTTGCTTCCTGAGTTTGTGTGAACCTGCCTGTGTTTGTTCTTACTTCAACGTGACAGTCCATTTGTAAACCCTACATGCCACGGATTCTTCCTGATGTTCTCGTTTATAAGCACCTTGAAAAACCGGCACGCGCGATCAGGTTTGTAGGACGTTTTTCAGGAGGATGAGGATGAGCAGGTTTTATTAGAAAGAAGATTATTACTTTGCTATTTTAAAAGAGCAAAATAGTTAATGTTTGTACTAAGCATTTATTTTTATAGTTTAGGTGCCTTAGACATTTGAGATGATACATTTCAACACTATTTATAATCATATCAACTGGCTTGCTTTTTTTTTTTTTTTTCTTTTTTCTGAGACCTCCATTAATTCTGTTTTTTTACTGAAGCAGAAGAAATAATTGGCTAAAACCCAGAGCTAATTCCTTTCTCCTGGATTCTGGGCTGTGACTTTCTTCTGTGTCTTCTGGCTCGGAGTTTGTGCCGGGCCGTGACCTCCGCCGCCGTGTCCCAGAGGTGTGCTCGTTAGCAGTCGGCAGGCAGGACGCCGAAAGACTGAGGCGCGGCGTCCAGTAGATTAAAGAGAAACAGTTCAATCCTACGCCTGTTTACCACGAAACAGGAGCCCTCGTTAGGGCTCAGTGTTCTAAGGGTATTTACTTACAGTTTAGATTTTTTGAAGTTAATGTGTTCTTTCAAAAAGATTCAGTATTTTTGACCAATTTCCTAAAAGCTAACTCATCTTGCTCCTTGTACATAAAAATTTCTTTAAGTCTACAGTTAACTTATTTTTTTAAATTATCATTTTATTTTATTTAGAAAGTAATGACATCGTTCGTTACTATTTTAATATATTTTTTAGGGAAGAATTATCTTTTATTTATTTATTTATTTTTTATTTCAGCGTATTATGGGGGTACAAGTGTTAAGGTTACTTATATTGCCCATGTCCCCCCTCCCCCCTCAAGTCAGAACTTCAAGCGTGTCCATCCTCCAAACGTTGCACATCTCACTCGTTGTGGTTGTATCCACCCCTCCCCTCCTCCCCCCTCCCACCCTCCTGACATCTGATAAATGTTACTCCTCTTGTCCACTTAGGTGTTGATCTGTTATTTGCTGTCACTATTTTAATATTTGCATCTTGATTTTGATTTTCACATAGGGTATTAATAAATTTGTAATGAATGGTTTTGGTCTTTCATGTGCTATTATTCTATAATTCCTGTGTTGTAATCAGAGCTGACACTCATAACTGATTTTGTGAAGCTGTTGATTTTCTTTAAGTGTTTGAAGAGAATAAGTCTATACTTGCATGTTTACTCTGTTGATTTCTGGTAAGAGTGATTTAAAAAATCTCCTGTGATAACCATGGATTTGTTTAGTTATCTTTATTTTTTTTCCATCAGATTGTGCCTTATTTACAAGAAGGTGAGGTCGCTAGTTGTCTAGAATTCGGAGGCCTGACATTGGCTACGGGTGACTAGTAATTACGCTGTTCCAAACGCGGACGTTCATCGATCCGCTGCACCTCTCCGAGGGTTACCCGCGTTAGCCATTTAATCCTCACGCAACTGGTGGGAAGGTAATTTTGTCATCTCTATTTTTCCGTTGAGGAAAGTCAGGCTGTGCAGGCTTAAGAGGCTTATCCTTGATAACACAGGCAGTGACCTGGACTGTCATTTGCTACACGCACACACACACACACACACACACACACACACACACAAACACACACGAGAGGAGCTTTATTATGGGAATTGGCTCATGCGGTTGCAGGGACCCACAAGTCCTGCTGCCAGCCACCTGCAGGCCGCAGAGCCAGGCAAGGCAGCGTGAGGGCCTGCACACCAGGGTAGAGCTGCGCCACGGCAGGGGGACATGGACATCCCCAGTTTAAGGAGAGACAGAAGATTTGCCCGTTCTCCACTTCTTTGTTCGCTTTGGGCCCTCAGGGAGTGCACCACAGGGGTGAGGGGGATCTTCTATACTCAGTCTCCTGATGCACTTACTAATGTTTTCTGGAAACAGCCTCACAGGCACACCCAGAAAAAGCATTCGGGTGGATTATCTGCACTTCCCTTGGGCCAGGCAGGTTGACACATAAAATCAACCATCGCAAACCCTTAATCATCACTGCCACTCACTAATGGCTGTACCACACAGGTTTTATATGAAATACTATGCTTATGTGTCCATCACACATATTTTTGATGCTATAGCCAACTCAGGTGAGAAAGATTCATTTATTTACATGAATCCTATAGTGCCAGCCACACACACACAGCATTTGACTATAGCCCCATTTTACATATATTTTGCTATATATAGACATAGATATAAGTACAAATATATTTACACATGCAGATATGTATTAGCTATAGATATAGAGTAGACGGATACCGATAAATAGATGGATGGACAGACGGGTAAACAGAGGAATGGGTAAGGTGGTAGACAGACACCAGGCGTGGTCCCCGGCAGGGAGCCCATGGGCATCCCCAGTCTCTGCCAGGACTTTTCCTGCTGAAGCAAAGTCCATACGGTAACGGAAGGTCTTAACCCCAAAAGTGATACCCCAATGGACAGGGAAGGCAGTCAGGACACACAGACACATATCTCCGTGGCTGGGTCTGATCTTGAACTACCACATCATTAAATACACTTGCACATTCATTCACTTATTCGTTCGTGAACTTGACGGGACCAACCGCCGTCTGCTGCGCCATTCGAGCCGGGGCTGCAACGGCGGGCACCCGACTCTCCTCCCCGTGGGGCGCGGAGCAGCATGCAGAGTAGCGAGGAAGAAGAGGGTCCAGCTGGGGGGAAGGGAGAACTTCCGAGGGGAGGCGGCATCCGAGCGGAGCCCTGAGGGATGGAGAGAGGTGCACAAGGCAGACAGAGGGAAAGAGCCACGGGAGCCACAGACAGGACGTGGTCACTCAAAGGTTGTGTTTAGCGGGTCCCCTTCAGTGCTCTCTCAGGTGGCATCTTCCTCCGGCGCTGGGAGAAGCAGCCGTGATGCCCGTGGGGGAGCGGCGGGGCCGGGGCGGGCCACGGGCCGTGGCGGGATCACTTTCCTGGCTGAGATATAAGGACCAGAAACCGCACCGGGTAAAGTGCTCTGGTGAGGAACGGCGCTGTCACAGTTTGGGTAAGCGCTATAAAAGCAGGCCTCTCTGCAGGTTATATATCTGCCCTGGGAGCATTTTAATTGTACGTTTTTTTATAATGATCCTTTTGGGTCCTACGTCCCATAAAGTCGAACATCGCTGAAATAATGCCAATGCCCTGACATATTTATTGACTGAGAAAGGGTTAACCAAGTCAAGCTCTGCAGGATGTTGCCAGAAACGTGCTTTAAAATCCTGTATCTGCGTCTCTGTGGCTCACAGAGGAGAAGCACATTTTGCAAGTGAATCTTGCAGTTACAGTAAAAGATGCTGGGCCTGAAATGCACAGCTGTTTATTTCTGCATTCTGACTGTTGCCTGTTCATGCTGAATTTCCTCTCCACTGCCGAAATGTTTATGTGCTGTGCACACAGCTACAAAGGGGCCTCAACTCTTCTCCCCCATGGGTAGAACTCGTTTTCTATATCACCCCTCAGAGCTTGAAGAGACCAGTGGAATGACATTGGTTTTCAGGCTTGTACACATTAGACAAAGAGAGAAACAAAAACCTCATTTTCCTTTTCTTTGCAAAGGGCCTGGAGAAAGCATGACAGTTGCTTTTGAAATCAGTCTATATCTTTGTCATTCAGCCAGGCTCAGCCTATCCATGTCTGATCTTCCTAGCGTTAAAGATGAGAAAACACAACGTTGAGTGTAATTTAACTATGGAATAAATCTTTGCTTATTGATCATTATAATTAACAAAAATACATTCTGTGATATATGTTGCCAAGAGGGAAAGCAAGTTTAAATTCATGCATCACAAGGCTAAGGTTTCTGTAGGTTAACCTCATACCATATTAAGCACAACCAACTGGTTTCCAGTCTATTTATGTAGAGTCAGCATGACCTATACTTGACAAATTTTTCTCAACTCTCTTGACAACTTATTCTATACATTTAAAAGAAACAAACTCTATTTTCTTAAGCAGATTCTTTTTATTGTAGTAAAATACATATGATGTAAAAGTTCCCTTTTTAATCATTGTAAAGTGCTCCAGTCAGTGGACTTAAGGACGTTCCAAATGTTGACCAACCATCACCACTTTCTGGTCCAGACCTTTCCTATCACCCCAGACGGAAACTCTGCACCATTCGTCATGCACTCTCATTCCCCCCACCCCAGCCCCAGCCCCATCCCCTGCAACCACAGATTTGTTTTCTGTATCTGTGGATTTACCCGTTCTGGACATTTCATATAAATGGAATTATACATGTGGCTTTTGGCGTCTGGCTACTTTCCCTTTACACAGCAATTCCACTCCTAGGTTACACCCAACGGAATTGAAGATCAGTGTTCAAACAGACACTGTACGCCAGTGCTCACAGCAGCACTATTCATGATAGCCAAAAGGGCAGAAACCACCCTGATGTCAGTGGATGGATGAGTGAACAAAATGTGGCATGTCAAAAAATATACAATGGAATAATATCCAACCACAGGAATAAAGTACTCAGAGATGCTACAACATGCATGACCTTGAAAATATCCCTTAGCAGATTTTTATAGGTCACGTTTCTCACAATTGTAAGGAGCCCTTTTTGACTCAGGGATCCTGGTTGTGGCTGTCCCTGGGAAGAGCTGTTGCCACCTGCTGGGTTTGGAGACTGCGGCTGAGCCTGCCAAGGTGCCGCCCGCCACCCCTGGCATCCAAGGCCTCCTTGGGCTCTGGCAATAGGTACCTGCAAGGGGCGATTAGTAGAAGGGAAGGAAAGTGAGACACTGTCCCCTACCTGGCTATGGGACCTTCTCTGGGGTCAGCTTCATCCATGAAATGAGGGCTGTAAACCCGAAACAAATTCTTTGCAGCTTTGCCATTCTGAGACACAGAGAAAAAGAAAAAAGAAAAAAGTAGCCAGCCTGGATCTACATACAGATCTGCTACGTCCATGGAAAGTTAGAATGAATAAGTATGGAGGTGGCTCATGCCTGTAGTCCCAGCACCTTGGGAGGCTGAGGTGGGAGGATCGCTTGAAGCTAGGAGTTGAAGACAAACCTGGTCAAGAAACAAAAGCTCGTCTCTATAAAAAATAAAATTAACTGGGATGGTGGGGCGCACCTGCAGTCCCAGCTACTCTGGAGGCTGAGGCAGGGGGATCACTTGGGCTCAGTAGTTCAAGGTTGCAATGAGCTGTGATCATGTGACTACACCTCAGCCTGGGTGACAGAGGGAGACCCTATCTCTAAAAACAAAAGAAAGAAAGAAAAAAAGAAAGAAAAAGCAAGTGAGCAGCTGGGCAAGTGGGAGTGCTTTGGCAGGGACTGACTCTGCAGGAGTCTGAAGCGAGATCCTACCGGGAGGAGAAGCAGGGAGCAGGTGAGCAGGGGGGCCTGGGGGTGGGGCCTGGGGCAGCAGGCACAGACATAGGTGGGGCTGGGAAGTGACCCCTGGATGCAGGTGGCAGGGGCAGGTGCAGAAAAGACACAAGAAAGGTTTGGCCCAGGCAGGCAGCCCCTGCTGCTCAGAAGACCACGGTCCTGGCTGGGACGGAGAAGATGCCAAAGGGCCGTTTCCAGGACCTCGTGGCTATTTGACTGTAGGTGTGTTGGGAGTGACAGGTGGAGGCAAGGCACAGAGGAAGACATGACCCTTCTTCAGAGCGCCCTGCCTTCTCCTGGGGGATGACAACAGGGGACAGTGCAGCTGCCATGGGTGGGATCGGGGACAGGACTGGGCCATAGGAGGAGACACCAGAAAGGCATTTGTAGATCAGATCCAGACTCTGCATCCTCTGTCTGGCTCCCTGGACATTTGCAGGCCCAGCCTCAGCCTCTCTCCTGTCTGCCTTGGTGCAAAGCAGGCCCCCTCCCCTGCTGCTGTCTGTCCCTGCTGGGGACACCGTGGCACCCTCCTCCCTCGGGCCTTGGGGCCCCTCAGCCCTGAAATCCACCCAGACCCTGTGCTGGGAAGATATTTAAACGCCCCTGCCTGAGGGGACTATTTCCATTCCTCTCTGCTCTCTGACTGACAAGTAAATACCATATTCCGGATTAGAGGATTTCTTGCAATGTGGCCCCAGGTATCCGTGGAGGAAGTAAAGGTTTGCTGACAAATTGGGGATTAAAAACACTTGTGGAGAAAATGAAAATACATAAAAACTGGCTTTTGTGGGGTGGGCAACTCACTGCACCAGGAAAAAAAACATCAGGTGACTAATGAAATTTTTCCAGACACACACAGTTACACAAACACACAGAGACACACTGAAACTCACGACACATACACAGATACTCGTGCACACACACACAGATGCACACAGATATACGTACAAGGCCGACACACACGGTGACTAATAGACATACACAGACACACAAATACGTACATGCACAAACACACACAACACACACTCGCACTCTGTGACTGACACATGCACACACACAATTTGAGCCAACATGGGCACTCAGTCTACCCTCATCACAAACCTGAAACTGTGGTTACCTGCTAAACACTCGTCACCATATAAAATAACCCCGAGGAAAAGTATCTGAATCCAACTAAAATCTACAGTACATAGTCCTCAATATAAACCTCAATATAAACTCGATATCATCTAAGAAATGAAAAAATTACGAAACCATCAAATGACATATTCTAAAGAGGACCAAGGAAATAACAGTGTTATGCTTTGGAAAAGGAAGAAAAGAAGTCACCTATTTTTCATGCTCCCACACATGCTCCCGGCTGGCGAGGACGTGGGCGCGGTGCGTCAGCGCGGTGGGGAAGTCCAGGGTCCACCCCGCCCTGCAGCCCAGGTGCTGCGTGGAGCACTGCTGTGCACGCTCTCTGTGGAGACCTGCAGATGCAACTCTGTGGTGTCCCAGGAGAGAAAACCCCTCTCCTGGGAAGGTCTTTCTCCAGCCTTGCTCCAGGGCAGGGCAGAGTTGCTACTGCCCCAGCTGAGAAAGAATGGAGACGTGGAAGGTGAGGCTCTGCTTCCTGACTCCAGTGTTGCCTCACAGGGAACTGTTGAGCCCCAGCCAGGCAGCCTCTCCTTGCCGCAGGCTTCTTGTGAAAATCAGGAAGCAAGGCGAATATATTTCTTTTTTTTTTTTTTTTCTTTTTGAGACAGAGTCTCGCTCTATCACCTGGGCTACAGTGCCGTGGCATCAGCCTAGCTCACAGCAACCCCACACTCCTGGGCTCAAGCGATCCTTCTGCCTCAGCCTCCCCAGTAGCTGGGACTACAGGTGTGAGCCACCACGCCCGGCTAATTTTTCTATTTTTAGTGTAGATGGGGTCTCGCTCTTGTTGAGGCTGGTCCTGAACTCTTGAGCTCAAGCATTCCTCCTGCCTCTGCTTTCCAGAGTGTTAGCATTACAGGCGTGAGCCACCACTCCCGGCCATGGTTAATATGTTTCATCATTAAAATGTTGCGTTGATTCATTTTGCAATTTTTTTTCCTAATTATGAAAGTAAATAGGTTTATTGTAAAACACTCAGAAAAATGATAAAGCTTTATAAATTATAAAGATTCTTTATAAAATTATAGAGAAAGCAAAAATCACCATACTCTCATGCAATAAATTCATTCAATGAAGCGGATGGCTCCCTTCAAGTTCACACTCACAGAGACACCTTCTTTAGTGTTTAGGAGAGGCCAGGTCAGAGTCTTGGTGCCCAGGAGCCAGGAGGCAGCTCTTGCCTGTTCGATGCACGCTTTCCAGGAACACACACAGACCTCTGTGCCAAAGAGTTCCACGGCTGAGTCTTTACTGCTTTTTGAAAGGGTATTCACCCAAGAACACCATGTGCCCTTCTCAGCGGTTACTAGTGAACATTTGCATATTTGCCAACAAATCTGGTAACTTCAGGCTCAAAGTTATGCTCCTTAATTACTGGTTTTCCCATGGTTTGCCAATGCCCAGTTGGTCACATCTGGTTGCTATGCATCTTGTACACTCCATCCATTCATTCATTTGCTATTTTGTTTACTCTCTTGTAAATTAATTAATTTTTTCCCTTTCAACATATGTGAATGAAGTACCCAGTCTTCAGGTAGCAGGAGCTGTGCACAGCATAAATGAAGCCCTGTGTCTGCAAGCAGGGAGTTGAGAATGAAAAGCGAGAAACGGAGGCAGCATGCTGCCCAGTAATCACGGAGCAGGGGGATGCCGCTATTTTAGAGGTAAGGTGAAGCTGTGGGACCACAGGCCGGGGACGGGCTGCTGAGTGAAGACAGCTGCCTCAGTAGACTCGGTGACATGGGAGTGCAGGCTTCGTAGATGGAGATGGAGAGAGAGGGGCTTCTGAGCAGAGGGCTCGGTGCCTCCAAGGCACAGAGATGCCAGGGCAGGCAGAGCTTGTGGGACATGGAAGAGCTTCATGCTATGGACATGCAGGTAGGGGGCAGGAGGAGAGGGAGGACTTGAGACCAGGAGTTGAGACTGGAACAGTGAGTGAGGTCAGATGCAGGAAAACACTTGACAGAGGAGGAAGGAGTTAAACTTTGTTATGTAAACAAAGGTTATGATGGTTCCATCCTCAGTGCCCTAAGTTTATTCTGATATAGTCTTTGTCCCAGAGCCAGATTTCATTTTTTTTTTTTGTCTTAGGCAAATAAATTTCTCTTTATTTTGCTTTTTTTATTTTAACAGAGTAGGGGGTATGAGTGGAGCTTTGTTACATGGATATGTTGTATAGTGGTGAAGTCTGGGCTTTAGGTGTAGCCATCACCAAAATAGAGTACACTGTACCCCATAGGTAATTCTTTATCCCTCACCACCCCCCATGAGTCTCTAACATTCATGATACCACTCCGTGTGCCCCTGTGTATCCATAGCTTAGCTCCGCTTATCAAAGAGTGTGCAGTATTTGGTTTTTTGTTCCTAAGTTACTTCACTTGGGATACTGACCTCTGGTTACATCCAAGTTGCTGCAAAGGACATTATTTTATTCTTTTCCATGGCTGAGTAGTACTCCATGGATAAAGAAATGGGCCACATTTTCCTAATCTGATCCCTGGTTGATGGGCACTGGGCACTCCATATCTTTGTCATTGTGAATTGTACTGTGATAAACACAACAAGCACAGGTGTCTTTTTGATATAATGATTTACTTTTTTCGGGTAGATCCCCAATAGTGGGATTAATGGATTAAACAGTAGATCTACTTTTAGTTCTTTAAGAAATCTCCATATTGATTTTTATAGAGGTTGTACTAATTTACATTCCCGCCAACAGTATATAAATTGTTCCTTTCACACTGCATCTGCACCAATATTTATTGTTTTTTGACTTTTTAATAATGACCACTTAGGTGTAAGGTGATATCTCATTGTGGTTTCAACTTATATTTATCTGCTGATAAGTAATGATGAGCATTTTTTCATATTTTTATTGGTCATTTGTATGTCTTCTTCTGAAAAAGTTTTGTTAATGTCCTTTGCCCACTTTTTAATGGGGCTGTTTGTTTTTTTTTCCTTATTAAATTGTTTGAGTTCCTTTTAGATTCTGGATATTAGTCCTCTGTCATATGTATGGTTTGCAAAAATATTCTATCATTCTGTAGGTTGTCTGTCTACTTTTTTGATTATTTCTTTTGCTATGCAGAAGGCTTTTAGTTTAATTAAGTCAAATTTGGTTTTTTGGTTTTTGGTTTGTTTCTGTTGCATTTGCTTTTGGGGTCTTAGTCATAAAGTATTTGTTCTGAACCAATGTTCAGAAGAGTTTTTCCTGGTTTTCTTTTAGAATTGTTATAGTTTCAGGTCTTACATTTAAGTCTTTAATCTATCTAGAGTTAATTTTTGTATATAGTGAGAGATAGGGATCTAGTTTCATTCTTCTGCATGTGGTTATCCAATTTTCCCAGTAGAAACAAAGTCACATACCTATTAAAAAAAACAATCTTTGACTGGAGAAAGGACACCCCATTCAATAAATAGAGTCAGTATTAATAGCACCATGTTTCACTCCCTAAAGAGTTCCTGTTTGGATGATGAGTTATTTAGTCACTCAAATATGAGTGCTTGCCATTTAAGTATTTTTAATAAAGCAATGACTTCATCAGGTCTGCATTTTAGAAAGGCCACTTTGGCAATAATATAAAAGAGGAATTGGAGTTGAATCAGACCTTGCTATAATCTGAATACTCGTGTCCCACCACCCCCCATTCATATGTTGAGACCTAAAGCCCCAAGGTAAAGGTGTTAGGATGTGGGGCCTTTGGGAGGTGATTAGGCCGTGAAAGCAGAGCACTCATGACTGGGATTAGTGTCCTTATAAAAGAGGTTAAAGGACTTCCTTGCCCTTTTCACCATGTCCAGAGGCAGGGAGAAGCCTCCCGCTATGAGGAACAGGCCCTCATCAGACATCAAATCTGCTGATGCCTTGATCTTGGACTTCAGTCTGTAGAACTGTAGAAATAAATTTCTGCTGTTTATGTTGTTTACATATTACCAAGCCTAAGGTATTTTGTTAAAGTAGCCTGAACATAGTAAGATAGATCTGAAGAAAAGAAGCAATTGGAGAAATCATTTCACTATTCTAGTATTAAAAAAAAATACTGAGGGTCTGAAACCATGCATTAAAAGGTGTGTAAGGAGGCAAGTATAAATTCAAGGACTATTTAGAAGGTATAACCAGCAGGCAGTCGTATCAAAGAGCGAGTATAAGGCAGAGGAAAAGACAGATGATTACTCCAATATTTCTGGCTAAGATGGGGAGCTCAGGAGCAACATGGGCACTGAACATGGCATGGTTTTGTGTGAGACTGGACAGAGAAGGGTGGTTTGCAGAGGGCAAGGCTCATGGCAGTGCCATGGCGACAGTGGGATTTGAAGTATAGTTGGAACAGCAGACAACTTTCCCCTTGGAAATACAAGCAGGGAGCTTGTAAGAGTGGTTGGGGCCACAGGTACGATTTGGAAGCCACAGTGGTTCAACCATAGCTGTGGGTGAGCTCTCCCTTCCAGGCAGAGTCTGAGGGACCCGGGAGAGCCATGGGAACCAGGACATGCACAGTCATGCGGGACATCCCTGTCAGTAATGCAGACCAGAGAGGCGCAAACAGGAACATCCCAGAACACAAGGGAGGAAGATGCCCCTGCAAGCAGAAGTAGCCACTAGGGTCAATCGTCACTAACAATAAGATGGAAAAACATCTCTAGGTTCCATGGATGTTTCCATCAACGTGAGATGTTTTCTATAAACTAGAAAGTGAGGTCTCACCAGACGCTGAATCTGGAGGCACCTTGATCTTGGGCTTCCCCATCTCCAGAACTGTAAGAAATAAATTGTTGTTGTTTATAAGTGACCAGTTTATCATATTTTGTTAGAGTAGCCTGGAGGACTAAGACAGAAATCCTAGATGGGGGGATGATCCTATTCCCTGTTTTTGTGAACTTCCTCCCCAAAACACAATGGCAGCCTGAGTTTCAGAAGAGAAGCAACGAATATGGACAGAAATCCTGGTGTGTGGATGCCAGCAGACCCAGGTTCAAACAGGCTCATCCAAACACGACTCTGAACACTCGCTGCTAGTGCGGCTGTCAGAACAGTCACCTGTAGTGTGGAGTGGAAGCCACCCACTTCAGGTTTCTGAGAAGACACTTACTCATGACTTTAAAACGTGCAAAGGGAAGTTGAGAATGCTCGTACCTCCTACAGTGGAATAAATTATCTCTGCTTTACTAAACTGTTCACTTAGCATTGAGCAAGGACTAGAACAAATAATACCCCACCAAAGCTACAAGAGGAGCAGCTGCCAGCAGCACAGAGCTAGCAGAACTCTCACAGCCAGCCCAGTGCTCTCGTTTCCTGCTTCTGATTTGAAAGCTTTGGTCCTCACTCACCGTGCCCCATGTTGAGCCACACACGGTCCATCTGAGGAGTCACTTTTTTTTTTTTTTTTTTTTTGGAGACAGAGTCTCGCTTTGTTGCCCAGGCTAGAGTGAGTGCCGTGGCATCAGCCTACAAACTCCTGGGCTCAAGCAATCCTGCTGCCTCAGCCTCCCGAGTAGCTGGGACTACAGGCATGCACCACCATGCCTGGCTAATTTTTTCTATATATATTAGTTGGCCAACTAATTTCTATTTATAGTAGAGACGGGGTCTCGCTCTTGCTCAGGCTGGTTTCAAACTTCTGACCTTGAGCAATCCGCCCGCCTCGGCCTCCTAGAGTGCTAGGATTACAGGCGTGAGCCACCGCGCCCGGCCTTATGAGTCACTTCTTTGCACTTGAGAGTCAGACTGTGAAAATGACATGCCTGTATGTCATGCCTGTATGCATGTATAGGCTTCATGGCAGACAAGGCTAGCTTTATTTTGGTAGCTCTAGCAATTATATTTCTCTAACTTCTAAACTGATACGGAATTTCAGAGAGGACTTTTCATGGAGTTCTGGAAAGATGCAGCCACACACCTGTGACCTCGTCCTGCAGTGAAGATGGGACCCATTTGCCTGCAGCTCAGACCAATGGACAACCCATCTGGGCTAGTGAGGGACATCCTTTGGTGAGGGATGACCAAAGCGACCCTTCCCCTTTACTCTGCACACCTTCCATCATGCTCCCCCTGTTACATTGCCAGAGATGGCCCTGGGCAGCAGCTCTGCTGGGGCCAGCCACACACTTCCCCATGGTGTGCACCCTTGCAGGGTGCTCTACAATTACAGAAGCCTGTCCATGGAGAGGGGGTGAGCTATCCGTGCTCTGCAGTGGGGCTACGCAGGCAAGGTGTCTCCGAGTGAGCATTTTCATACCAGAAGCAGCACCTGGCCTGGGAGCCTGGTACTGGCCTCAGAGGCCACAGGAGCAGACTCAGGGCAGGGCAGGGCCCTGGCCTCTAGGTGCAGCCTCCTAGCTGGGAAAGAGTCCTGAGAGCCAGGCAGCCGGTGTCTACTTGTGCGCACTGGTCACGAAACAGAGCAAGTTAAATAAGACAGCTAATAAAAGGGGCCTGGAGGTGTCCCCAAAACTGGAATGAGATTTTAGTGTGTGATATGTGAGATTTTAGTGTGTGATATGCCATTAGTTAAACACTGGATTCTCACCCACATGACTATTCTTAAGAAGCTTTATGTACTCAAAAAAAAAAAAAAAGTTTGCATTCAAATATATGGAAGCTCTTTTAATTAGTCCTAAGGGGTAAGTGGGTTCTCTCTAAATCTATTGAGAGATAAAAAAAAAAAAAGAGGTAGAGATATAAATATGTAGGTGGATGGATAAATAGATTGATAGATCAATTGATCAATAGATTGATGGAGAAAGAGAAAGTGTGAACTGGCGAAAGCTTCTTGTAAATAAGTTATTGACACCTATTGACACCTGGCAGACACATCAGTGACATTTGAGTGCTTAGGGAGACCCTATCTATGGATTGCTTTTAGCAGGATGTACCAATCCCAGGTTGGCTGGAATTCCTTATGGAAAACAGACTTAAGACCAGGGATTTATGGGTCATGGCTCCCTGGAAAATGTCATGGGAGTTATGTAACTATCTGAGTATAAAATAGATCTGTTTCATGACCAAATGCCTCCCATTCAGTGCAAGAGCTCCACACATTGTGGAAGACCTTGTATGTTAATCTGGGCCACAGTGAGTCTATGTGACAGGAAAGACTGAGAACCCAAGCATCTGCTGCTTGGCTGTGCCCTGCGATTACTTGTATCCCTCAATATTAGTAAAGCCTGAATTGGAGTAACACTGCTGATTGATGGGCGTTGTTTAAAAAACCAGTCCTGTGTTACAATTAGCACAAGTGCTCATGTTAAATTCTCACACAATAAACATTGCAAAAGAGGTTAATCCCCCAAATGAAACCATGGCCTGATTTGATTATTATAATATTAAAGAAGCATTTCAAATATTATGGTCTGGGCATTCCCAGTAATAAATATGAGAAAGTTAAACATCCCTGGTGAGTATCTCATACCATTTTCTATGTAAAAAATACATTGAACCAGGTCTCTTTTTCCTAGTGTTGCCTACAGGACTGAGCAAATGTCCATGTCTTCATGCAACATACTGAGATGCATTTAATTTCATTTGATTAATTGCTAAATGGAAAGTTTAAGTTTTTAATTGGAATATTGTCTTAATAAAAGAAAAGGTTTTCTTCCCTTCATTCAGAATGATTAACACTTAAATTAAGCTAATTATAAATAATACCATGAAATTCTGATCTGAGAGAAGTGATAATAAAGGTGCAATTAGCCAATGTCTCCTGTGCAGAAAGTAGGAACCAAAGAGGCGGACGGTGTCTCTCTGCTTCTTGGCTGACTCCACCTCCCCGAGAGCCAGGCACAGTTGTTGCTCTAGAGCTGATGCCCCAGGAAGTTTGTCTGAATGTGGGGTGCCAGAGGAGGCCAAGGACTGCCGGATAAAGAGGAAGTCACAGAAAATGGAACCTTAGATGCATAGACAGAGTCCATCACTGCAGTGGCTGTGGGCTGGGTCTGTCTGTCCACGTGGCTATGGGACGGTGTGGGGCCTCCCAGGCAACTCTGGTCCAAGCGAGCCGTGGTACACTGGGAAAGTCAGCCCTTCCTCCACTGCACCCTGGGACTCACAACCAGGCCCTTGGGGTCACCCAGGACAGGACCTGCCAGTCATCAGTAGACACCATCAGTACTGGGGAGGGAAGCTTGGTCCTTAATTCTCCAATCAGCGAGCACAGTTTTCTCAAGTTGTCCCCCGAGATGCTTCCCTGCTCTGCCCGTGTCCTGCTACAGCTGCACTTCCCTACAGGGTTCATGTAGGGTGGATTGCACCTTGGCACCAAATCTCAAAGCCTCGCAGCCTGGAAGTGGCCTAGGAGAGTCAGAAGAAGGTTCTGCAGAGATGCCTTCATGTTCCTGCTTCCACCCCATTCTCAGATTTTAAAACCTCAGGAGAAAACGGCAAGCCAATACATGTAGAGCAACCAACAAAGCCTTATAACAAACAAAGCACAGAAGACGGACAGCTCGACGTGGGCTGAGTGTCAATCATTGCTCCACCGTTTTCCATCACCGACAAAAATAGAGCCGCACAAGCCCCATCCCACTGTGTTAGCTGACAGTCCGGAGCACGCAGTTTGGTAGTTTATGATGGTCTTCAAGCTGTCAGTTTGAATTAGCCAAGTTCTTCCAT
The DNA here is from genome assembly GCF_040939455.1 of Microcebus murinus. Classification (NCBI taxonomy): domain Eukaryota; kingdom Metazoa; phylum Chordata; class Mammalia; order Primates; family Cheirogaleidae; genus Microcebus; species Microcebus murinus. The sequence goes on along the minus strand of NC_134114.1, from coordinate 4,000,453 downwards.
AAGTCTCATATTAACTTAAGATTTTCGGAAGGTTAAAAAGGACCTGGGTTTGTTGACAAGTTAGAAATGAAGCAAAAATCCCAGGAGTATAACATGTGGGGTCTGCTTTGTTTCAGTGACTGGTCCTCTTCTCCGTTTTCTCTCTCTCACTTTGTGCATTAAGTCCCCCTCCCATCAGGGGACTGAAGATCAGATCAGTCCAACCGCACTGCAATTTCCGGTTGCCGCGTCTGCCTGCCTCCGTAGGGCGGAGACTCCCAAGGACAGAACAGTGTGTCTCCTCCACGGCGTCACACAGCCCGGCTGGCACGTGCTGGGGGCTCACCGGTTTCTGTTGATGGGTGGACGAGTGACTGTCCCTGAGGATCAGGGCTTTGCAGGGCATGGAGAGTACTCCAGAGGACTCCGCGTTTCGAGTCCTCTGCCTTCCAGTCCTTAGCCTTCACTACTGGGTTTTGTGGATGTTCAAACACATGCCCGTGCCCCTGCGCTCAGTAATACTTTGCCAGATGACGACGAGACCACGTGACCTGAGCATTCACTGAAGAACTGTGTCATGATCATCATACCAGAAGCCTGAGCTGGAAAGACTCACTCAAAAGGGGATAAATGCCCCAAAGTGAAAAGAATACTCAAGCACCAGTCAACTCTATGAACAGTAGGTGCATCACCTCATGGATTTTTTTTTTCACCCTTTCCTGCTTATATTCCTCCCAAACAACTTCCCTTTAGGTGAAAAAGCAGTCCCTAGAGTCCGGCATGAGAACGTAAATGCTTCGATGACAATTTGAAGGCTGTCTCAAGCACCTATTACTGAAAAAGTTCTGTTTCAGGCTCGTCAGGGCAATAGTCCGAAATCTATGATCAGAGACTCTAAGGCTATCAGTTTTTAATTTTTTATAATCATTGCAACTTATTAGCTTTTCCTTCATTGTAATTAATTGAAGCCATCTGGAACTGCGTAGGCTGTCACTGCAGGGTTCCTTGGTGATAATCTCCTTCAACCTTCTTGTCCTACTGTGACTTTCTCACAGCCCCTCGGCTGGCAGTCACAAGGTGAACCCTGCACTGTTCCCACAGCGCACACGGTACCAGCGTTTTAGTTCTAACTGTCCTGGGCTGAAGCCCTGAAGGGAGCCTAATGGTTTTGCTTCTCACATCAATTTCCTTACAACACTGTAAGATTTTTGTTCGTTTTGGTAATAAATCTGCATTGATAATAAAGAGATCTAGAAACACATTGATTAAAAGATTACTGTATCCAATTTGCTAAGGTGTCTTCTATAACTTATACAGAATTATGTTATGTGCATGACTTGCAATCTTTGATCAAACACTCCAATAAGCTTGGGTGTTGCTGCACCACTGTTTAACAAGGAGGCCACAGAGGAGCTTGCCTCGGTATCCACAGGGAAGGTTTCATAAACCCCAGGCAGTGGAACAGAAATAGGTGGGTTTTTATCTGCAGCACCATGATCAGGGAGGTCGCCTGACATCCAAGCTAGAGGTGTGGCCCACCCCAGGAAACAGACGTCACAGGTCTTGTTGCCTCCTCTGGCCTCTGTCTTGCAGATTTGCACCTGAATCTATAGGAGACTCAGCAAAAGAGCAATCAGGTTCTTGCAGCTGAGAATTTTTTATCCAGACAAGTTACACGTGAGTACACCTGATATGTTAAATCACTTCTTTGTTATGTGCTGCGGCCAAATGTTTCAGATTACATTTTGGATTAAAAACAGAATTCTAAATATCCAAACATTTGATTTTACTATTTTGAAAGTGAGATGTTCTCATCATTAAAATAATGGTGATAATAATAATAATAATAAAAGTAACATGGCTTCTTTTCCTTAAAAAAGAATTGCAGGACCCTTCATTAGAAGTGACATAACTACTTCCTGCAGATTATTGAAGAAGGGCCTTAGAGTCCAGCCTGGTGACATTCTATACTCTGTCCTGCAGCCAGAGAGAACCCCACTGGTCAAGAACCCATCACAGGCTAGTATTAGCAAACCTTGGTTAAACAACAGAGCCGGTGCCAGGCACCTTATGTGCACGATGTCATTTAACTTTTGTGACAAATGTGTAAGGTGGTTATTTGTAAACTCTTTTCACAAAAGAAGAAAATGTGGCTCAAAGAAGTTCGATTGTCCATTTCGGTCTCAGGGGAAGGACACATCCTGCCTGGATCCAAGCCCAGATGGGTCCGAGCCCAGTCTGGGCTTTTGGCTCAGCGTCATATTCTCTTGCCTTTGAGCATGAGACAAGTGTCTTTTTATGGCATTACTCCGCTTATGATCTTGGCAGGAGTTGCTAAGAAAGGGTGTGACTGAGGTTTGGTCAGACAAGCCATTCAAAACCGTTACCAGGCGCCTGCTGTGAGCTCAGGCTTTAACACGAGAGTTAGCACATGAGCTTCAAAACCCAAATCACGGGAAGACAGTGATGATGCCTGTTGTGAAAGAGGCTCAAAGCACGATGGGGCTGGCCAGGAGAGAGACGAGTAGGGTAGAGAAGAAAGGTGCTGGCGCGTGGAGAGAGCTAAGGGAGGCAGTTGGGGGGCGGGTGGGCGTTCGTCGTACAGGGAGAACCAAAGACAACTTGTAAGTTCAAAGAGAAAATAACTTGGCTTTCAAAGAGGTGCAAAGAAATCCAGCACATAGGACTCCCTCAACACAAAATTAATTTAAAAATACAGGTATTTAAAAGAAAAAAGAAGACAAACTACTAAGATAATTGATTTCATTGTTAGTTTGATCATGATGGGTAAACAAAAATTTTGAACTTGGTTATCACATCCTCATGGTTATGCTGCGTCTTCAGATATCAGCATTACAATAGTCACGGATGAAATCGTTTTTACTAAGGAGACAGTGACTAATATCAGGCTGGTGCAAAAGTAATTGTGGTTTTAGCGTTGTTGAAATTTGCCCTTTGCTATTGGAATACATTCTTAAATGAATGCGGTTATGTTAGACATCATTTTAAAAAGCTTAGAGATACACACCATTAAGACTAAGAATTAACTTCTTTCTTGAAGCTTCGTAAATTCTAGAAATTGTGGCTTCTCTGTAAGAATTATTTCATCTTATTTTGTTTTATTTTATGAGTTAAGCTACTGAAGTCAAACATGAAGAAGCATCTAATTCCTTGCTATTATATTTTTGCTGAGTACCTCTAAGTTTAAGGGTATCTTCTTCTTCTGAGATTACGAAATGTGCCGATGTTCCCACACTGCCAGAAAGTGACATTATTTATGATCTCGAGGCTAGAATTCCACAGGCCATAGAGCAGGCACCAGCCATTGCGTCTGGGAGGTCTTTGCTGACATAATTTCCACATCTGAAGAGGAGAACTAGCTCTCTAACTGTAGGCTTGTTATAACTAACTAAATGATATTTCTGGCATGGCCGTGATTAAACTTACATTCTGATAGAAAAGAGAAAAGATTTTTATCGACTCCATACAAATAGCTACATAATCGCGAAAAGTCAAGGGATTTAGTAAAAGTGGCTGCATCTAGCCATTTTTTAAAGAGGTTTCTCTGTTAGAGTCACTATACTTAAGTTTGCTGATGATTTATTAGCTTATGTTAAGTGTTTCCATAAAAATTTTTTTTCTCAATTCTGAGGGATTAGTTGGAGCAAGATACTATTTAAAGAATGTTTAATTTTAGTTTGTGAGGTTGTCTGTTAGATGGTCAGAGATAGATTAAAAAGAAGAGAATTTCTCGTATGCTCATTAACAGCAGATCTTTAATCAAAATTAAATCCATTCGTTTAGTTCATTCTTTGTAAATTTTTTTTTATGATTTTTGTTTTAAACAGATGGCTTTTTCACAATGTCAGCTTTCACTGTGGATGGAATCTGCGAGCTTGAGTAGAGTTGCCGCCGCGTCCACGGTTAGGAGGACCTCGTTTCATCATTTACTGCAGTCCTTTCCATCTTTCTTCGGAAGACTCTGTCTGCTTGTTCACGTGTGGCCCAGGCCTTCAGGCAAACGGAAGAGTGATAAAAAAAAAAAAAAAAAAAACAGCCGGTTGACAAGGTTTGCAAGGTGCACTAGCTCTGGGAAACACACTGTAACAAACAATGTCAGTGAGGAGACCAGGTCCTCTTTTGAAGTGCGTATGTGATCAAGCGGCACAGAGTCAATAAGGCCAATCTGAGACGGCGAATCTATGCAGGGTTGTGAGGACATAGACACCTCTCCGGGATATTTTAATTTTTCCCGTCCACTGTGCAGTCCGGCTGCCAGCAACGGACAAGTGTGTGTGTGTCCAAACCGCACACACACAGTGGCTAAAGCATCCTCATGTTAACGGCTGTGCAAGTTGATTTTCCGTGTCAGCTCGGCTGGATTAAGGAATGCTCGGAGAGCCGGCGAGACATTGCTTGCGGCGTGTCCGTGGGGCTGTGTCCCAGGAGACTGGCGTGCGAGTCAGTGGGCTGAGTGGGGCAGACACACCCGCAGTGCAGACGGCCCCACCCAGTCGGCTGCGGCCTGGGCAGAACAAAAACATCAGAGGAAAGGTGATTTCCTCTCTCTCTCTGTCCTGGAGCTGGACGCTCTTCTTTTCCTGGCCTTGGGCGCGAGAACTCCAGGATCCCTGGCCTTTGCCTTCCAGGACTTGAAGCAGCCTCTCCTCCCCCCCCAACCTGGGTTCTCAGGACTTCAGCCTCGTGTGGAGAATCACACCATCGGTTCCCCGGTTCTGACGGTTTAGGGCTGGGGCTGCACCATGCTTCCGCCATGCAGGGTCTCCGGCTTGCAGACGGCCTGCCGTACAGACTTCTTGGCCCTGGTAATCCCCTGAGCCAAGTCCCCTCGTAAACCCCTCTCGTCTACCTAGCTGCACATACACACACGCAGTACATACATCCTGTTGGCGCTGCCTCTCCGGAGAACCCTGCCTGACACAATGATGTTTCCATTTCTTTCTGTTTCCTTTTTTTTTTTTTTTTTGGCCAGGCTTGCTGTTGACCTAGACTGTAGACATATTTTTATTTTTTTTATTTTTTATTTTTTTTATTTCAGCATATTATGGGGGTACAAATGTTAAGGTTAGGTATATTGCCCATGCCCCCCCCTCGAGTCAGCGCTTCAAGCGTGACCATCCCCCAAACGTTGCACATCTCACTCATTATGTTTGTATACACCCATTCTCTCCTCCCCCCTCCCACCTGCCCAACACCCGATAAATATTACTCCTATATGTCCACTTAGGTGTTGATCCGTTAATACCAATTTGCTGGTGAGTACATGTGGTGCTGGTTTTTCCATTCTTGAGATACTTCACTTAGTAGAATGGGTTACAGCTCTATCCAGGAAAATACCAGAGGTGCTAGATCACCATTGTTTCTTAAAGCTGAGTAGGACTCCATGGTATACATATACCACATTTTATTAATCCACTCATGTATTGCTGGGCACCTGAGTTGTTTCCACACTTTTGCAATTGTGAACTGTGCTGCTATAAACATTCGAGTGCAGGTGTCCCATTTGCAGAGTGTCATTTGGTCTTTTGCGTAGATGCCCAGTAGTGGAATTGCTGGATCAAATGGTAGATCCACTAGTATCGCTGTAAGATATCTCCATATGGCTTTAGAGAGTAGGCTTTACTTTTTGATTGGCCTGTTCTCACATTGTTGGTTCCATAGGCAATAGTGCTTCAACAGCCAGGTGTGGCTGATGAGGTCTTTGGGGAATGGCAAGCAACCCAGTGCTTCCTAGCATTTCTCTTCTTACAAATCAAAGGAATACATTTTGGGGGGGGGAAGGGAGGGACCCAGTTGCCATCTGGAAATCCTATAAGATAGTTTAAATAAAAAAAGATTATCTTAAAAGTTTTATTATTCTGAAATTAAGGTATAAATTTAGAAGAGAAGACAATAAATCTAAATCCTAAATACTAAAAGGCAATAAATTATCATAGTCTGAGTCTTGTGTGCAAACACACAAATACACACAGTAGCTGCAGGTAACAATCATTCTTAACAATTTTAAGGATTTTTTTTTCAAATAAGTTTTGTTCAGTAGTCCATGGGAATAACAGAGAAAGGGAATAGCAGAAAGCAAAAAAATTAGCAGGATAATTTGGTGATTATGAGAAACTGTATTATATATGTACAGAATAACTTTTTATCATTTTGTCTTAGGAGCGGAATGTTTATTTATGCACTGAAAGGTCAATTTGGAAAACCAAAATGTTAGTTTTTCTTTCTGATATCATGCATGTAATAATTTGCAGATAAATTTTTACAAGTCTCCCTCTCTCATCGTAAGATTAAGCTAATTAGCATTGAGCAAACTTTGTCAAAATTTGAATACATTTCACTGCTCCTTTCAAGTTATTATTTTGGGATAATATAAACCCAAACTCACTTCCTTTCATGTTTTTCACAATTTTCAGTCTCAAATGTGTTTTTTCTTACTTTCTTTCTCATTCTGGCACAACCAGGCATTTGTATTTTAAGACAAAATTACACTGCTTTCCCCTTGATAGACGAATAAATACAGAATTACTCGAGTCCTCTATAAATATCCCCCTGCAGTCTCTGTAGCTTTCTATATAGTTCAAGCAAACATCCTCTTTTAACAGGACATCAGTTGTTACAATTCGATTCATTTCAACTCACATATAATTTGAAGTATTTTGTGGATGGAAAGATAACATGACTGATCTATAAAAATATAATCTAAGACATTTAGAAGTATAAATTAATTGGGATTTTAATGAGAAATAAATTAAACTTCATATAAACCATATTATTTTGTAACATTAAGTTTCATACTCTGATCAAATAGAAGGGAAGATATATAAAATAATATTTAAACTGAAATTTTCAAATCAGTCTAATTTATTCAAGAATTCATCTTTATTTAAAATATTACCTGATTTTTTTCTACTTTTCTACACCAAACGTTAAAATGTTCTTCAAATTTTGCTGACCTATACTGAAGTTTTCTCAAGAGTTACTTTTCCATGTTATTAATTTGCTGTTTTTCTAAAAAATGTTGTCTCACCTTGCAACCTATTCAGCAATATCATTAACTTAACTCATGGCTACACATTTTTTTTTATATAATTTCAGCAAGTAATCTAAAACTTTTGAAAATTGACAGTTTTGAAGCATTAGAAGGTCAAGATTTTTTCTTTTACTCTCTGGAGATTCTTGAAATTACTTACATTTATGTAAACACTTAGAAGTTTATCTAAGCCAATCAAAACAGGAACATTGTTGAATTTAAGAAACCTTATAGTCCACTTTTTTTTTTCCGAAGCTAGGAAAAGATATCAATGTGTTTTCTCAGAAATATATTTCATATAAATACAGTCAAAGAATCCAATCAGATCTTGGGCCAGCTAGGAAACATAGGAAGTATTTATAGATAAATGTATCATTTGTGATGTGCCATGTTTTAAATACTTGTCTAGCTAGATAGTGGTTTAAGTTAAAGGTATAAATTTAGAGTTTATTCATATCTCGTCGTCAGCCCTTGCAACTCCTCACAGATTGCCTTGCTCATTTGTGCATTCGCCTGGGGCTTCCCTGTTTTCCTTTTAGGGAGGAGACAGATGGTCACTCACTCAGAACCCTTCGGATGGCTCAGGAAATCTCGTCGCTCCAGACATCCCAGAAGCTGTCTCCGCATCCCTCACGCGTGCTCGCCCGGTCTGGTGGCTGTTAAACATGCTAAGGAAAACCCTCTTAGGTACCTACCTACTCTTTGCTCTTTGAGCCATACTAAAAACGGTTCTAAAACCGTTTTCTTCCCTTTATGGGTAAATATGCCTCTTTGAAGTAGGTATCCTTAGAGTGTGCACAAAATGATATATTCAAATGGCCAGTTTACCTAAAATGTGTGTGTGTGTGTGTGTGTGTGTGTGTGTGTGTGTGTGTGTGTGTGTGTGTATAAGGAGGAAAGAGAGAGAGCACATGCTAGCTGGCCAAAGCTGCAAAGTAGGTTACAAGTGTAAACACATCATTTTAGCAAAAGAGGGTATCTTAGTTTGTTCAGGCTTCTGTAAGAAAATAGTGTTATTCACAACTGTATCAACTCCCCTTAGAGGCAAAAAAAAAAGAAAAAAAAAAGGAAGAAGAAGAAAATAGCGTCATCCAGGTAGCTTATACATAATAGAAACTTGTTGTTCATGGTTCTGGAGGCCGGGAAGGCAGATCTGGTGTCTGACCAGGGCCAGCTCCTGGTTCAGAGATGGCACCTTCTTGCTGTGTCTCACATGTTGTAAGGGACGGGCTGACTCTCTGGGGTCCCTTTTATAGGGGCACCAATGCCACACGTGAGGGTTCTGCCCCCATGACCTAATCACTTCCCAAAGGCCCCCCTTCCTAATGCCGTCAACTTGGGGGTGAGGATTTATTTCAATGTATGAATTTTAGGAGGACATAAACATTCAGACCATAGGAGAGACAGAAAGGAATTTTTTTAATTCTTCTTTTGCCACTTACACAATTAAAAAGAGAATTAGAAGCCTCCATTGAATCACTGTGGCCTCAGGTCAAGAGGCAACAGAGACCAGAAATTCATTAGCTCATCACAGCGACAAAACTCACACAGCTACCCGCCTTCCAGGTGGGAGGAAATTTCCTTTTTGGGTGACTTGAAGTTTCGGTGGCATGCTAAACAGACAAACAACATAGAAGATTTTATCTCTTGCCAGAAGAAAAGGTCATAAACCAGTGATGTGGGAACTGAAGGGCCTGATTGGTCCTATCCTTAAAGAAAACCCTGTGACTCAGGGGCAAACAGACGCTGGTGTCAAATGCCAGGAGCTACCAGAGTCCCCAGGACAAATGAATGGAACAGTCAAATGCACACATGCGTGTACATGCACACACGCACACACACGCACACACCACCATCACATCTCACATCACTTGCCACTCACTGGAAACTCTCCGATGGCCAGACCCTAGGATTTCCAGCTGTGCCACCAACAGAGAGTGGCCGTGTCCAGATCAGAGTCAGAACCAGCTTGGCCAAGGACCTGACTTAGCCGGAAGTGGAATAGGAGAGCCAAGGGCAGTGGGGGAGGGGAGAGAGAAGTGGCCGCTCTTGACAGCCGCGTGGACCCCAGCGTGTGCCTGGTGCACACAGGCGGAGAGGCGCACGGCCGAGGAAATGCAGGTGGCGCGGTGGGTGCCTGTAGGTAAGGCCACGGCCACCTCAGCACGTGCTGGTGGAACGCCATGTGGGAAAGGAGGGCTCAAAAGGTTTCAGAAAAGCCACAACCAAAACGCTGAGGTGTAAAGAGGCATAAGCTTTGGAAGGTTTTGCTTATTCAACGACAACAATAATAGTAAACACGAGGAGACGTGTCCAGGGATGGAGACACACACGGTCGCTACGGCCGCCAAGCCCACAGGGACTCTCTCCAGTGTCTGCTGGACAAACAGCAGCTTTATCACCCGACTGTCGTATCCACAGAGATCACCGCGTACCTCCGCCATGCCCGTTACCAAAGCCGAGAACAGAGAGGTTGCCGGCGCGCCTCGAGTGACGTCAGGAGATGCTGCTGGCTTCATTTACTCTGGGGACTACAGCTAGACGGGAGGACCCTGCATTACTCCAGGGATGGCGTTCTTTATTTTATTTCCCAAATGCAGGGCGGGACATGTCTACTTCATGGCGGGCCAGGGGGGCCGTGTCGGCTTTGCTTCCGCCGTGGGGGAGCAGGAGGGCAGCGGGAGCGAGGCTGCTGTGAGGCGGAACCCCCGGAGGGAGGCAGGCCGCGGAACGGGAGGAAGCCGCGCGGCTCTAACGGCTGATCCGCTGGGCGATGTTAGACCCCGATGCACCCGAGCACGGTGGAGCCTGCCTGGTTTCCTGCAAACACCGAGTTCAATCCACTCAGACAGAGGCATAAAGTTGCTGATTCAGAAGCTGCCGGCTGAGGCAGGAATTGTCCCTTCTATGGTCGAAGTCCAGGTGCGCGAACATAACCAGCCAGCACCATCATCACACGCAGGTCGCGGCCTCCTGGCTGGGAAGAGAGGAATCGACTCCATCAGTAGCTCCCAGAGCCCTGAAGGCCCCGTGGGGCAATTCCTGGCACAGGGCAGACTCCACACCTCACCGACACAGGGTCCCTGTGCCCGATGGTATGGATTTGCTTATTCTTATTGCCGCACAATAATTGTGCACCTCTACGCGTATTTACGGGGTTCGTGTGATTGTTTGGTGCGTGCAGACGATGCGTCATGATCACATCAGGGTAATTCGGAGACTCATCACTTCAAGCGTTTATCGTTTCTTTGTGTCGGGCATGCCCAGCGGATTGTTCCCTCCTCCTAAATCTGTAATGGTTAGAATCAACCGAGCTGCCAATCAGACCCTTGCCATTTGCCAATTCTTTTCCAAACCAGTTACTCATGCTATTAAATTCACCCCCTCCCCACCCGAAATTAACTTATCCGTGTAGACATTCCACACTTCTCCACGGTTCAACGTGGGGATTAGAAGAAGTGAGTCTCCAACCTGTATATTATTAAGGCACGTTACTTGTGCTTCTGTGTATTTTTGCCTTGCATTTTTAAGATGCTGGGGTATTTTCTGATGAAGTAAATGAAATAATGAAAACCCCTTTGTACTTTGTTGTTATCTAAATCTGAGGACTCGGTTTATTTGGAAAACAGCATGTAGTCAGAGAAATCAGGAGCGATGATATCATTGAGATAATTCATGTTTAGTTCAATAAATATCCTCTTCAATGGAAAAGAAAAGATTCACTCTTTAAATGTAACTTCTGTAATTTTGATTTAAGATGCTTCCTTGGCCCTAAAGAAAAAGGATTCGTGCCGTTTACAAGTGGCAGCACCCACGAATAGGTCACTGCTGTGCGCAGGGCGGGGCGTGCAGGGGAGTCTGCAGACTGATCTGCCGTGTGTTTTATGCAGACTAACGTCGAAGCAATATTGCTATAAACCACAACTGACTTTGCTGAGCACGTCACAGATCTACCAGCTCATGGGAGATTCCAATGCCCAGATCCTATCTCCCCCGTCTTTGTGGACCCCAGGAGACCCTGCCCTGTTCCTTCAACTCCAAAATAGCATTGTCACCAGCAATTTAGAAGCAGAATTGTGGCAGACAAGGTGCATAACATGACTCAGCATAAAGAATATATTCTTCCCAAGACCTCTGCCATAGCCTCTGATATTTTATTTATACAGCCTGTCACTTCCAGTGTCATAAAAGCCTAATGGGATGGCCCAGTGAAATGCCCACCACACGCAGGGGGTGGGGTGGCAGTACCTGGGTGCCCACACGTGCCGCTCCCCACGCTGCTGGGACGGGCTCCACCAGGAGTTTGCCAGGAGGGTGGGGAGGGTAGGAGCCTGGGTCTGCAGACAGCGCGGGACTCCACCTTCCACGCTGTCCTCATGCCGGGAGTCAGAGCAGGTCACTCCTGCTGCAGAGCTAAGCCTCCCCGGTTTCATGTCCGGGGAGCATAGAACAGAGTATGATAGTCACTTTCCTATCACCTTTTCACACGGTTAGAAACGCCCACGGTTAGAACGTTGATTTACGCAGCTGTGGAGGCCTTCCTCGCCGTGCCTCCAAGTTCTTTGCGTTAATGTTAATCTTTGCACCGACCCCGAACCGAGGCAAAGGGATTTCCAGCGAAGCATCCTGCCCGGTGTCTCCGCCCCAGCACAGGCCGGAATGCTGCAAAGGGGTTAGAATCCGGACGCCGCTCTGCCTGAGCCCAGGAGGCCTGTGCAGAGAGGTGGCTTCTGACTCCCTAGCGCCCAGTTTGGAAACTCGGGAGGAGGGTGGCGAGCAGAGGGCAGCCCTGAGGGAGGTGACCCCTCCCCCCCCCTCTATTCCTGTTAAAGGCACCTTCAAGGGCAGGGCCTGTGTTTCCACCCTGAATGTTTCATGCCGGCTCAGATCAGGACACAGATAAGGCTGCTTGTGAGAGTGAAGCCCTCTTAGCCTGCAGGTGCCCCAGGTGAGATGAACTGGGGGGAGGAAGGGAGGATGGGAGGGAGGGAGGGAGGGAGGGAGGGAGGGAGGGAGAAGGGAAGAGAGAGAGGGAGAGAGAGGGGAAGAGACAGAAAGAGGGAGAAAGAGGAAGGGAGAGAGAGGGAGGGAGGATGAAAAAGGATGAACGGAGAAAGGAGAACAATTGAATGGACAAAAGCAGTTCTGAGCTGTCCTGGCCTCACCCTGGGGCACTAAGGCAGTGGGCTGATCCTCTGGCCCCTGAGCATGTCCTGCTCCACCGTCTCCTTAGATTTCTAGAATCCCGAGATTCTATAGCATATTTACATTTGAGGTCCTTTAGTTGACTCTATGAGAATTAAAGACAAGGCTCACAGCAGCTAGAGTCACAAAAAATGCAAAAAGCTACATGAGAACAGGCGGAAGCTTCCGGAGCCCAGCTGCCCAAGGACAGCGAGGTCAGGAACGTGGACTCCCTCGGGGTGAGGATAAACTCGCAGGGGGATGTTCTGCCTCCCAGCTCACTGAAGCCCCTGCCGTTTTAATTAAAAACAAAGGACTATTTTAGTCACTCTATTTTAAAGATAGTGTAAATCCAAATGTGTTTATATAAATTTTACTACCCTAATAGTAATCCATGTACTTTAACTGCAAAGTCTCTGGTTTGTGGACTGTGTGGAGCATCCTGGGGGCTGAGGCGGCACCCCTCAGAATGGGATGTGACACAAAGGTGCCACCGACGTGACCACACAGCTCTGACTGCTCCGGTGCCCCTCGGGTGGCCCAGTCTGAGTTTGTAACTCCCCACGGAGGCTGGCTCTGTCACCCGTTTGAGCAGCTTCCTGGGAGAGGGCTCTGCAGGGCTCCCAGGCCCCCCTCTCTCTGTGCCAGTCCTGGTTTCTCCCCTTGTCGGCTGCGGCTTGGGGCAAGACACTTCACCCCTCTGTGCGCGGGGCTCCCTCCTTCCTGGGAAGAGACCAACACTGGAGGCCGCACCCTGGAGTTGGCTTGAGAATGGAAGGATGTCACGCACGCAGAACGTCCTGTGGGGTTCTCGGCACAGAGAGTGGGTTCAGAAGGCTGCTCGTGGGCTCGTTCTTGCTGAAATGCTTCCAGGCCCCTTAAGAGTTGCCTGGGCATCAGAAGGCCTGGGCACCAGGCAAGCGCTCGGAGAGAGGGAGTTTGGGGCCACCAGCAGGGCTCCCTGTGCAGCTCATCTCTCCTGGGCTTGTGGCACAGGGTCCTGGGCGCCTTGGGCTTTGTCCCCTTGGCAGAGGCTGGTGCACACACTGCTACGTCCCCATCCACTGCCCTCCTGTGTCCGACCACATACACTGTCACTATTTGGTATGAAATCACATTGCAACCTTGGACAAGTGACTCCCTCGAGAGGAAATGAAAGCTGCCTTCAAACTACTGACCGTCCTCTTGGGTCTTCCCGGGGACGCTTCCAAACTGACGAAGACACTCAGATCTCTTTGATATGACTTTGAGAGGCGTGCGGATCGCATCAGAAATCAATCCTGCATCTATCCGTCCTTCGTAGTTGAGGCTAATTTCACAGGTGGCCAAGCTCATTATTTTGCAATGATTTTTATCATGACTCCCAGAGAGTGATCTTTGCAGCCTCAGTCCTAAATTCCGGGGATAGGGCTCTTTGGAAGCAGGTATACCCACGTCCCTGGACATACATAAGGAAATTTTAGTAGTTATTATGTAGTTATTATGTTTCTGTATATTAAAGTTATATCTATAAAGATGTCTTGAAAACCTTAATAATAAGCAAAATCTATAATTATGTAAGAGTTCCCAGGGATTGTTCTCATTCATGTTTCCAAGGCAGGAGTTCCATGGTACTGAAGATTGCTTTGCCCAGCAGGGGGAAAGAGGGAGGAGGCCTTAAAGATCAAATAATTCACCTTACTTCTTTTGACCACCTACAAAAAAATGGGCACCCAGATAATTTAAATACCTTGTCTGAAGTTACCAGATTTAGGTCTCATTTTAATATATTTTTAAAATATGTGTTCAAATGTTTACCTGAATAGAAATACAGCAATGAATGAGTCTAGAAGAGGCCATTAACTTTCAAGAAATGATCTCAGCAGGCTGTATATACTTGCAGGAATTGACGGTTCCAACCAGGGTAAAAAGAAGTGTGCTCTTTGTATCCAGATGCTGTGTAACACATGCAGACCAGGCCGCTGCCCCTTGCAGGGTGACTCAGAACGCTGTCCCAGGCTCACTAGGCACTGGGCGGGCACTGAGTGACGGAGGTGAGAGAGGGTAGTTGGTTCAGCAAGGCCCGCAGCGAGCCATGAGGGACATGGTCGAATGCTTCCTTCTCAGCAGAAGATGCATTGCTCCATCAGAACGGTTTGGTTTCTTATTACCCTAGGAAAAGAAAAAAACCAAGATGCCATGCAGTAAAATGCTCGAGCTCCCCACCAACCCAGAACCACTAGGCTTTTGTCCGAGTCCCAAGCACAGCGATTTAGTGAGCTAATGGCGGTGGGCTCGCTTCCCTGCACCTGTCTTTTTCGAGCACGGTGGCCACCTGCCATTTTTAAAATAAAATTTCGTGGGTTGGCAGATGGCCCTCTAGTCCTCAACAAAAGAGGGGTGCAGAGTCCCCATCAATCCTGCTCGCCCAGGATTGAATAAGCAGCAAAGCAGCAGTCTCTGAGTTGTGCCCACTCGTCGAGGAGAGTGTCTTTTCATACAGAAGAGACATCCAGTGGGACCGTTTGGCCCATTTTTTATTAGAGAGCAGGGAAGGAGTGCGAGGGAATGGAGAGTATGGGGAGGGACTGGTTTTATTGCTGACTAAACAAGAGCAAACTCTCCCTCCAATTTTCACTCCTGCCATTAAGCCTAAATATTTAATATATTTTAGAATTAGCTGAGAGGAATCAGGGGCTTTATTAATGTCTGGGGCATATTTTACAGTCTGCTGTAAATGAGTTCTAGAAGGTTTAAAGTATAGATTTCGATAATGAAAAACAATTGTGAGGAAACAGCCAAGCCGGATGTAGGTGACATCAGTAGTAAACAGCAATGAAACAGGAACAAACTTGGTCTGTTGATGAGAAACTCACACAAGCGTCCCGGGGAAAGTCAGTATGAAAGCGGGAGGACTCAAGGTGAATGTCACTGGAAATAATTTTAAATTAGTTCAAGAAAAAAAAAAAAGGCATGATTGGATTTTACGTTTTCAGAGCAAATTGTCGCTGTTCCCAGTGAAGATGAGGTGCAACTGAACTCCCTCTTTGCCGGTCAAGAGGGGAAAGGCCCCTTTTCGATGCCACGTGCAGTGGTGTCCCGTGGCCGGCACAGAAAAGTTCCACAGACTGGGCGGCTTACAGCAACCGAGGTTTAGTGTCTCACGGGTCCGCAGCCCAGAAGTCCAACCAGGCGTCAGCAGGGCCGGGTGGCCCCGAATGCCCCAAGGAAGGGTCCTTTCTTCCACTTCCTAGTTTCCGGTCGGTCTTTGGTATTCCCAGCTCTGGCCTGTGGCTAACCCACTCCGACCCCCGCCTTCCTCCCTCACATCCTCACTTCGTCTTCTCATAGGGACGACAGCCACATTGGATCAAGGGCCTCCTCTAAGCCAGGAGGACCTCATCTTGACCGATTAAATGCGCAGCAACCCTATTTCCAAATAAGGTCACGTTCTGAGGCGCTGGGGATGGGAGCTACAACGCGTCCTTTTGGGGAACACGATTCAAGCCATGGCATGAGGACTGGTGTTTGAACACACGCTCCTCCTTTGGTGGTTGAGCTGCCGTTAGCTCTGGTTTCACTTGCTCTATTTTCTCTCTCGGTAACTACCGAGTGTCTATGGTCTATGCTCGAGGGAGGCCGAGCAAAGAACCTTTCTTCAGTTGCCCGACCTAGCAGTTCCCGGGCCCCAGCAAGAGCACAGGGCATCTCTTTGTTGGCGCGCAACTGGGTCAAGAGGAAATTAGAAGGCTGGGACTGGCGAACTGCACCAGGCTCCAAGTTGTTAGGAGCGGTGACTTCCACTTCTCGACTCCCTATGGGTGTGTGAGTGTGTGTGTGTGTGTGTGTGTGCACGTGTGTGCGCGCATATGCACTTGCCAGAGAGAGACAAGCAGAATGTATTTGAATAAATGACTTGAAATCTACAAGCGTGTCTGAGCATACAGGGAAATCTGATTTGCTGCAGGCTTATTCTTTGAAAATCAGTGATCCAGGGTACAGGGTATGCAAACACTTTTTATCATTTTTTTTCTTTTGTATGCCCAAATATTTTTACCCACCTTAACACAGTATTTTACAATAGTTTCCAGTATGGGAAACTAGGAGAGGACCACAGCACTGGCTGCAATAGACGGGTGGAAGCCCACCTGCCAGACACCCATGGTGCCTTCTGTCGTGTGGATTCTCCCCCAGCGCAGCCGTGGCTCCAGCTGCCGCTGTGTGCGTGGTTTGCTGCAATCCCAGACTCCTCTGAAGTTAGCGAGGTCCGATGGTGATGGTCAGTTTTACCTGTCAACTTGGTTAGGCTGAGGTGCCCAGGTTCTGGGTCAAACACTAGTCAAGATGTTGCAGGGAAGGCATTTTTCAGATGTGAACAAAGCCAGAGCTAAGAGCCTGGGTGGCGGAGCTGATTCAAAAGCCTTAGACAACGGGAAGTCATGAACTATGTCCGAGGACCAGCGCAGGACTCTGAGCAAGGAGCATGCCCCGTCTTGGGTCCAGGCAAACTGCGGGTATGATCCTGGCTGTAGTTCAGAATGTCTTTGGTGACGTGACTGGCGTGGGTCTCTTGTACCTCCCTCTGTGAATGCAAGAGGCTGAAGTTTTTATCGCATGCCTGCTTCACCATTATGTGCCAGATGTGCTGTTGGCAGATGGCACACCTGTGAACGCCACGGGCTCCCGATGGACAGGAGCCACACCCACAGGTAGCCGTGCAGAGGGTGCTGCGCCGCCCTGCACAGCCTGACGCTGAGCAGGTGGATGTAGGTTGCCTATGGGCGGGTCAAGGGTAGAGGGTGCTAACCGTTCGCTCTCATTCCTGTGTGCTCGTGGCGTGGTGGAGTTCTTGTCCCTTCCTCTTGGCCCTGGGCTGGCCTGGGACATGGCTTGACCAAGAGAGCATGTCGGAAGTGACAACGGGCCGGTTCTGTATCACCATATAGTAATGATGCTTAAATTCCGGTGCTACGGGGTGAATGTGTATGTCCACCCAATGTTCACGTGTCAAAGCCCTAATGCCAGTGCGGTGGCATTTGATGGGAGGGCCTCTGGTAGGCAGTTGGGTCATGGAAGTGGAACCCTCAGGAGTGGAATGAGTGCCCTTCTAAGATGAGACACTGCCACGGGGTGAGATCTCTCTCGTGGCCACGGGAGGATTCAGTGAGGAGGCTGCGGCTGCCGCCCAGGAAGCGGGTCCTAGCCAGACCATGTACTGCCGGCACCTGGAGCCCTCCAGCCTCCAGAACTAAGAGAAACACATGCTGTTGAAGCCACCCTGTCTATGGCATTTTTGTGACAACAATCTAAACCGACTTAGACAGCCCAGAACCTACAGAGGTCACTGTATACGGTAAAGACCTTGCAGCTGTGATTGACTTGAGGGTCCGAGATGGGGAGATAGCCTGGATTGTCCCGGTGAGCCACAGAGTGATTGCAATTGCCCTCATACGAGGGAGGCACAGGGAGATTGACACGGACGAGGGAAGAGGCGCTGTGACCTCGGGCGCAGAGACTGAAATGATGCAGCCACAAGCCAGGGGTTGCCGGCACCCACAAACGCAAGGCACGGATTCTCCCCTGGAGCTCTGGAAGGGGCGCGTCCCTGACACCACCTTAACTTCCGTCCTGTGAATCCGATTCCAGCCTTTTGGCCTCCAGATCTGTGAGGGAATACATCTGTGTCATTTTAAGCCACCTAGTTTGTGGTGATTTGTTGTTGCAGCAGCCGCGGGAAACTAACGGAGGGAATGGGAGGGCAGGGCCACAGAAAGACAGACGGACGACATGCAGGCATCTTCCAAAGTGCCCAGCTCTTGTGCTCCCCCTGCCACAGTAAGACCCCCCAGCCGGCAGCCCCTCCCTGCAGCTCTGCGTCCCCCTTGCCTGGGGCCTGCACAGCTGAGAGTTCCAAGCCCCGTGGTCATGCAGGCGGCTGCAGGCCCTGCCAGTGGGCACGGCTCCCACTCCCCCTCCGTGGGCACATCTGTCCGGGGCTCCTCTAGAGAGGAAACAAATGACAAGAGAGGCATGTGGCTATTTGTCCAAAGGGCCATGGTGGGTTTGATGTCACCACCAGCTCTGCCAGCTCCAATATCTCCTGGTCTTCTTTACATATGAGGCTCAGAACAGCCCACCTGGGGGCTTCCTTGTGTTCCGTGGTCTTCTCAACAGATCTGTGTTGCGGTGCAAGTGCCCAGGGTTGCATTTTTGTTGACGCTCACTGCTGTCCCAAAAGCAGAGCTCACAGAATGGAAACCTGATCAAGGCAAGGTGGGGAAGAGCTGTCCACAGCCCCATCTTGCCACGATTTGCACACACGCAAACCCAGGGCAGCTGGGTGTTTACTGGGAGCAAAAGACGCTGCACTCAGCTGGACCCCGTCCCTAGACTGGGCGCGAAGACAGCAGCAGCCCCTCTGCTCTGAAATCATGGGCTCACTGGCCCAGGACATCTAGCCACGGAGACGGCTGACCCGTGGGCTGAGGACGAGTGAGGTGGGGATGAAGTGCCAGGTGAGGCAGCGCAGAGCAGGAGTGTCCCCGCGGCAGGGCCTCCTCGGGTCCATCTGGGCTGGGAGGACTCTGAGCATCTTGTGACCATCAGAAAACAGAAAAGAGACACTCCAGCCCTGGAAGGCCCCTGAAGTGAGGGGACAGGCAGAACTGGAAAACACAGTAGCTGCTTATTCCGCTTACCCTGACCCCGGCTCCCGTCTCCTCGGGTCTGGGGGCTGGAGGGCTGCGCTGCGGAAGGTGGGGTCAGTCACCTGAGGCCTCTGACTCTCTCCCCTCCCCGCCCCTCCCAATGCCTAGAAGACCCCTGGCGGGGCTGGTCTGGCTCAGGCTGTTCCTCCTGCCCCGAGGCCCTGGAGAGCCGTAAATGCCACCCCAAGTGCTCTATGCCTAGGAAGGGAACCTTTTAAAGCTCAGGGGCAGATCGTCAGTGTGGAAAACCGTCTAGTCGGTGTTTTCCAGAAATCTATGGCAGCTGCTCACAACATACATCACTCACTGCCAGTTTGGGAGGTGCATGATGGTCCCTCCCAGTGGGGGAAACCGCCTACCCTGGCACCATCTCCCCATCTTCCTATTTATTTATTTTTAGAACTAATCTCTTGACTCACTTTTATGTCTGTTTTCTGTTCCTTTGCACTCCTGTCTGTGGAACTGTTTTATCCTTAATGACTGTGAACACATCGAACACATCGGGCTGTGGGTTTGCTAGGGCCGCTGCTCTCCCCAGGGTGCATGAATGAAAATGAAGCTCACCCCAGGTGGCCAAGAACAGCCCCACTGTCCAAGAAAGGGCGAAACACCCACCCAGAAGTCCCGGCTCTGCTCCGCTCCATGAAGCAAGTCTAGTGGATTTCACTGACGCAGGGAATTATCTTCTTGTTCCAGAATTAGATTCCTAGACAAAACCTCCCAGAGCGGCACGGAACTATAACCTGAAGCCACACAGGGGATATTTGATTTCATTACATAAATCATATTCACCTTAAATTTACATAATAGTTTAGGAGCATTAAAATCCCACTTGGGGCAGACAGACTTTGAAATAGTGTTTCCACATTAACAAGGTACCTGAAGAAAGCCACCCACAGATTGAAAGGTATTTGCAGATCCTAAGCCTTAAGGCCACTCTTGTAGCTCCCATTTGGAGTGGACTTGGATCATCCGTTTTGTTCGATCTGGAAGAAAGCTAATGGGAAATTGTTCCGAATGGCCTCCCAAGTTCGAGCTGCCAATGGATGAAATTTCCCTGGGGCACCTGTCCTGCAGGCCAGCTGTTTTGGAAGGTTTCTGAGTCCCCATTAGGTTTGGGGAGGAGTTTCAGACTAATGGTGCCCACGGGTGGTGGGTAGGGGATTGGTGGTGTCCGTCATTCAGGCTCCATATTGGCTATGCCCTGGGGGTTCCTTCTTTGCCACCTGTCTTTAGACTTGAACATGTATCTTCTCAGTGGCAGATGTCCCCAAACCTTTCAGAATTACATAAACAAATATGAAAGGACAGTTTGTTTTTAACTCATTTCAGAGATAACTCTCTCTCTCATCTCACCTGCTCATTCTTTTTCAGTTTATCCACAAACCAAAGACTCAACGGTATAAGTAATATATATTTTTTAGCTTCTTCGGCCATATATCTTGCTACTTTATTAGCATTCTGTAAACTCTATTTTTAAAGTAAGTGAAAAACAATCTCAAGAGGAAAGAATGCTGGCTTTGGTTTTGGAAAATAATTGCGTGTGGTCTGCCATTGTTTGTGCAACTCAATGGTAAATAATTGAAAGGCAAACAGAAAACCACCTAGAACAGCCACCGTCAGGGCTCCATGGCCACTGGTAAGCAAAGCAAATTAAAATTCATCCTCATTCTAAGGCTTGCTATAGTCTAAAAAATCCCACTTGGTCTTATTGTTGTGCATTGAACTTTCATGCCTCAGTGTTTTTGCTCACACTGCTCTGCTGTCTGGAATCTCATTTGTCTCCTGTTTAAACTTCACACATTACTCCAGAACCAGCTCAAATGATGTCTTTTTGGGGAAACCATGCACAGTATCCTCTCTGTCCTGTGCCCAGAGAGCCCTGGTTGTATCATCACAGGACTGTAGATTGCCCAGTGACCTGTCTCCTGGCTGGGGTCCTGTTTATAGATGTTAGTAAAGGAGCCACGAGCAACTTCAGAAAGTCTCCTGTGTTTTCTTTCGGAAGAAACAACATTAAATAATAAATGACTCTGTTGCTATTACAAGATTCATTTCTCATATCTGTTTATCCCATTAGAATATGGCTTGTTAAAGGTTGCCTTCTTCATCCTTGTGTTTTCCATTCTTTCTCTTCCCCCACCAAGTACTCACCCTTGAATGCAATAAGTATCTAATAACTGTTGACTTTATTGAGCTTTTCGGAAGCCATGTTACTCTCAGATTTGTCCTCAATACAGGGTACCATTTTCTGCCAGCCCATCTGCTGTAGGCATAACAACGCCCCGTCCCCTTGCAAAGATGTCCATGCCTTGGTCCCTGGAACCTGTGAGCACGCGTGTCCTCCTGTGTACACAAGAGGTTTTGTAGGTGTGATTAGGGTTACCATCTGGAGGTGGGGGATTATCCTGGACTATTCAGGTGGGCTCCATCTCATTCCATGAGGCCTCAAAATCAGAGAGCCTTTCCTGGGTCTGGTCGGAGGCAGCCAACACCATGAGAGGAGGTGGCCAGAGAGATGCAACGTTAGAAGGACGCGACCTGGCATTGCTGGTGCCAATGATGCAGGAAGGGACCGGGGACCATGGAGAGCAGCGGCCTCCAGGGGGTGGGCAGGATGTGGAGTGGGTTCTCCCTGCATTCGTTTCCCGAGGGCCACCACAACAGTTCACCATGACAGAGATGTGTTAGCTCAGTGCTCTGGAGTCCAGAAGCCCAAACTCACGGTGTCAGCGGGCCTTGCTCTCTGCAAAGGCTCCAAGGGAAGGTGCTTCTTACCCCTCCCGGCTTTTGGTGTTTGCTGGCAGTTCTTGGTGTTCCTTGACTTGCAGAGGTCACTTCAGTCTTCCCCTCCTTGGTCATGTGGCCTTCTCCCTGTGTCTGTCTGTGCCTCTGAGTTAGCTTCTTACGACGGACACCGATCATTGTATGAGGGCTCACCCTGACCCAGTGTGACCTCACCTCACTGCCACTCATTGTATCTGCAAAGACTATTCCCAAATGAGGTCACATTCTGAGATTTCAGGTGGACACAGAGTTTGGGAGACACTATTCAACCCACTGCACCTCCTAGGAGCCTCCGGAAGGAGCGCAGCCCTGCCGGCACCTTGATTTCAGCCCAGGAAGACCCACTATCTTACTTCTTTCCTCGAGAACTGTCAAATGGCGAACGTGCATTGTTTAAGCCACTAGGTTTGTGGTTCTGTCACAGCTATCACAGGAAACTGCACACGCTGCCCAGGCTGGGGTCACCAATTTTGTCTTATTCTAAACTACAAACCTTGCGTGTATCGGGGCTGTCTTTGTTCACCGAGAACACGTATTCATACATGCATCAGGAGAACGTAATTCGCTGCTGGTGAGCTCTCTAATAAATCCCAGGAAAGGGCGGTACGGGTTCTGGAAGGTTTTCGCTGTGTCAGAGAACAAAGGCCTGTGTTGTTATCATGAGATGCTTTGCTTAAAGACCAAAGACCCGGCTGCAAACCTTCCCGTCCTCGGAGCTCCCTGGCGTTAGTGCCCTGAGCCGCTCAATTCTGTTCCCACACACGTGCTTCCTCGCGGTCCGTCGTTATAACCCATCAAATCACGGTAAGCGGAGTGGCAGCAAATGGAGTGGTTGTTCTTTTTTTTTTTACAGCCAAATACGAGAAAGGCAGACATCAGTATGGACATCTTTCTGATTACACACACAAAACAGCGTGGCTCTCAGACTAGCACAGACGAGTAGCTCAGCTCCCCCCGATCCGCTGCTTTCCAGAACAGACGGGCATCAGACACACATTGCAAAGAAAAGTTCACTCATCTGCAAACACCGCTGTGAAGATGACGGAAGATCCTGCCGAGCCTCCATCATTCAGGCCTCTCCCTCGTCTTGGTTTAACCAGGGGGACAGGAGGTCTAGCAGACAGAGCCCGCTGCAGGCTGAGCAGGCAGGGCCCTGGGACCAGGGAGGCTCAGATTTAAGGACACAGGCCCATCCTAATGGCTGTGCCATGGTCACACCATGGCCTGGGACACACAGAACTGGGCTTCTCAGAAGATGCCCGAGTACCATACATTAGTCTGTCTAACCACACGTCAGAACAATTGACGATGGGCCTCCAGCATACATTCCTCAATTTAAAATGCTTATGTCAGGTTATTCGCTTAAAATTTGAGGATTATCAAGTGGAATTATAAGACATTCTTTCAATATAAAAACCTAGGCTGTCTCTCTCTCCCAAGAATCGAGAAATAAATTAGGGGGAATTTGGAAGGCATTATGCTGTGAGGCGCTAAGTGCATGAGGTTTCAGAATTTCTGACTTGACTATATATCTGTTTAGGTATGTTTATGTGTGTATATAAAGAGATGACAGCATATCTGTATATATTTTCTGACAGATACCACAGAAAATGGCATTGCATAAATTCCACATTTCTGTGTGTCTGTTCAGGTTCAAAAAATTTCTATATTAAGCCCTGCAGATGAGATCAGAACTCTTCCCAAATTAGCAAACGCAGTGCAGTGGATACATTTCATCCTTGACACGGTCTCTGGGGAGACTTTGAGGCATTTTAATATGAAATGAGGAGCAAGATATTCTCCACGGTGAACCCAATTTGCCTTTGTGTCCCTAAGAAAGCATGCAATAATATTCATTCACGGTAGATTAACGGTTTGGTTTGTTTTATTGTGCAGAAAAAAAATGAGATAAATAATAGGCAATATCTCAGTCCACTGGAACTCAATTCAGTCCCTGTCACCGTGGATGTTGCCGTCTGTTTCGGGGAGTTAATTTCATACGCCCAAGGGATTCCCAATCCACTAAATGAACAAGGGGATCATTGTTTTAATGGCAGCACCCAGAGCATCTCTGGCCCCTGGAGCCTTACAAGGAGGGAGCTTTCTCTCAAGCAAGGGCCGTTGTAGAAAAACCTCTAGTGCCAACTGCCATGCACGTTAGCACCAGCATCTGAGTTTAAAATCAGGTGACAAAAATCAATGTCCCCCTGCCTGCCTGTCTCAGACCTGGTTAGTGTGCTGGAGGGTTGTCAGGTTTTCCCTCCAGGGTGAGACGCATGCGGTGCCAGGCGACTTCTCCGGCCGGGGCTCTGCTGATCCCCACTACCGGGGGAGCCACGTTGCGGGAGATGGTCCCGTGGAGACGTCGGCTGCCTGTACGTGGGGAAGCTCAGGGATCTCAAACAGGTGGTCGCCAGGTTGGCTCAGAGCCCCGAGGGCTGCCCGGGCCGGGGGTCTTGCCACACTTACACGTGGCCACGGCCAGGGCCAGGGGCCTGCGCTGTTTGCTCTGTTCTGGGGGGTCTTGTTCCTCCTCCCTAAAACAGGGATGGAAACTGTTTGGTAGGGTTTGAGGGATAATCACAGCAAAACATATTGACAACGGTAAATTTCTCTGCTGGTGTGACGTACTCCCATCATAACGCTGTATTTCAGAAATGAAAACAAAAAGTTCCTTCCTCTTCTACCAGCAATTCAGAATTTACAGCCCCCACTCCTCGAATGAAAGGCTCAGGCCACAGAGAAACAGATCAACGCCCCCAGAACTCGGCGCTCGGGGACGGGGAAGGCGAGCTATTCCCTTTCCTTCCTCGGCTCTGACTGCGGTGGTTGTCAGAGTTTCAGTGAGGGCAGGTAAACTTTCCGGCTACTTTTTCGACACCACAGGATGTCTTCAATTACTTTAAAAGATACAATAAATCGTCAGAGGTATGTTTAGCCAGAATTGATCTCGACTGGCTCTCGGGGAGGGTTGGCAGGTCATTTGGCCCCTCCTCGGAACCAGCGGTGGGAGACGGGTCTTTCAAACAGCAATCGCTAATATTAGTCTCGGACCTCGTCTGGGAGACTCACAGCAGGATCCAGGGATTGATCTTATTGATGTGCATAAAAGCCCTCGGGAAGGAAGGAGGAAACAGGCCCAGATTTTATTTTTTTACTGAAGGACGGAGCCAAAGCTACATCGGGGGAGCTGCCCCAGCAAGGGTCCTGGGGGTCACCTCTGGGGGTCCATCCGCTGAGGTTGTCTGGGGTGAGAGCCTCTCTTGCACTGGTGCATGAATATTCATGAGCTGCAGCCCCCACCTCCCTCCGGGCAGGACGCTGGATCCCACTTGGGCCGTCACACTCAACAGCGACCAGGATTTAACTCACCTTTAACACGTACTGTCCTTTGATTTTTATTTTAACATAACGCTATTTATAAAAGAGCCCTTGTGCTTAAATAATTTCTGCATGAGCATGTGAGATGAGAAGACCGAATTTACGCTCACAGGGTGGAAGACATCTGCTCTCCGGAAAACAAAGGGCCATAAATATCAATATTAGACAAGAACTCCACTCCCCTCTCCCACAAGGGCATTTCAGACTCCAGGATTTAACGATCAGCAAAACCCAGCTCCGCTAATTAGCTCCACCCGCGGAATACAGCGCCGGTCTTACTGCCCTGCCTTTAGTGTCTAATTATTTACAGAACATTTGTGTGAGGGCAGGGAGACCATGAAAGCGGCTCCTGACCTCCAGCACCTTGGTAAAGTGAACTTCCCGGCGGGCAGGGGAGCCCGGGACAGACCTGCTCCCGGGAGTCCTGGTGGCTTTGGTCTCAGACCACAGCACAGCACGGAACCCAGTGGCCCGCCTGCCCTGCGGGAGGGGAGATGCGGGGATAGGAATGCCACGGAGTCGGGTGTTTGATCCTGGGTTTCCACAGTGACTCTTTCTCAGCGTCACCCTACGGTGCTGACAGGTGCCTGTTAAAGGACACCAGGACGTGTGAAGGTTTGGGAGCTGCCTCGTGTCCCAGCCCACCTCCCAGCTCTAGCTCGCGGAGGTGCTGTCTGTGAAGGCGGGCACGAGGCACCCAACACGGAGGGGCAGCTTTTCTGCTCCTCAGGGGTATTTGCACATAAAACCCTGACGCCTGAGAGAGGTGAGAGCGAGACAGGGAGAGAGGGAGGCACAGCTGTGCGCTTAGTGCTTTTTTTTTTTTTTTTTTTGAGACAGAGTATCACTCTGTTGCCCAGGCTAGAGTGAGTGCCGTGGCGTCAGCCTAGCTCACAGCAACCTCAATCTCCTGGGCTCAAGAGATCCTCCTGCCTCAGCCTCCTGAGTAGCTGGGACTACAGGCATGCACCACCATGCCCGGCTAATTTTTTCTATATATATTAGTTGGCCAATTAATTTCTTTCTATTTTTAGTAGAGACGGGGTCTCGCTCAGGCTGGTTTCA
Organism: Microcebus murinus; assembly: GCF_040939455.1. Taxonomy (NCBI): domain Eukaryota; kingdom Metazoa; phylum Chordata; class Mammalia; order Primates; family Cheirogaleidae; genus Microcebus; species Microcebus murinus. The sequence continues at coordinate 3,974,320 of NC_134114.1, read as the reverse complement.
AACTCCTTGAGCAATCCGCCCGCCTCGGCCTCCCAGATAGCTAGGATTACATGCGTGAGCCACCGCGCCCAGCCTGCTTAGTGCTTTAACAGCCACGCGGAAGCGTGATTCACGCACACACAGCTCACCCGCTGCAAGTGTCCGGTCCAGCGGCTTGCGGACGGCCACAGAGCTGCACAATCGTCCCCACAGTCCATTTAGAACATTTCTATCACCCTGAAAAGAATTCCCTTACCTGCGACCTCTTGCCCTCCTTTCTCCCTCCCCTCCCCATCTCTGGTACCCAGACACCCGCTGTCAGTTTCTGGCCACTTACCCGTTCCGGACTTTCTCGGGCTTGGACTCGAGTGGTGCGTGGCCTTCTGTGTCTGGCTTCTTTCGTGGGGGGAGCATAGTGTTGTCAGGGTCACCCGTGTTATAGCGGGTACCAGCGCCTCCTCCCTCTGTGTGACAAATAGCGTGGCGTCGTGTGACACTGCACCCCTTCATCCACTCGTCTGCTGAGGGACCTCTGAGTCGTTTCCACCTGTCAACTACAGTCCCCCCTTGTTCCTCTGGGGGAGTTGGCTCCAGGACCGCCCGGACACTCAGGCCTCTTACATGAGATGATGTGTGTTTGCGTGTCACCTACTCACCCCCTCCCATAGCCTCTAAATCTTCTCTGGATTATGTAAAATAACGCACGCTATGTAAATGCAATGTAAATAGCTGTTGTGCTGCACTTTTTAAATGTGTATTTTTTCAGTGCCATCTTGTTTTGTTTTTTTCCCCAGTTTTTTTAATCTTTAGGTTTCTCTCTGAATTTTTCATTCACGGCTGGCTGAACCATGCAGACGTGGCGCGGCGCACACGGAGGGCGGGATGCATTGTGAAAGCGCTGTCAGGAAGGCCGGTGCCCCAGGTTCCATGTGGGTGTATCTCCCCGCGGTCCCAGCTCGGGAGTGGCCCTCCTGGCGCGCGGCAGCCCCGCGCTGAGCCGTCGGTGCCCTGCCAGGCTTCCCGGAGCAGCTGCGCCGTCCGTTCCCGCAGCCGCGTGGGAGCTGGGCGCGATGGCAGGTTTGTGAGCTCCTCACGCGTCTCCCTCACCGCTCCCCCGCCCGTCCGCTCCTCCAAGCCTATTGCCGTTCCCTCCCAGTGGGAGCAGGGGGACCACGCTGTCCTTGTCCTGCTCATCGCCGAGCGGTGCCATGCACAGGTGGACTGGAGTCCCTCAGAGCTCCCGCACCTGTGAGCCCCACTGCTGACCCGCGGGCTCTCACTGGGCGCAGGGCAGCGTGGACGGGGAGGGGACCCACACAGTGGCCCCCAGCGTTGCCTGCACTTGGCAAAGTGCCCTCTTCCCCTGCGCGCCTCTGCAGGTGCGCGGAGCACAGACGTGGGGTGGGCAGAGCTTCCTCCTCAGCCCGGTTGGGCCAAGTCTATCTGTGGAGACAGATGGCGGCTGCTGATTCATCTCTCTGAGCCTTAGCTACCTCATCTGTACAAACGTTGGCATGGAATTTAAATACCGCCGTGAGGGATGCGAGGTGAGGGCCCGAGCACGCGGGGTCCCCTCCCTCCCTCCCTCCTTCCCGTGCGGATGAGCGTGAGGGCCTGGACCTCAGAGGACTCGCCCGGCTCGCTCAGCGCTGGGACTCACGCTCTGATATTTAATTAAAACTCTGATGATCTTTTTTGGCACACCAGGATTGAGCTCAGGTGATGTTTTTATTGGTTGGAAACATTCACTGTGAGGAATTCAGGGCTCTGGTGGATTGCTAATTAAATATATTCATTAAGTTTTTTTTTTTTAATACTGAGCTGACTTCCTTACCTCGTGGTGTTAAAATGTGGGTATATTAGGTGCTTTGTGGTTATTAGCACAGCCGTACTTGCCAGTGCCACTTTGGTAACAGTTCTGCAGCATGCAAACTTCTGGCATCCGCTGATCTGACAGCAGGGGCGGGGAACGTTTTCTGATGCAGGGCCAGAGAGTAAATGGTTTCACCTGGGCAGAGGTAGGAGCCCCCCCCCCGCCCCCACAGTTGTTCAACCCTGTTGCAGGGGAAAGTAGATATAGACGACCAGATATGCAGCAGGTGGGGTCAGATTTTGCTGACCCCTGACCATCAGGATGTCCTGCCATGCCCTGAACACAGGAGAAGTGGTCACCCGGGATGAGGACACCCCCCTCCCCATGGAGGGTGCAGGAAGGATGACAGGATGGGAGGGTGGGTGTTCATCCTGGCACCTACCTGCAGAGTCGTTGCTGATAACTTCCTTGAAGCTCAGATCGGGAGCGGGATGTGGAAGGTGGTGGGTGGCTTCACACTAGGTGGTCCGTGGGCACGTGCAGGGATCCTGGGGGTCCAGTTGCAGCCAGGCTCCCGTTCCCGCAGTGGTGAAAGCTCAGCAATGCACGGATCGGCACCGTGTTCCTTCCCTATGTTATTCCCTCCGCTCTCAGAAAAACCACCTGTGCCCAAGCCCTAACCTCAGGCTCTACTGCAGGATGGACCCAAATGAGGAAGAAAATAAAAATCCCTAGCTGCTCACACAGGTGGGCAATAACTGCCCAAATATTATCTACAGAAAGGGCAAACCAGCCGCCATTTGGTTTCAGCTCGTGGACTTACTAGCCTTCCCGGGTCTGGGGCTTCTGTGTTTTGGAACAGAACTCTGGCAGGCCGTGATAAAAGGCAAAGCTTGTTTTTCCTTATCAGAGATATGGAGGAGAGATAACAGAAAATTAAATGTAAATATGCAAAGACATCTAACAATCTAACAAAAGCATTTCTTTGTACTTATTATAATGCCAACCAAATAAAAGTGGAAGTTTGTGATAGTGGTATAGATATGTTCTTTCTGTTGTGATGAGGTTTCACTGTTGTTTTTGAATTTGTGATACAGACACAATCTTGAGATTTTCCTAAATTATAAATTTATAGATTATACAGCATCACTGGGGTATTTTGAGGGGGCGAGTTAATTGCTTACCTGTTGATATTTCATGTCTAATTAGCTCGGTTTCTTTCTGAGGTTGTAGGAACCTCCGAGCAGGCACACACTGGAAAACTTATGTATCATGTGAGTTTACATTTTGAAATGAAAAGGTCATATAATAAAAATGGTTGATCTTAATAAGCTCTGCTTAATTCCATACTTTATCATCTTTTTAAATATCCCAGGAGTGAACACCAAGGAAACTCTTAATGTTTATGACCGCAATGATTTATGTTTTAAATTATAATGATTCGCTTAGTTTTTAGACAACTTATTCACTGTGTTTATAATATGGGAGTTTTTGAAAATACTGGGAACTTTAAGTAAGTGTGTTACATTTCTGCCTGTTCGTTTGCTCACTGTTTAATCACTGTAACAAAACAAAAGTTGCTGGGTTTTTTTGCTTTCAGTTCCCATCTATTAGGGACTGAACAGGGCATTTAGGGAGGTAACTAAGGTTAAAATGAAGTCCTACAGGTGGGGACCTGAGCCAGCAGGACTGGTGTCCTTATAAGAAGCTGGAGGGAGAGCAGGTTCTCTCTCTCTATTTCTCTCTCTCTCTCTCTGTCTCTGTCTCTCTGCACAGAGAAGCCCAGTGAGTTCGAGGTGAGAAGGCTGCCGTCTATAAGCCTGGAAGAGAGGCCTCACCAGCAACTGTTGTGTGAGCCACGCAGTCTGTGGCATTCTGCATCGTGGCCCAAGCTGACTAATACTAATGTTCCCTAAGGGTGGAGACTCTCATCTAGCTCTGTGCACCCCAAACACTAGTACAGTATTTTAAATATGGTAGATAGTTCATAAATTCATGTTTATTGGATTTGGATGTATTCGACAAATGTTGATGGTGATTATGCAGAAGCATGAGCTCTGTATCTTGGAGGTGAACGGGTCGCAGGCCTCCCTTTTAGAGGCCTTGCCTTCTCGTGACCCGTGAGTGGGCAACCCGAGTGTCCCCGTGTGTTCATCCCACAACGCACACATCGTCACACCAGCCAGGGCAGCACACCTGAGGACAGACAAAAGGACCCGCTTATTTCGTGGTGGGGTTTCCCTTTGGAGTGCAAACTTTCAAATAACACTGATTGCATTAGTGTCTTCATCAGTCAAGCTCCTGTGCGTGAACACCAGGCTGACCCAGTGAACCCCAGGATGCCATCAGAGGTGGCCCCTCCCACCTCTGTTCCCCGCAAGGTATCAGCCTACGACCTACCTCTTTCCTTCGCCAACTCACTGGCATCTGTGCTCAAACCCCACAAAAGGGTTTGGCAGCGAACTTCGAATGTGCTGCATTCTCTCTGTGCACCCCTCTTCCGTGGAAGTGTCACAGGCTGGGCCCAGCCGCCCACCCTCCGCCCCCAGACTCGGCCCCTTCCCGGAGAAGCAGGGCGGGGGGCGCATAACAAATCCCGTCACACTGAACCGGAAAGTCACCTGTGAACCGTGGAATGTGAAAGGACGTCCCTGTGTGCGGACCTGTGTGGACAGTCACTGGGAGGGGCGGGTACCAACTCGGAGACTGCTGCCTCCACACTGTGCCGTCCCTTGGTGTCCCCCTCTTCAAATGCTGCCATGCAAAGAGACGTCCACCGTGGCCCAGCCTAACTGTGTTCCCGCAGGCACCTGCCATGGCCTCACACCCGGGAGATGAGGCTCATCGATGTCCCAGAGCTGCATTGAGCGTCATCAGAGTTCACCTCCTGAGGAAACGCTCTGGGGAAGGCTGAACGTGGAGCTCGTAGGCCACCTGGGACTGAAGGACGGCCAGGAGCGATATTGCCAGCACTCCACAGACATCAGGGGGCGGGAAGGCGGGCGGAGTCGGGTGGCTCTGGCTCCCCAGGAGCAGCTGCACCCCCTGGGGACCCAGGTACGGAAGGAGAAGCCAAGCCCAAGCAACAAAACGGGAAGGGTCATTTCGTTCTACAGCAGGAGCAAAAATGGCATAACATCTACACACTGTGGAAATTAACGGCCCTGCTTTCCCGCCCTGGGGATGGCGGACCTGCTTCAGGCGGAGTAAGTTAATCACCTGTTTGGGTTCCCCCACCCCGGCAGTCACAGAAACATCTGGAAGGAGGAGAAAAGAGGCTGGATGGTTCTGCATAAAATCACAGGGGAGACAATTTGCATTTCTGCAGCAGCTCAGGATCCACACGGGGAGGGAAGGAGTTCAGAGAAGCAGGAGCCAGCGAGGCCCGTGAGCTGGGTGGGGGCCGGGCCCTCCAAAGACAGACAGCGGCAGTGAAGAACCCCCGGTGCCCTGGCAGAGCCCGAAGATGAAAACGCCAGCCACGACAGCTGAGACTGCTTCCATCCCGGCCGGCAAACGACACTGCTTTCCTCCCAGGTCACCCATCGCTAGCCCCCCGCCGCCAGGGGGGTCGGCCACACTTACCGGCCTTCTGCTTAAGGGGCTGTAGGGTTAGGAAGGAAGAGGGAGCTTGTCCTGCTCGGGACAAAGCCTGACATCAAGAGAAAGCAGAATTCTCAGGAGCGTGAGAACAGGAGAGGGGCCCCTGGCTGTGGCCTGTGGCACGTGAGCTCCAAGAGAGCAGAGAAAATCCACAGGAATTCAGAAGACTGAATTCATTTCCGAGGGCTGTTTTAACAAATGGCCACAAAGCTAAACAGCACGCATTTATGATCCTGCGGTTCCGAGGTGAGGACACTCCCTGGGCTCAGTTCGAGGTGTTGGCGAGCCAGTGTTCCTCCTGGAGGTTCCAGGCGGAGCCAGTCCTTGCCTGTTCCAGCGTCCGGAGACGCCCACGTGCACTAGCTCACGGCTGCCTCAGTCTCTGCTTTCACCCTTCCTTCTCCTTCTGTCGCCCCCTCTCATGAGGACCCTCATTGTCACACCGGGCATACTGGATACTCCAGGATGACCTCCCCAGCTCTGGGTCCCCATCATAACCACACCTGCAAAGCCCTTCTTGCCACATAGAGGGACACTCACAGTTCTGGAGACTAGCATGTGAGCATCTTGGGACCATCGTCCCCCAAGCACAGGGACCTTCCCCAGGTGTGTGAGACAGGAGCGACAGGCACCCAATGTGCTTAAAGACGAATTTAATTCATCTGGGTCACTGCAAGGTACATGTGCAGCGTTCAGAGGGCTTTCTTGCATTTTTGAGGATCCGAGGGATGTGAGATGTGAACGAGACGCAGACTCAGGTCTGCGTGCCACCCCAGAGGTCACCAGGCACGGTCACGTCTGAGAATCTCTCAAGGACTCTTCGCGGTAGGCACACGAGGACAAGAATCGCCAGCAAACCTGCCCACAGGTAACTGGTTTTTAAAATACTTTATCAGAGATATTACACAAGATTAAAAGGGATTTAAGAAAAGAGCAAATCGATGTTGTCACTGGTCCACATAACCTATTCTCTGTGTGCATATTCCATTTTTATACATTTACAGCATCTTGGAAATGAGCTATATTCTACACTTTCCATTAAAATTATGGCATGGATCCCCATCTGCAGCGTTTCCCAACCCCGTCCCCACCCCCGGGGACGCCCTCCACACTCCTCCTTGCTCACATTTTTATCTGCAAACTCAGACTCGGCCTCCTGTCTCCCCACCTCTCTCGCGTAGCACGTCAGAGCTCCGTGAAAATCCTGTCGGGTCGACGAAGAGCTCGTGAAGAGCCGCACGGTCCTTCTTTGCAGAGATTTTCTACGTTTCCATCTGTGTTCGCAATGTTTGCCATCATGTCTCGCAGCACTTTATAATCTGCTTTATGGTCTTTAACAGACGCTTCCCAGATCTCCGCCCCCTTAGCAGGGCATCTGCTGCATGCCTGTCCTCGGTAAACTGGGATTCCTGTGGTCCTTCCCATGCTGAGTCATTTGGGATTATATTGGACACTTGAATACGATGAGACTTTTGGGTCTTGTTTAAATCCTGTGGAAGTTGCTGGTATTTCCTGCTTTAGGAGGCGATGGTTGGGTCCAGGCTGTGAGCTCCGTGCAGCCTCCAGCACGCTGTGGGTTGCTTGTCCACCACTCCACTTCCATACCTTTGTGGTGCTGCTACGATCTGTAGCTGTGTGTGTGACATCCGGTGTAGCGCCTAGGAAGTGGTACGTCCCCTAGTTTCATCCTTACATTTTTTTGGTCTACTGTTTTAATAAGGTCCATGCATGTGTACTTCTAGGTGCGCCCGGGAATGGGTAAATGGCTTCACAGGGTTGTTTTTCCAGGTCCTTCTCTCTCCACAATCCCTCCCAGCACTTTTTGGTTTCCTAGAATCCTCATTTTTTGACTCTCTACCCTGCAATGCCAGGGCTTATTCGCCCCACCCTGCTCTACACGTCTCCGACACCCCAACATTTAGGTCCAAGTGATGGGAGGACGTTACAAAATGGAAACAGAGATTTCCACCTCACCCTCCGAGGACCAAAGCCCGCCTGGGAAGAGGAGAAAGTTCCCTCCTTCACAGACTTAGGCACCTGTGGGTCCCACGGACCTTGTGGCTCCAGGAGACAACTTTATTTCTCCTTGAACCTGAGCTAGATAGAGGGTTTCTCCTGCGTATTCCTTTTGTGCACCTTGATGGCTACTTCTGAGTTTCAGGCCATCTTGAGTCCAGGCCAGGGGGAATGGCAAACCACCCCCGGTCTGACGGTACCCTGAATCCGGTCCTCTTCTTCAATGTGCCTGGTGCTGCTTTCTCTCCGGAGTTCTCAAGTGGCCGATCCCTGCGCTCTGCCCAGTCTCGGGGCTGCGTTCGCGCAGGTGCACAGGGTGGAGCGTGCTCCTCCATCTTCCCGGAGCTAGATTCCCGCCTCGTGTGTGCCTGCCCAGTTTCACACTTGTGATCGACATAGTCACTGTCCTCTAAGTGGAGATCAATTTGACAGATTTTCATATACATTACTTGATTTGTTTCTCCTCAGATTTTTATTATTTCACCACTCTTACAGAGCAGGAAATTCAAACAGCCTAGAGCCACAGAGTTATTAATAATATGTGGCAGAGGGACTCAAACCAGAAACTTCAAATTTCAAGTCTAGCATTTTTAGTGCCACTTCCTGAATTTTTTTTTATAAGCAATCTGGGATATATACTCTTATGGGACCAAGATTTTCCTTCTGAGATGAAGAATCAAAATCTTTACATAAAACAGAACTGTCTCATAATAGACTTGAATTAGAATGATGGTATGATGATGATGATTTAAGTGTTTCACATAGCTAATGTCCAAAAAAAGTAATTATTTTGAAAAAAGTCTTATATAAATGCTCCTACACAACTCTACTATCAACTTTATTGGTTAAGAATAAAGTATAACCACTATCAAACTATTCTTCTCAAATTTTGATACTTATGTATTTATTCTTTATATAACCAGTGTAGCTTTTCCTTGGGGAATTTATAATGAAGAGTATCAAGACCTTAGATTAGGTTTAATCACATTTCTCTAGTAGAAGATACTGTTTTATTTCCTTGGGATCTGATGAATAAGAAAAGAAATGAGATCTTTTCCTATTTATAGAAAAAATATTACCGAGAATAGATAGCTAATAGTAATTTTAAAACTTCTGAAGCAGAATACTTAAATTAATGGATATACTTTCCAATTTGTGTATGTGTGTGTGTATATATATCTTCACAGATATCCTCTTCTCATATTGAAGATATGATCTCATATTAAGAAATAGGAATTTTATGTTTTCCTGCTAAAATTGAAAATGGAAATCCCAGTTATTTAAAACTCTGAAAATGAAAGCCTTCTCACCAGAATTCCCCTGATGAAACTTGCTAGAGGCATATGGTGTCTCTGAATCTTAATAATCTCTTTTTTTTAAAAAAGTTTTCTTTTTGATCACCCATGCTGGATGTGAGCATTTGTTTTCCAGCTTGCATCTCACCTCCATGTAATCGGAATAATAAATATGGTAACTCCGCCTCTCAGCCTGAGGCTCAGAGAAGTTGCCCCAGAAAACCTGCCTCACTCTTTGATAAACACTTCCACACGGCTTCCCGCCTGCCTGGGAAAGCTCCTGCGATGAGCCTTTGCATTTTTCCTTCCTAAGAGGATGAAACTGAAAGATATATTAGAGAAGGAAAGGAAACTGGTTCGGCATACAATCACATAACAGGATGTCGGATTCGACACCCAAGGCAAGAAAACTACACAGAGATTCAGGAGCCCCTTTGCTTCAAATAAACCTCTCACGCCTTAGAAAAGCAGAAACACAAGAAACCATGCCTCTTTCTTTCCCTTCATCTGTTTTGGGAAGAGCACGCTTTGTCTCAGCAGAGTCACTCACTGGAAGCACAGACTGTCTCTTGGGAAGGCTGGTTTTCCCACCCGCCCCCGCCCCGCCCAGGGGAAGCACCTCCAGGGCTGAGTCAGCCCCTCCCAAGCAGGCGCAGCATGAGAAGAGGCAGGCAGAGGAGTCCTGCAGACGAGCTTTTAATGTATATGCGTTTCTTGATGGTTAGTCTCCATTTTAAGTTCCTGCTCTGCTTGCTGAAGAACGGAGTTGTCATGACAAAATAAAATGTACATGGCAAGAAAGTTTCCAGCCACCCAACAGCTGCAAATAGCTACCCTTACCTGTGCACCTTAACTCAAGTAAATCCAATAAAAATGTGTTTGAGGGCCAAGCTAGACGATCTCTAAAGTATCTTCTGATTTTAATACTTTATGGTTCTAGAAAACTATTAGAGGCAATATCTAATCCAAATTATAAATGTGTGTGTATATATATATCCGTGAGTGCTTTTATAGTGGTTGACTACCTTGTAAAATTATTTCGAAAGGTTTATTCTAAGTATTTAAAACATTACTCTTTGAATTTCATGGAAGTTGAACTATTACACTGATTCCACAGTATCATTGAATAACCTATTCAACAAAGAAAAATTGTAGCCTGGTCAAATTATAACTTTTGAATCAACTGGAACTTCAGTGCTAAAAGTTAGCTACATTGTTAACCAAATTTCATTTTAAACTGAGGAATAATTCAGAGAAATAACTCTGGCTTCAAAAATTCAAAATACTACTTTTTAACGGAACCATTATTATGATAATCCAGTCATTGCTCAGAAAGAATTTATAAAGAAAGTGAATTATTAAGATTGGCACCACGACTTCACTTTGGATGCCATTCCAGGGATGTTCAGAGAGACAAATACATTCACTTACCGGAACTGATGTCCCAGATGCCCTGTGGCGGCAAGTCCTCTGAAAAGGCCATCGTCCCAACCACTGTATTCTGCATGGGCCAGTCCATAATGAAAGTCACTTGGTATTATGTTATTCTGAACATTACAGGGAAAACTCATTTTTTTCCCTTGATTATTATAAGGCTACTACTACAGGTTCATTATAGAAAAGTTGGAAGAAAAAAATTAAAATTTGACCATATCTCAATACCCAGATGTAGCCATTAGTAGTGATTTGATGATCTGGTGCCGTTCTTACCATTGCCTTTGTGTGCAAACACACACACATACACCCCTACATGTACATATATGTGTATGCAGACAGACTGATGTTTTGAAAGTGAAGTTTACCTAAGTTGGTGCTTTTATGTCTGTGCTTGTCTGTCTGTGGCCTAAGTCCTGCCCATGTGATGAGAGCGTGACTATCCATCCGTCCGTCCCCCGGCTCTGAAGCTCAGGGCTGCAGCCTGGACTGGTGTGGTTGTGAGTCACCCGAGTCACCGGGGCCGTAGGTGTGGGCCCAACAGCTCAGGAGAGGAGTCGTGCCCCTCTTGAGTGTCAAGCACCTGCTATGCACCTTGCGTGTGGTCATTCGTTTCCTCATTTCCCTCAGGTGCATCTGCGTGAGTCTCCCGGTCTAAGCCAGGGCGGCCAGCAGAGAGGCTGGGCACGTCACACAGGGCCAGCGACTTGCAATGTGGGCCCCTGACCGATTAAGTCAGCTCATCCTAAGAACTTCCTTTAGCAAGATGAAGCCCATGAATGTCTTCGCCACACAACCTCACTCGCCCGTGTCTGCCTGGCAGGCAGCGGCCCTGAGGTGAGGCTGCCGAGCTGAATGGAGGGGCCCGCGGAGCCCCCCGATGCAAAGTCACGCCGGCCACTGCCACCGGCCGCACGCTGCGGGGACAGGAGGCTGAGAATAGTAAGGGACTCGGAGCATAGGCAGTTGGTGAAGTCATTTTTTCATGGCTATAGAGAAAGAGTTCCCGAGGGCACCCAAGGTTATATAGAAAGAATAGAAAAATCATTTCTATTAATGAGATGGCAACAAATATTTTACTTTCTCAAAAAACAAAGCTAAAAAAGGGAGCAAAGAATAAAGCTGAGCCTTAGAAACACCTGCATCGTTATTCCTCCAGCTCCCTGCTGCCCCGACTTGTGTGACCCTGCAGGTACAGAGACAGCGAGGGCTCCCCCACGGAGAGAAATCATTAAATATCCAGCACGCTTAACACCATTGGCCGTGGAGCCCCGTAAACAGCATGCACGGCCATCTCACAGGTGGGGACTGTCACCACCAGCATGTGCTCTGGAAACGTACCTACGCCCCTCCACCAACGTTCAGGGGAGTCCCAGCTCCCCACACCCTAGCCATGTTAGATACAATCAGTCTTTCTCATTTATCACCAGTTACATGGATGAAAATACCTCATTGTTGCCTTAATGCCATGCCCATTATTTTCTGTGGACTGATTTCCTTCCACGTGCATGACCCATCTGGAGCTCGTCTTCCGCTATTGCAGCCTGTATGCTCTGCTCCTTTACCTGTTGCTTTGCCTTTTTTTTTTCCATAAAAATAATAGTGACCACTATCTTCTGGACACTTATGATGGTCCAGACATAATGCTAATGACATCACAGATATTATTTAATTGGGTGCTCAAAACAACCCAACAAAGTAAGTATGATCATTACCACCCCATTTTACAGATGCACAAACTGAGGGGCAAGGAGGTTAGGTGACTTGGTCAATATCACACAGCTGAGGATTGCACAGAGCCCAATAGTAGGTCCGCATTGGGTAGTGTCTACTATTATCGCTTGTATTATTGTTTTATTTGTTTATTTTTAAATAGTCTTTTAGAGCAACTTTAGGTTTACAACAAAATTGAGTGGAAAGTACACAGAGTTCCCATATATCTCCTATGCCCCCCATGCACAGCCTCCCCATTATCAGCATTCCCCAGCAGAGAGGTACATTTGTCACAGTCAGTGAACCCACATTGAAATGTCATCATCACCTGCAGTCCATAGTTCACATTAGGGCTCACTCCTGGTGGTGCACAAGCCATGTGTCTGACAAATGAATGATGACATGCTTCCACCATTGCCTAGAAATCCCCTGTGCTCTGCCCGTTCATCTCCCTCCCCGGACACCTGGCAGCCACTGAACCTTTTGCTGTCTCCATAGTTTTGCCTCTTTCAGAATGTCGTATAGTTGGAATTATGTATGTAGTATGTAGTCCTTTTGGATTGGCTTCTTTGACCGAATATATGCGATGGCTCCTCCATATCTTTTTTCTGGCTTGATAGCTCATTTCTTTTTGGTGTTGAATTATATTCTGTTGCCTGAACGTACCACGGGGTGTTTATCCATTGACCTACCGAAGGTCACCTTGGTTGCTTTGCTTCCAAATTTCAGCAGTTATGAATAAAGCTATTATGAACATCTGACTGTAGATTTTCGTGTGGGCATCAGCTTTCAACTTATTGGGCAAATGCTAAGGAACACAATTGCTGGATGAGATAGTAAGAAACTGTTTAGTTTTGTAAGAAACGGCCAACCTGTCTTCCAAAGTGGCTGCACCATTTTGCATTCCCACACGCAACAAAGGAGAGCTCCTGTTGCTCCACATCCTCACCAGCACTGGGGGTGTCAGTGTTTTGGATTCTGAACATTTAATAAGGTGTTACTGCATCTTGTTGTTCTAATTTGCATTTCCCTAGTGACACATGATGCTGAGCATCTTGCATATGCGCTTATTTGCCGTCTGTATATCTACCTTGGTGAGGTGTCTGCTCCCGTCTTTTGCCCACTTTTATTTTTAAATCACGATGTTTTGTTTTTATTGCTGAGCTTTAAGAGTTCTTTGTATATATTGGTTGACAGTCCCTTATCAGATATGCATTTTGCAAATGTTTTTCCCAGTCTGTGGCTTGCCTTCTCATTCTCTTGACAGTGCAGAAGTTTTAATTTTAACTTCACAGAGCAGAAGTCTTAATTTCAATGAAGTCTAGATCATCAGTTATTTCTTTCATGGACCATGCCTTTGGCGTTGCATCTAAAACACATCACCATTCCCTAGGTTATCCAGATTTTCTCCTATGTTATCTTTCAGGAGTTTTATAGTTTTACATTTTACATTTAGATCTATGATCCATTTTGAGTTAATGTTTGGGATGGACGCAAGGTCTATGTATAAATTTATTATTTTGCATGTGGATGTCCAGTTGTTTGAGCACCATTTGTTGAAATGACTATCTCTGCCTTTACTCTTTAGCAAAGATCAGTTGACTATATTTATGTGGATCTATCAGGTGCTGTTGTTAAAGGATTTTAAGAACATATGTACATTAAGAACATTAATCTCTTGTTTACTGTATATGTTGTAATCCTTTTCTTCTAGACTATTGCTTGTCTTAATTTTATTTGTGGAGACTTTTAGACAGAAGATTTTAACTTATAATAATTTAATCTATTAAGTATTTCCTTAAACCTCTGTGTTTTCTATTTCACATAGAATGTTATATTATTAGTAGTATTATTATTAGCATAACAAAAAAAGATGAGATGGTTAGAAAAAATATAGAATATCATTAATATAATCATGTTATTAAATATATTTTATGTAGTAACATAAAACAAATATATTTTACATAGTAACATAACATAGTTACATAGTAACATATTATAATATTATTATATTGGTAATGATTTTTTCTATATTATATATAATAATAGTATCCCATTCTGTTATATAACATAATATTTTATAATTATATAGTATTGAAATGTTAACATATAATATTATGCTATATTAACAATATTCTATATTTTCTTTTAACTGTCTCATCATCTTCTTTTTGTGTTATACTAATCCATCTGGCATTCATCTTTGTGCATGACATAAATTAGAAAGATATCAAAGTTTATTTTTGTCAAATTGATAGTTTTTCTAAAAGATATAAGACCTATTCTATATTTTCCCAACTCCATTAAAGTAACACTTTTACCACATACTTATTATAAGAAGGATAAGTTCTTCCTCATTGCTTTTTTTCTTTTTGAAATTTTACAATGTTTTTTCCCTCCACACAAATTTTGTCACTGAGTCTTCTAGTTCCCTAAAACGTATTTTTTGATCACACCAGGTATTGCGTTAATTTTTCATTTGACTGTTCACAGGCCCAGGGCTTCTCCCCGGGGTCCCAGGGCGCCTCTCTTTGACTGGTATTTCTTTTAATTCTCCTAAAGATTGTTACACATTTCACATATATATGGTGGATTACTTTTTTACTTTTGCTTTGGTGGGATTTTGAAGTTATTGCTATAAAATGTTCTAATTGCTGATTCAGTACAGAGAGGTTCGTGTTTACAGTTTTTATAACTGGCTGGCTTATTCACTTTGCAAAGGGGTTTCTATTCATCCTCTTGCTTTTCTAGGCATCTAATTGCATGGCTGGAAAATGCCAGTTTCCTCTAACTTACCTGTTTATTTTCATTTTCATCACAGTGGGGAGGACATCCAGGTCATCGGTGGCTGTGAGCAGGAAAAGCAGAAATGCTCAGCTTGCACACGGCTCTAGTGGAAATGGTCTGGCTTACACATGCGGAACGGTTAGTGTAGGATTCTGGTAGGCAGCTCCTATCGACTTAAAGAACTTTTCCCCTTTTCCTGCATTGCCAGTTCTTTTGGAAGGAATGCTGGTGAATTTCAACACATGCTGTTTCAGCATCTGAGATAATCATATTTTTTTATTTGAATATGCTGGTGTAATTAATTCCAAAATAGATCACCCAATCCTTAAACAACCTTGAAAGGTTAGGTATCGCTCTACCTGCTTTTATAGATCATGGTGTTGACGCTGAGGAGCTAATTAACTTCCCCGTAATAACAGCTGTTAAGCGGTGGAGTCAGGATGAAAGCAGGTGTGTTTGCCTCCAAAGCTCATGACCCACCCCGTGGCCGCCCACTGCTCTTAGGGCGAAGTCTGCGCGGGCTTTCACAATCTCGCACCGTCCAGCCCCTGCTCCCCTGCACACCTCGCCAGCCACCTCCTCCCTCTCACTGCCAGGCCCACACCGCCCCCAGTAGACCCCTCAGGGGCTCCTAACACCCTGTCTCCCACGGCAGCACCCACCGGACCTGCATCTGCAAGCAAGGCGCGTGTCCCCGGAGGGTGCATGTTTGTGGCTCAGCCCCACCGAGTCTCAAAACGGGGCTCAGGAAGCTACTGCGGACCGAAGGGAGCTGTGTGTGCCGTGGACTGATTCGGCACCTCCGTTCTTGCGTGGAAGCCCTGACCCCCGCTATTGCAGGACCTGACAGTATTTGGAGGCCCTGGAAAGGGGTGATGAGCTCAGGAAAGGTGACGTGAGTGGGCCGTAATCCAGTGTGGCTGGTGTCCTCATAAAGAGGAGGGCACGACGCAGACACACAGAGGAGCCCACCAGAGGACACGCAGGAAGGCGGCCGTCGGCAAGCCGGGGAGAGAGGCCCCAGAGGAGACCAAACCTGTGGACACCGATCTTGGACTTCCAGTCTCCAGAATAAGGATAAAATAAATTTGCGTCGTTTAAGCCCCCTAGTCTGTGGCACTCTGCGATGGCACCCCCAGGACACTGACAGGACGAGCGTCGTGGTCCAGGTAAGAGAACAACATCCCTCAAGTTCTAACGGCCACAGAGAGCAGGCACGGCCAGGCAGCGGGCTCCCGTTCACGGCCCCATGTCTGCTCCCACGCGCGCACGCGACTGCTGGCTCCACTGGCTTTTGTCCTAAACGTTAGTGTGACCTATAATCTCTCCTCCCCTCCCCAGTTTAAGCCTTAATACAAGACACATTCGACCCTATCTATCTTCACTTTAGGAATGCCCCAGGCAGCATTTCACATCAGTCCACAGGCCCAAACACACAAACAGAAAAATTGGCAGCCACACAGGCTAAAGGATTTTGGAGAACACTACCTGTAGAAACATGCACACATGCACTCATGTGTGCACACACAAGGACACGTGTGTGCAATACATCCACAAGGACGTATGTACACAACACATATATGGACACACATGTAACGGTGCATGCACACGTAACACACGCACACGTGAACACACACATACAAGACTTGTAAGATACACAGTTACTCTGAGTTTGAGTGAACCGAGTGCTATTTGGGTTGCCTGTGTTTGTCATATTCATTCTCGTGCTGTCAAGGGGCACATGGGTGGCTCTCTCCTCTCCCTGCCTGATTTTTGTTTACTGCCTTTTCACTTGGTTGCTTTTGGTACAGTTGGGTTTGGGTGCAGGGTCACATTCAGTATAACGCCAGCAGCCCTGGACGTGCCACCGCCTCCCCTCCCCCGCAGAGGAGCAGAGACACAACGTCAGCACGTCCAAGGGAGCTGCATGCCTACAGCTGAGATTGCATCATTGGTAAAATCCAGCTATTCAAAACAATCTCTTTTCTTAGAGAAAGATTCCTCTTTCTGCAAATCAGTTATTTTGTCTCCTTCCTCTAAAGTCACCTTGGGAAAGAATGTGACGAGTATTTGTAATGCCAGGAGGCCAGAAATGCAGGGCCCTGGGAGCTCTGACTCAGTGCGGCCGGTCAAGAGTCGGTCCCGGGGAGCGGCCTTCCTGTCTGAGGCTGCAGTCAGGACCTCACTGAGCCCGGACTGGAGGACACCAAGCTCCGTGCGATTTCTACTCCTACTGAGTCCAAGTCAGGAGTACCAATGAAGCAACAGGGGCTTATCCCTAAGCAGGTGCAGCTGAGGCCCTGGGTGCGAGGGCTTGGTCCTCCCTGGCTGGCTCTGCCCACGCTGTCCTATGCAGAGCTCCTGGTCCCCGGGGCTGACCCGCTGCTCTGCCACGTGGCCACGCAGCAGGCCTGCACCGCCCCAGCACAGGAGCGGCTCTCTGATGTGCAGAGACGGAGCAGCTGGTTCCGCTGGCACCAGTGGGGCGAGATTCGCCCTCCTGCTTCTCTGCCTTCCTGTGTGCAGATAGGCCCTGCCCCCGACCCCAGTGAAACCCCCACCAACACCTCAGGCCGGTTCCTGCAGCAATTCACCAGGTGCCTGGGACCAAGGCCCACTGATCCCTTCATGTCCCAGGGAACCAGATCCTTAAAATTCAAGAGAACCCCCCCCATCAGGTCTGTTCCACCGTCCCCAGGAAGACACCGGGCCCTGCAGCCGCCTCCCCAGCCCCTGCTAAGGAAGCAAGGCCTCCACCAACCCGCCCAGGCCCGGCCGGCTCTCCAGAGAGAAACTCATTCCCAGAGGATTTCTTGCTTGCTACTGCACGGTTTTAAAATATCCGCATTATTTTGCATATGCTCAATAGATTTGCTTTTCTTTCTTACATCCTAAACATATACATTCTTTAGAAAATGGCAATCCATGTGAGACGATCAATCTCCATTTCTAAATCACGGCACCTTTTCCCTCCCCCTCCTTCCAAGGTCTCCGGCTCTTCCTGCCCCTCCCGGGGAGAAAGCCCCTCCTCACACAGAGCCCTGTTCTGTGTGTAGACGGTGACTCTAGAGGCAACGGGAGATGTCATTTGGAACAAAGCCACAACCACGCTTTTGTTTCATTCTGGATTCTTGCCCACTAATAAAAACGCTGGCTGGGCAAGGAGCACAAATATAAATCAGAATTTATGTACTGGGGGGAACACCCAACCCAAACAGCTTGGAAGGAAGCTCACTCTCTATTGTTTTTTTAACTTTTTAAAAAAAGGAGTGGCATTTTCAACTATTTTTCTTGTTATTAACATAAAGAAGAATCAGGAAGACGATGTTTCTAACATGAACCGGCTTTTGGAGCTGGAAGATAAGTCTATCTCTGCTCCCTTGCGCTGAGAGAGAGGCTGGGACATCGAGGAGAAGGCCGCTGTGGTCATGGCCACAGAGCCACGCCTCTGACAGCCCTGGGCTGGGCGTGGGACAGTGGTCCCCCGAGGTTGTAATGACTATGTTTCCGGCACCGTGTCTATGTTTAGCTGAGTGTAGGCACGCAGGTACTTCCCACCGTGCTGCAACGTCTACAGCGCTGGGCAGGCAGCACGCCGCGCAGGGTGCAGCCCGGCCGCAGCACGGCGGCCGCACCACCCGGGGTCTCGGGAGTGCTCTCTGCGATGTCCACGCGGTGATTGAATCGCCCCGCAACCCATTCCTCAGACGTACCGTGTTTCCCCAAAAATAAGACCTACCCATAAAATTAGCCCCAGCAGGATGTCTAAGCATTTGCGCAACAGAAGCCCCACCCCGAAAATAAGCCCTGGCGACGGGCGTGGCTACGCAGCGCGTCTGCACAACCTGTGCATGTCGTATAGCACAGAGCGGGAAAGAAGACGAGCAGCCCTTCTCCTCTGCCCCCTCGTGACAGCTACTGTCCCAGAGGTGACTGGAAAGGTGCGGGCAGCCCCACCAACAAGGGCGGCTCCCCCTGTCAGGTCCCGGCCACCCTGTGCGTGCTGCAAGCTGAGGCTTTGAGGGGAAAATAACACGTCTTCTGAAAACAAGCCCTAGGGTGTCTTCTTGAGGAAAAATAAATATTAAACCCTGTCTTATTTTCGGGGAAACGTGGTAACCCCGTCATTAAAGGACACAAGACTGGACATCCAAATCACAGCCAGCAGTAGTCCCCTCCTTCCCAGCCTGGAGCGTGTCCCTGCACACGGCTGTCATGGGGGGCATCGGCTTGCTCGTATGACCTCTCTTAGGTTACAATCTTGTATGTATTTTTCACAGTGTGAAGATAAGCCATGAGAGGGAGGATTGCAGGTCATCTTTGAATTCTTGTTTCAAACTAGCTTCATTCAAATGCCATCAAATGTTTGAGAAACAAAGCCTGGGCCTTTAAGGAAAACATGGCAATATTTTAATGCACTTTTAAACGCCCACACAGTGGATCAAAGTCTTCACTGTCTCCCTTGTTACTGTATGCAGGAGGACCTTGAAGAGTGTCTCTGACAGACAGCAACGTCCCTCTCCTGTCTCCCCGCAAAGCCATCACTACGGGGCCTGCGATGGACCCATCCCACCCTGGGGGCCTGGCCAGTCTGGGAGCGCAGGGGGCTCCGGCGTTCGGGGCGTGACACACGCTGAGCGGCAACACTTGGAACTGTGAAATACGGCCTCATCTTTCGGTGTCGTTGCTTCCTGAAGAAAATCCTTGTTCCTACAGCTTAAATTGCATCATTAATAAAATGCAGCTATTAAAAACAATTTCTGTTGGAAGAGAAAGATTACTCTTTCTACACATCAGTTATTTTGTCTCCTTTCTCCAAAGTCACCTTGGGAAAGAAGGGGATGAGTATTTGTCACATAGGGAGGCCAGAAATGCAGGGAACTGTGATGCTCTTATTGCTGAGAGCGAAGGCCACCCACGAGCGGGGTCCGTGCAGGTCGTGATGTCAGTGAGCAGCGTGGAAGAGTGGGTGCCACGGCGCCACTTCCCGGCCACGCGGCCCCTGCCATGGCGGAGACTTCGGATAAGCAGAGGGTGCCTCTGGGTGGCGGCCAGCTCATGCTGATTCCCCGGGTGTCTCTGGCACGTTTCCTCTGTGCTGATGGGGAGAAGGGATTAAAGCCACCCCTGGCGGGTCTTCCGTCCTCGTGAGGGCTGGACGTGTGCATACGAGCGCTGGGCTGCCGGGACACGGCCCAGGCCGCCGTGATGTAGGCGAAGACATGGCGCAACACTCTGAGAAATCAGCGGCTACTTTAGTTTGTCTCTTCAGTGTAAAAATGGCGATTTTTAACAGCTATAGAAATAGAAGCCAGTCCCTGCTGAAGACAGTCATTGTTAAAAGCAACTACCATGATACATAGACGCCTGGCGAGAGAGTCCCCTTCCCCACGAGAGGCACCGTCTGTGTGACATCAGGGCCGGCAGGCGTTTCCCTCCTCCGACCCTTCACAGCCGAAGGGCCCCTGAAAACTAGTCGTCGCGCAAAGGTGCTCATAGGTCACCTTGCTGAGCCCAACAAGACATATTCACTGGAGCAGCCCTTGCCAAGCCCACAAAACCCTGGACGAGCAGGTCCCAAGAGCATGTGTCCGTCTCGACCTTGCTTGTCCTCTTCGACCTGGCGTCACCGCGACTGCTGCATCACGCAGGGTCCACGCCGGAGAGAACGCGGCAGCACCCTGAGAGCAGCACAGCACAGCACGGCGAGCGCAGAGGCCGTTTACGAAGGTGTGCACAGGGCGGAGGGGAGCCAAGAAGGGGCGGCCGGGCACCCAGCACGGGACGGTGGGGGGCTGGGCCACGGCTGCGCCTTGGGCAGCAAAGGAAGAGTGTGGCAGTGGAGCCCGGACGGAGCAGCCTCCCAGAGCTCGGGTCTGTGGCGGGGCGGCCAGTCCGCAGTCGGGTGGGAACAGAGCCACACGCCAGACTCGGCACCTCCCACCTGCCCATCTCCAGTCTGGGCCTCCCACTGGCTGGACTGGAGCCAAAGCTAAAGACAGGGGACCCCATTGATACAGTCCCCACGACAAGCTCGGGTCTGGGGGGCTCAGAGCTGGGTGCAGAAGGGGAGAGGTGGGTTCATGGGCAGACTGCTCCTCGTGGCATCACCTGCCTCTCCTGCGCCCCAGCCTCCGGGCTGCTCCTGCCAGCCTCCCTCGTGGTCCCGTTTTCCTCTGCTTGTCTGCAAAGCTGCTCCTCCCCAGGCCCACCCAGCCCTCTGCACCTGCAGGCCCCCGCAGGGAAGAGCGGCCAGGCGCGTGAGGTCAATGGCCATCGCACGGGTCTCTCCCCAGCCCTGCCTCAGTCCAGACCTGTTTTGGGAACCGCCACCTGCCGTCTCCCCCCTACGATGCCCCCCACATGCGCCGCATTTAAGACGGGTCTCCCAGATAGCATACGTGGCACCTCCAACCACTGACACCTGCCCTCGGCCTTCCTGTGCAAATGATTCACCCTCACCTCTCCTTCTCCCCTGCCCCACCTCCAGGGAGTCGCCAAGCCCAATCAGGATCCAGCCCAAGGGCCTCCCAAATCAGATGCACAGCACTCCCTGTGCCCGGTCCTGGCAGGCCACGCACACCCCTTAACTTCCGCAGCCGCCACCTGACTGGCCTCCGGGATTCCAGGTTTCCTCGAACACAAAACAGCCCTCTCTGTGCACAACTCACGCTTTGTGTTTTTTCTACAGCATATCTAAACTGCTCACAATATATATCTAACCCGTGGGCATTGGGAAGAGTTAAAACAACAGACAACTGCAGTCTACCGTTTGCAGCAAAAACATAGCGGTTAAACTAAACAAGCAGACGGGTCCTACTCAATTCTAGGTTCTATGAGATCACGAGATGGGCTGGAAAACATCGATGAGCAGCATGTTAAGCTTTGCAAGGGAGAAACCTGTATGGAACCAATATTCACACCTTCTTTTCTAAACAAATACCTTAACACTACTGTTGACTTAATGCTGAGCATGCGGGAAAGGGAACACTAATATTTTCCACGATAGATACCAAGTGT
The DNA here is from genome assembly GCF_040939455.1 of Microcebus murinus. Taxonomy (NCBI): domain Eukaryota; kingdom Metazoa; phylum Chordata; class Mammalia; order Primates; family Cheirogaleidae; genus Microcebus; species Microcebus murinus. Next base: position 3,952,660 of record NC_134114.1, on the reverse strand, counting down.
AAGGACAACCTTGTGTTAGGGCCTGCGGGCCCAGACTCAGGAGGGGGCAGAGCTAAGACTCGAACTCAAGTCTCCCCGCGCCTGTGTGATGCGCGTTGACAAACCTCCCCCTGCATTCCGCGGGACGTAAGCGAGCAAACGTAAGGTTCCCGATTCTGACCACTCGGGAGGGTGTTTCCTTACAAAGAGGCGCCTACCTGGCCCAGGGTTCTTCTCGTGCATTTGTTGCTGATCTGGAAGGGAATAGGCCAGCGGGTTGTCATGGAAACCACATTTGGTGGAACAGACGACACCTCTATTTTGGCCAGAGAAGAAGCATCCTGAGCCTTAAGCACTGGCCGGCGACACTCAGAACTGGCCAGGACCGGCTGCCGTCTCCTGTCCTGTGCTGGCTCAGCTCCAGCCCTGACCCCCTCACCTGCCTCACCCAGCAACAACTCTTGGCGTCTCCCACCCCTTGTTCTTCAGCAGTCTGCACGGTGCTTAGAAATGCAAATCTCGCCGAGTCCCTTCATCACCTGCCCTGGCCCGACCTGCGCTGCCTTCATCCCCCGCATGGGCTCTCACCTGCCTGCCACCCCAGCCGCACAGGTCTTCTTCAGCTCCACAGCCGCGGCCTCGCTGCTCAGGGCATTTGCACCTGGGCTCCCTCGGCCCAGACCAGCCCTGGTGGTGGGTTTCCATTGCATTCACCCCAATATTCCCCATGCCTGGAGAATTCCTGGCAACGGGGTGTTGGAGGTAGGAAGGCAGTAAGAACACACAGGGCCATGTCGGCCCAAAACGGGCTGAAACAGACAGGAGTGTTTGGCCCAGTTAAGGGACAAGGCTGACACCCCAGGTGTCCCGTGGCAGGTAAGGGCAGGTCAAGTTTTCCAACAATGTCAGCATTTAGCAAAGGTAACGGCATCAACTGAGGTTTAATGAAAACAGGCCAATCTGTACAGAGGTGCCTATAGTTGTCTAACCCATCATTGTTTTGACTGTCAGAAGGTGTCACCTGCTTGTAGCTTATTACTCTCACCGGAGTACACCTGGGACAATGAAGGACAATAGAGGTCACTCTATTTTCAAAGCACAGAGTCTGGCACATAGCAGATGATTAATAATTGTCTGATTCCTTTGCTATATTGTGATTTATGATTTCATATAATAAATCCAGCAAGTCGCTAAGTATATTTGTACTGTTGGTTTAATTCAGAGCTTACTCTTAATAGTGAACTTTCAATGTGTGGCTACGCACCATTTTCACGTCTCAGAGCCACTCGCGTGTGAGCAGAGCCAGACTGAGGGAGGCACCGGGTGCTGCTGCCCCCTGCCCCCGCCCCTGCGGTGCTGCCCTGGGATCCACAACCGACTAAGGGTGAAGCTGCAACACACATGGCTGTTTTCAGTCATTTAGAAGGTGCATCATTAGCAGTGTATGTCTAATAATAACACGATTGGGACTGGGCACAGCCAGCTCATTAGCATATACTTTTATTCTAGTCATGACTGGAACAATTAATCACACAGGCTATAACTCAGACTTGCAATTTCCATGGTGCTATCTATTAATTTTAAATTAATGCTCTGCCCTTTGTCGATGAGCTCGAGGTACTTTATAATAAGAGAATAAACATAAGTACATAATGTAAGAACATTCTTGGCATCCAAAGTTTTTATTTTTTATTTTTTAAAATGAAGGAGAGATGCAGCCAGCTTCCAGATCCCTGAAAGCTGAGTCGTGCTAGGAGGAACGGGGCTAAGGAGAAAGGGCCTTGGAGGGGTGAGAGGCCCCTGTCCCCAGCCGGCCTCTGCCAGTGACGAGCTCTTTAATGCTGGGTCAGCTGGCCCAGCCCTCTGCGCCTGGCCTCCATGCTGTGTCGGCCAGGGGGAGGTGCGGGTGGCCTGCTCCCTGGTGGCCCGTTTGAAAGCACCTTGTGGGGCAGTGGGCCCCAGCAATGCGTCGGGCAGCGTCCGGGGACGAATGCACGGCACCTCCAATGGCGTGGCGTCAGGAGCGTCTCGTGGAAGGACGGCTCACAAAGGTGCAGGCAGGACGTAGGGAACACGAAGGTGTAGCGCCCTGTTCTCAAGGCGTGCTGGCGGGGGAGGGCTGGGACCCAGACAGACAGAGCCGCGTGAATAGAGAGTCCTGGCAGTCACAGGCGGCCGGCAGGAAATACCCTGACCCTACTCTGCTTCCCCCTCCCGGCGTGCCGGGCAGTTGTCTTCACCCGAGGAACGCAGACGGGAGGCGGGGAAGGAGGAAGCCTGTCCTGCCCCCACAGAGGCCGGGCTCCCGGGCCCAGAGCAGGTCTTGAAGCACGGCAGGTGCATCGGGAGGGCGAACCCAGCGCGACTGCTTCACGGGAAAGCTTAGCGTGTCCGCGACAGCGGGGCTTTGCCGAAACCTCCCAGTTTGAGGTGGGGGTTTTAAGAACCAAATGGAAAAAGGCTACGATTTTTTGAGGATGTGGATTCTTAACTTCAAAGAACCTGTGCAGTCTGCAGATGTGATATGATCAGAGCATGGATTTTAACTCTGCACGTACAAGGGGGCCTCTCTCTCACCAAACCCTGCTGCACCTGGGCCCAGGAGTGGACTGATATCAGGAAGGAAGAGGGAGACTATTCCTTTCCATTAGGGCCTTCCAGGGCATGTGACGCATTCCTCCTAGCCTGTCCAAACAGAACGGCGGGCCAGCCCCTCTTGGGAACAGGTGGCTGCATGTCAGGACGCCTCCGCTGCTCCTGAGAGGCAGGGACCCTGCTCTAGTGCCCGGGACCCATTCCACCAAAGCGACGGCTAGCATGCTTCAGAACATGTGGAGTCAAGTCCCATTTTTAAAATTACATTTCAAGAATTTTCCTTGGAAGGTGAATTTTGGTAAAGAAAATAATATTTTCCTCATTTCTGCATGTTGTTATTGAGTTGTGTCCTCAGAAAAGAAAACTGGACATGCTGACGTGGGAGACGTTATCCAAATACCCCTTGGTCCTTCACGTGCAGAGAAAACACTCCTCGGGTGCTGAGAAACGACCACTGAAGTTGCAGAAAAGGGGGCTGTTCACTGACCTCCCCCTTAGTTCCGTCGTCACTTGGGGACATGGCGCCGCTGCATCCAAAGCAGCGTGAGGAGAGCCGGGCCCAGGACTCATCACGTCTCCTTAAAGAAAATATAAGGAAACCAGCCTAGAAAATCCCAAACCGTGGCAAATCAGGAATAATACATATTCAGCTCTTAAACGCGTAATTTGATGTTCCTGAGATCAGAAATACACTGGCCTTTCATCGCAATAGGGCCTATTTTCTTATAAATGACACTATAAAACTTTACATACTACAAAATGCGTGAATCACAGCTTTACGCAGAGAAAGCCATACAGAACAATTACTGCGTGCACAAGCGCTCCGAGACTGCCTCATCGCCCGCTCATGCTGCGTGTTTAGAATCACAGAGAGACCCAAGCTGACGGTGCAAGGAAAGGCTGAGACCTGGTCTCAGCGTAATGTCCCCACGCTCTCGCCTTCAGCCTCCATTCCCGTTTCCCTTTCCGTGTGTAAAGAACGGGGCCGTGGGGAAGATTCGGTGGTGGGATGACTAAAACTCTCCAAAATGTTTGTTCATTTCGACGCATGTTACTAGAGTCAGCTCTTATTTTAAATTCATCTTTCCCAAAGCACAACATATATATATATATATAACTGAAATACCAACTAAAGCCCAGAAAACTGTGAATACAAAGTTATCTCAAACCCGTGACGTTCTAGAACACCTCAGCTGGGAGTGCCGGCTGACTGACGTGAAAGAAGCAGACTGAGAAGAGGGAGCGTTCGCGGGAAGACCGGCTTTCTTCATCTGTGTGTACGCGTCAGCCACCCGTTTCTCTATAACAAATGGCCACAACCTCAACAGCTAAGGTGACAACGGCCTGTCCGCCCGCAGTTTCTGCGGGTCTGGAGTCCGGGCACAGCTGATTAAGCTGCACCCTCTCCTCGTGGGCTCCCAGGGCGGCCATCGAAGAGTCAACCTGGGCCAGGCTCTCATCTGAGGGCTCAGCCAGGGCAGGATCCACTCCCAGATCCCGCTAGTTGTGGGCGGAATTCATTTCCTGAGGTGGAGGGACGGGAGGCCCCGGCTTCCGGCTGGCTGGCAGGCGGAGGCTGTCCTGGGTGCCTTGCAACACAACTGCTCACTTCTCCAGAGCCGGCAGAGCAGAGCCTCCCTCCGGCCAGCCTGCTGGGACGGTCTCACACATGCAGCGTGGTCCCAGAGGTAACGCTCCGCCGCCTTTGCCAAATGCAGTTGCTAACGGCCAAACCCCGCCCGTACTCGAGGACGTAACTACTTCTCTGCAGGAGACAAGGGGCCACCCTGGAAGCCTGGCTTACAGAAACCCTGCAGTAGAGACTCCCACCCCAACACACCATGCAAATAATCACCACCCTCCTGCTTCGTATGATTCGTATGCCAGTGTTTTTTCTGAAAGTAAAGACTATCTGTACCAGAGGCCCTTAGAGGGGGCATATCAATTAAAAACAAATCCTGTGCGAGAGGCCACGGGCACACACATGCGCTCACACACCTCTGATCCAGCATATTATTCCACGACAAAGTGCCACAAACGTTACATGTAGTTGTGATGTCGGAACACAGGTGAGGCTTCAATTTAAATTGACCTGAAATTTACTTTTTAAAAATATGCGGTTTAAAACAGGCTGTGAGTAAACTTTGTTTTTCTGTTTACTAAGAATAAGTTCATGAGAGACTAAATCTTCCCATCACTAAACCAGGATTCTGTGTGTGGACTCAGTGCTTCAAAATCACCGCAGTAACTTTATAATAGAACGAAAGACATTCACATACATGCATGCATACATCATGCATGGTTATAAGCATGTATATGTATCGGCATAAATGTAAAACATGCGTGTAAATATATATTATATAAATATCTATTCATATAAATATACTTATAAATATAAACATAGTATGCTGATAACACATGTGCTTATAACAAAAAGGTAAGAAACTCTGAACATTTCATCCTGTAAGTTTGTTTTCAGGTTGTACAAATGGTGGAAAATGCTCAGAAACAGCAGCCTCAGCAAAATAGCAGACAAAAAATTGATCCACTTGCAAAAGGCAAGGGGCAAATAATACAATTAATATAGCTGTCATATGAAAATTAAACTACAATAAAATCTCACTGACAAACTAATTATACTGATACTACTCATAATGATCACAGCTCTTGAATTACTGAAAAGAAATTTCAAGTATAAACAGTAGTTCAAACTGAGAAAAAACTATTTTAAAAGAAGCGTTCCTCTAGGCTAAATTTCCTTAATAGCTATGTGTCACATAATATCACATTAACATATATTTCTGGGGATACCACTGAAATCATGGATTCCAAATCTCAGAACTGAAAAGCATCTTGACACACTGGTTACCCCAGCATTTATCTAATCCCACTGTGTGTCCAGGGCAGCAGCACCGTTCATTCTGGGACACCTGCCACTAGCATCCTTCACTCACATGGATTCACTAAGCACCTGGTAGGTGAAGGTCTTGTGGAAAATAAACCAGACTTATTCCCCATCCTCTTTTTTTTTTTTTTAATTATTTTTTTTATTTTGGTATATTATGGGGGTACAGATTTTAAGGATTCAATAAATGCCCATTTCCCCCCCTCCCCCCAAAAGTCTGAGTCTCCATCATGACCATCCCCCAGATGGTGCACATCTCACTCCCCATCCTCTTGAGTTACATTCCACCAGGGAGGGAGAAAGGAAAGCAGGGACATCCGTGTGATAAACACTATGATGGGGGAAGCACAGAGTCTTGTGTAAGGACACAGGGGAGTGTCTGACCCAAGGTCAGGGTGGCATGGTGGTAGGCGTGGGTTCATGGAGGAAGTGAAAACCAGGCTAAGACCTAAATGAAGAACAAGGAGTTAGCCAGGAAAAGAGAAAAACATCAAGGTCATAGTCTAGGCTGAGAACCTCAGTCAGCAAGTGTGAAGGTCTGACAGCAAGGCAAGATGTGGCACGTTTGGGAAACCATATATTCAATGTGGGGGTGCAGAGATGAAGTGAGGTGGTCAAGTGGAGAGGGAGGCTGGAGAGGAAGGTCAGGGAGACCTTGGAAGCATGTCAGGAGGGAATTGGACCTTACTTTCAGGGCAATCACAATCCATTTCCAGCATCTTTTAAGTACAGCAATAGCAGGAATGGACTTTGTTGGAGTGGGATCGTTATGGCTATTTCGTAAAGGTTGCAATTTACTGAGGCAAGAATGAAGTCAGGTAACACTGTGCAAAGATCACTGCAGTCATGAGGCATGAGGGGACAATGGCCCAGAGCACGGGGATAATGGTGAGGACTGAGAGACAAAAATAAAATCCTAAGCCCCCCAACCAACTGAACAGACCTCCTCTTGGCCAAGGGCTCCCCAGAGAAACCACAACACTGAGTTCTTGGCCATGACAGGATGGGAGGTCAGACACACCTGGTTACACCCCTCCCTTGTTAACTGCCATCAGGCTTTCTAACCTGGGGGTTAAACACAACCAGCCTTTGGAGAGCACCTGCTCCACTGCTGATTTCAATCAATTGCCTGATGCTGCTCCTCCCTTTTGGGGTTTTGGCACAACACCTGAGCAGCCAATAAGGTGCCACCAACCATAGAGGTGCTTTAGGTAGTCTATGGAGGATGCACAGAGAGGGTTCCCATGTCCTTTGCTTCACCTTTTGATGTCAGAAGGCCAAAAATTCCACCCTCGAATTTTGCTAAGGTCACCACCTTTTGTACATGAAACTTATGAAGGGGTATGAAGTTCAGTTGTGCATGGGCATGTTTCTCCTTTCACAAATATTCATGACTCCTCCCCTAGATTATTTAGTATGTAGATTTGGCCACCCTGCTCAGCATAAATTCCTGTTCTCATTGTCTTTCCCTCAAAGTACTAGCTCTGGGCTTCTGCCTGCGCCAGCCAGCCTATCAGAAAGGCCACCCTGTAGGTTTAAACCTTTATGAGAAATAAAGTTCTCTTTTCTAAATTTATGAATGTTGTTATTCTTTAGTTGACGGGATGAAGAGAATGAAATGAATAAGAAAATGTGTAGGAGGCAGACTCCATCAGACTTATGCCAAGTGAGATATGAGGACTGAGGAAAACAATCTGCAAGAGTAAGCCTTGGCCTACTCAGGGGACCAGAGATATTACCATTCTTCTTAATAGAAAGCCAACAAATAGGGGAAGGTTTAAGAAGAAAGAAGGGAGATCACAGATTCCACTGTGAAAATATCAATTTGAGTTGGCCAGGTGATATCCTAGTGGATATAGCTAATGGAGGAGTCATTTGTAGTAGTTTGCTTTCATTTCTCTCACTTCTAACCTAAAATCTTAGGTTAAAATTTTATATATATTTCTTAGGTCAGAAATATATGTGGTTTCAATATACAGATTTGGAACATGTATAATTCAGGGCTCAGTCATAAAAATAGAAAGCATTCTAGGTATTTCAACGAAGGGATTTAATACAACCAATTTGTTCTTTCCTAAACACCTCCATATCATGAAAAAAAAAATTTTGTTTATTTCCTTGTTAATACTTATTTACCATTTGTAATATAATGGAAACATATGATCTAAGTCTTCTGATTCTGTTAAAATATTATTTTTCCCATTTTAGAGATGAAGAAACTCATGATAGGGTCGACATTCTCATGAAGATAAGGCACAGATGGAAAGGACAGTGGTTTTGTCTGACCAGGTTCTCTGGGAAATGACTGGGAAGATGAGACTAGGAATACAACAAATGTGTTAAGAGAAGCAAAAGTATATGATAAAGGGCAGGGTGCAGGAGGGGTAGGTGAGAAGGTTCTTCAGACCACAATGCAGGATTGTTACCTATGAGAGAAGGAAGGAGAGGATAGGAAGTGCTTCAAACCTCAACACACCTGAAAAGCCTCAGCCAGGCATGGGAGGTCCTCAAGCAAAGATTTCCTGTTGGAGGAGTCTCATATGGGCAGGAATGGGCCAGTTCTTGCACCCTGGTCATGCCCCATCCACTGGCGGGGAACGTCCTAGGGTGAGTGCAAAGGGACGGGAGCTGGAGCCATCAGTCATCTCCGCTCCACTGCACATGTCTTGGAGAAGGTCTAAGTGCTGGTCCTTTGTGGCCGTCCACTAGGAGACGGAGCCAGACTCCAGGCCTGCCTCTTTGACTCCACAGGGAAAAGATTGTTTATTTGCTTTTCACAAATTATTCTTTTCCTTTGGACATTTCACTAAAATATTTAAAACATACTTTACTTTTTAAGGCTCTAATTAGGCAAAGCTTTGATTTGTAAAATTGGAAGTGCATTTTCATTTTATTTTAAAACTTCCCATAATAGAGAACTCTCAGGTAGGAAGAGGTTGCTATTTAGTCTTCAAATCTACAATATCATTTCACTGGGAAACTATTCAAGACTTCCACTGGTAAATAAAAGGTGAAAAACTTCACTTCCTTGGTTTTTGTTTGGCTTTATGTTATTATTTTTAATCTTGGGATTATCTAATACATAACACGTGGATTTATCTTATATATATTGTATATGTGTAGATAGATATACATACACATATGTATGATATATATATAAGTTTATACCAGTATATGTATGTATGAAAATTTATATATACACATATGTATATATGGGTGTGTGTGTTTGTATGTACATACTAAATTTTTGAGATTTTAGGTTAGAAGCAAGAGAAATGAAAGAAAGCTACTGCATACGCCTCAAAACCATACACCTAAGGATATCTATTTCAGGGTTAGAACAAACTAAAAAGAGGTTGTTTGTTGTAATTGTACACATAAACTTCTGAAAGTAAGCCGTAGTCATTTACAAATGAAAACATTTTTAACTAAGAAAGTCCTCATCTGAATGTTACATTTTCTTTGAAGCATTCAAGTGTTTTGCTTGGACCAGCCACTGGACGCTAGCTGATTTAATCCTCACAACAGCTGTAGGCAACAGGTATTTTTAATGTCCCCATTTTAGAGTGAAGGACTCAGTTTAAAAAAATGAACTGACTTGCCCCGATTTACAAATCCAAGAGATTTGGTATTTTATTTTCATTTTTAATTCAATTCCTTGGCAATTATGTAAGATGATGGAAACATCAGTTTTGCAGGGTAGAAGGTGGATGTAAGGGAGCTAATCATGAAATAGTCTAAGATGCTTTCACTGTTTTAAACAGTATCCCAGAGTGAAATTTACAAGTAACCTATGACAGGCTGCAGCTAATACTCGGGCTGATTCGAAGCTCACGACCTTCACTTTCCCACTGGAGTTGAGAAGAGCAGGTTAGGGGTCGGGGTGACCAGGAGTGACACTTTTTGCAGAATATAAGAACCACTGGAGCAAAATTAAGCAATTCCGTATCGACGTGGCCACAGCCTGTTTTTGGGGTTTTTTTGGGGGGGGGGCCTATACACATTTGGAGAGCAAGGTCATCAAGAAAAGGGCTTTCTGTTGCATGGTGCCGCACAGAACCCTGCACCACAGGGAGAAGACCTGACCAGCCCTGCCAGGCGGGCGTAACTGCAAACAAACCGAACTGAATCCAGCAGGACTCATAAAATTCTCATCATTAAAGTTTGTGGAACAGGGCCACAGATCCAGCTGCTGGCTGTTAATTCAAAGCTTCTGAGTCTGACCCAGGAGCCCAATTCGGCAAAGATGAAAGCACCATCCTCACAGGGAGGGAGCCGGTTCTCCGTGGAAAGCTCCGGTCCTCCCTGGACAGAGCCTGTCCTCAGTGCGACAGCACAGCCTCGTGTGGGAGAGCCCGTCCTCATGTGGGAGAGCCCGTCCTGGCGTGGCCCTGAGATATTCTTTGTCATGTCCACAGCAACAGAACCAATTTCGCCAATCAAGCCATCAAATGCAAAATAAAACAAAACGGAAACAAAAAGAGCAATAACAAAAGAAGTCACAGGTGCATGAAATGATCTGGAATGATTTACACTGCAGTGATCGGAGAAGTAAGGCTTGGATTTATACACACGCACACTGCCATGCTGCTTCTAATTGGTGAGAGAGTACAGGCAGGCTGCAGACAACAGGAACGGAGGCAGAGAGAAAGGACAGAAAAGAAACGGCGCTCACAGTTTAATGCTGGAGCTGGGACGGATGTTCCCGGTCCTGTCGATTCCAATAGCATCAAATTGTAGGTGTGTCTCAGAAAATAATAGGCACATTTTGAACCAGGTTGGGTATCCGAGGTCTGCTGTCTGAGGAGTCAGACATGGCGTCAGGGAAGCGGCCCCCCACCCCAGCTCTCTCACCCACACCCATGCGGGGTGCCTGCCATGATCACCCCGAGGGTCAGATATGTCAGATCTCTGCCACAGGGTCTGTGGTGCACGAATACATCTTCATGTTAGTTTAGGTTAAAATGTATTGTCATCTTTAGGAATTGTTTGCACACCACACATTCTTAAACAATCAGTGAATATTTCTTTTAAAATAGTTCCTCTCCCAAATATTGCCACCGCTATTGTTCCCAAACGTGTGAATTGAACTGGCAAAGGGTGCAGATTTTGAGCGTCTGTAAGTTTTGCCACAGTACATGCCGTGCAAGGTACAGGTTTTCCTGAGAGTAAGAACTATTGCAAATCCTATGTTCACAGAGGTTGTAAGAACAGGAGCAAAAGGCAGGTCAGAATAAAGGATGGGGTCACCAGACAGCCAGAGCATTTGTTGTTATTTCACTTCTGAAATGGACAAAACAAAGGAGGACAGCCACAACGGGGAGAGTCAGGATTCATGCGCAGCCCGCATCACTCATCTTGCAAATGGACAGGCTGTTAGCATGCAAGTAGCAGAGATAAGCATTTTAACAGCAGGGAGGAATCTCAACAGGGAAATACTCTATTTATGAGCTAAGTAGAAAATACATCTATTTCATGCTCATTTGAATGTCTCAGGTGAATGCTAATTTCCATAAATATCTCGGAGTCTTTGCAGTGTTCTAACATTTACCCACTCTGTGATGTAAACAATCTTAATATAGAGACAGCAAGCTTTCACGGTGTTCGGTTCAGGAGGAAAGGCTCATTTCCCTCCTGGCATGATCTTCTTTAGTTTAATACGAAGGGGAGGAGGGTCAGGTGGGAAAACAGCACGTTCTTCAATTTTAAAAACTATTTCTTTTCCAGTGAGCCACACCGCTAATCAAACATGTTTATCCAGTCTGCTTACTGCAAACCAAACTCCCAAGTCACTGAGACAGAATCAGCCCTGTTTTTCTTAACATGTGAGTGAAGCAGACAGGAGAGTAACAATCTCCTTATAACTGAAATGCAAATGCAAATGAAAGGTGGGAGCATTTACCCATGAACAACCCTCATACCCATCCCGACACTCTTGCTTCCCTTCACCCACTACCAAACACCTGTGAGCGCCTGCCCCTCAGCCCTAAACCCTGTTCAGGACACTCGTCAATCAGCAGCAGGAGAACATCACGTTAGTTGCTTTGCTTTTTCTTACTTAGTGAGGGCTATCTGCACTCATAGTACAGTATTCACACACTATTTTATGATTTATTTACATGGTGCAGAGCATATTTCTTCAGTGTAGAGATAAAACCGGGTTTGTGTCTGGCATTGTATTTTGTAAGCAAACCCTTGAACAGTTCATTAAATGTTAAATAATTATGTGGACGGCTCAAAATTGTTTTATAATGTGCACAAACCTTGATTGCCTTTTTATTTATAGGTGTACATGGGTTTTAATGATATTGGGGGAAATTGGTTTCCCCCATTTTTGTTGGGCTGGGAGCACATTATAATTTTCCCAATATAAAATAATGGAACATAGTCTTCTGCTTTCTAGAAAATTCAGAAGCAGTTCAAATTTGCGTAATGAGCGGTACTTACAGTTGCAATTCAGTCTTTATTGCAGCCTCCATGGATTTTTCACTTTCTAATGTAAGATTTTGTGCAAGAAAAGAAACTCATTCATAGAAGGCTCTGCAGTAGATCCAGCCTCACACCCCATTAAAGTGTACCCCCATCGTGCTTATTTCTTGATCATAGCTTCAGGTCAGACCCTACCTGCTTCTTGGTCCACTCCTCTCCTGCAGCTGGGACCAGTCCCTCCAACTCAAGTTCCCAAGGTCACTCTTGACTTGACGTGGGAGGGCACAGAGCCCTGCCTAGCAGGATTCAGCACTGCATTGTACTTGCACCTGGACTCACATGAGGGCTATTGCTCCTCCGCCCCTTGTCAAGGTTGAATTTTACTTGAGCCTTGTGAGATCCCCCACTCTCCTTTGTTCCGGCAAACAGTTTGTGGCAAAGAACCCCTGTTCCCAGAGGAGTTAATAGGACTCATGGGTGCCTCTCTTGTTTACCTATGACAAGGCCAGACACAGACCCTCCAAATGCCCATTCTTTGCCACCTGAATGAGGACCTGAACTGTTTGCCCCCACTGATCAATCTAGACAAAATATCCGATTGGCCAAACTTGTCTTCTTCTCCCGGGTTTCTGAACTTCAACCCAACCTCAGTCTGGACCTGCTGACAACCCCTCTCCATATCCCCTCCCCAAATCAGCTAACCCTAAGGAAAGACATTTCCTGGTCAACAGTGCCGCCGCACCGCCCACTGCCTCAGGCCTGGCTCTTTCCAGCTTCCTGCACTCCTCTCCATAAAAGAAAAGTCCTTTCCTGTGCAAAGAATGGTCAGAGCATTTCCCTACAAGAGTCCTCTCTCCTTATTGCAATCGGCCCTTTCAATATAGTCTCTCCTACCTAGGTCCAGTTTGCTTTCATTTCATACCATGTACCCAAATATGTATAACCTAAGCCCTGGGGGAGCTAGGCTTTTATTTCTGAAATTCCCCCAGGGACCAAAGTCCTGTATTTAAACTCTTAGCTTGGCGGCCAGCACCTGCTCTGCTACACATGATAATGTGGTCAGCCGCTGCCTCAACAGCCATTGCAAATTCCCTGTTCTCAGTCAGTTCCCTGCGATGGCTCTACCTGGGTTAACACCCACCGTCTCAGTTCATTACTCACGGTTTCAGAAATACTTAAGTCACCTGCGTCAGCTCCCTGGGCTAGATTGGGCTTCCTCATGGCTTGTGGCTGTGGGTATTCCTTTGTTGTCTACCCCAGTGGAGAGTCTGATCTCACATTCAGGGGGCTCGGAGTTTTCCCAATCCCACTGCATCTCAGAATATGAAGGAATAAAAAGCATTCATTGCAACACTTCTATTAAAAAATAATGAAGAAGCAGTCGATAAAGAGCTTTCACAAAACCCATGGAAGCCAAGACATTTCGTAGGGTTTACAACATTAAAACAAATTATAATCAATATAATTGCCCTTCCTTAAAGAAATAGATTTTAAAACTTGGTCTATTTAGATGATGAACCATTATAAAACATTTCAATAAGCAATCTGGATTTTAATGAATCAAGACAGTTAGATCTCAAAATATGCTGAGTGTAAACATTTTGTAACATGTGTAAACATTTTGTAACAATCCTTAAATCACTTTAGGGATTACAAATGTTAAATTACCAATAGATTGGCCCATCTTCAGATGACAAACTATTCTGTAAGTACAACTTTTTGGCAGCGACTTTTCACTGAGATTAATATTTGGAGAATAATTTTAATTAAGCTGTGATTATCTCTATATTAGGATATTCACTACTTTCTGCCATAGCAACCATCTCCTAAATAATTTCTTCATGCTTAGAATTCATGCATAAATTTTGCTAAAATAATTTAATTTGGAAACACAAGGTTATTCCTGAAGTAATTTGTACTCATGAGATATTGACTTTCCCTTGAAGTTTTTTTTTTTTTTTTTTTTTTTTTTTTTTTTCCTGATCACTAACATCAAGAGGTGTGGCAAGTGGAGAGAGCACAGGTGCAGGTCAGACATGGCTGATTCCAGTTCTCACTGTCCCACCTTCAAGCCTTTGAGCATGGCCAAATCACCTAAGAACTGGTTCTCTTCTCCTTTGTCGGTCAAATGGTCTAAGTCCCCTCTTTGTAAATCCATTTTGCTGCAGAGAGACAACGTGCACCAAAGCACTTGGGAGGCTGACAGCCTGGCTCAGATGAAAGTCACCATGATCCGAAACAAAGAAAACGCCCAGGCCAGCTTCGATTTCAATCTCCTCACTTGCGATAACACTTGCGGCCAGGTCAAATTCCATTTCAATTTAGAGCCCCTTACAAAAAGCTATGGTATTTCCTTCTGCAATGTAAAATATGCACTATTTTGTAAACCCAGACTAAATCGCTGTTAAAGACTTAAAACAAGCCTGAAGAACATCTCTAGTTCGTGTCACTGAGCTGTAGGCGCTGGACAGGCCAGCGTTTCTGTGCCCTCCCAGCAACTCACAGACCCGGGAAGGAGAAACGGATGCTGCCGTTGAAACTCACTGACATCTTCAGAAAGTATGTTGTGCCCCATCAGCGCAGAACAACTTTACTAATATAGAAACTGGTATCAGAAGTGGGGGCCATCCTAGCAAATGCAGAAATCAGATGGCATTGGCTTCAGCGCCATAAGATAACTGATACCGGAAAGGCTCAAAAATGGTTATTTATGTTGTGCAGTGATAGGACATTCACTCAAACTATTGTCTTCTATCATCTAAAGTCAGAAAATGGCCTAATGAACTGAACTGATGACACTGGGCAAAAGGTTATGAGGTAGATCGTGGCAGTGTGAGTTTATTTTTATTACTCTGTTTGACAAGGCCCTACTGGAAAGCTTTGATTGCAGAAAAGAACAACCCAGTTTCAAGGAGAATTACAGGGAAGAGGTGAAATCCCAGAAATGCTGGAGCCTGAAGGTTTGAAAAATGAGATTATTCTGACCCATGTTTATACCAATGCATGGGGTACTGCATACCCTCTCAAAGTACCTAAGGAACTTCTAAGCAGTGATGCAAGACAGATTATAGAGCATCCAAAGGTTTTGACACATTCAGAATATATTGAATTATATGTAGTCTACTGACACCCATTCCCCATGTTGCTAGATGGGTTAATTTTCTCTCTCCGTATTCTCAGTGATTTTCCACTCCAGGAAGTGGTAATGAGGAGGTCCTCTGCAGGAGTTCACTGAGGGGTGGATCGTCTTGGCTCTGGGAATCCAGTTGCCAATGGGCTGTGAGGACAGGTGCTTCCGGACAGCCAGATGCTCCCGGACCGCAGGTCGCTGACTCCATCCTGTCTCCAGCCTGAGAGTGCTGCAAGGCATCTCTCCAGTGTTAGTGTTTTATGAAAATGTATGCGTGGTCTTTTTCTTCCACCTGGAGGCTTATGGAATCATAAGAATTGTAAAAACTTTCAGGGCTCAATTTATGTGGTTGGCGATGAAGTATCTGGTATGGGTTGTTGGTGCTGCTAATGGTGCTTGAAGAAGAATTGAAGGAGGAGTTTTGACATCAAGAAGGAACTATAGTTATCAGTGTCTCTTGGAGAAAAACATTGCATTTAAAAACCAAAAGTCATCCCACATTAAAATAGCTAAAAGCAGAAAATCTTACAATATGTGGAGCAATAGGAGCTCCCATCAATTTCTGTGGGGAATGCAAAATGGTACAGCCCCTTTGAAAGGCGATTTGGCCGTTTGTTACAAAATAAACACAGCCTTACCATACAACCCAGGGATCGTGCACCTCAGTATTTACCCAATTAATTTGAAAAGTGATGTCCATATAAAAACCAGAGCATATATATTGATAGCAGCTTCATGCATAATTGCTACAAGCTGGAAGCAATCAAAATGCCCTTCAGTAGATGAACGGGTAGGTAAGCTATGGTACATCCATACAATGGAACATTAATCAGTGCTAAAAAGAAATGAGCCTTCAAGTCAAGGAAAAAACATAAATGAATCATAACTGCATATTGGTTAGTGAAAGACCCAATCTGAAAAGGCTGTGATTCCAGTTCTTTGACATTCTGGAAAAAGAAAAACTATAATGATAGCAAAAAGATCGAACTTTTCCAGGAGTTCAAGGGAGTAGGAGGCGTAGGTAAAACATAGAAGGGTTTTTAGAGCAGTAAAACTATTATGTATGATACTGAAATGACAGACGCACGACTACACATCTGTCAAAGCCCACAGAAATTTACAGCACGAAGAGAGTGAACCTGAGATACTTGGACAGAAAAAGGACATTAGATAAAAACTAGGGAAATGTGAATAAAGTGTGGACTTTCTTTAGTTAATACTAGTGTGTAAATATTGGTCCATTCGTTGTAATGATGGTATTGTAATACTACACTACTATATTAATAATGGGGGAAACTGGGTGTGAAGTATATGGGAACCCTCTGTACTACGTTCATCATTTTTCTGTAAATGTAAAACTTTTCTAAAACAGAAAGTCTGTTAAGAAACGATGGAAGAGCCACAACATAGTTCTCTTATTTTGTTGACACATCCAAAGTTACAGGTAATTAAAGTGGTAGAAGCAAAGCGGACACCCTCAGGTTGTGCTGGGGACAGAGGGTGACAGCGCTGAGGCTCAGGTAGCAGTACAGGCAAAGAACCTACCACCAGGAACCCACTGGCCACGACGCCAGTCTCTCCAGAGGATGGAGGAGAGGAAGCAGAGAAATCACAAATAATTCAGGACAAACGCTTGCAAGAAACGTTGAAGAATGCAGAAAAATGACTGCCGTGGCAAATGAATTTGATCGAGACTTAAGGAAAAACATGGCATTACAAACACCATTTCAAGCACAGTCACGTTCCCAGGAGCTGCACATTCACAAGCAGGGGGAATGCAAAGGCACGCTCTTACATACTGAACTGCGATCCTCAAAGAGATATTGACGTTCTAGTCCCCAGGACCTGAAAGTATTTGGAAATAGGATGTTCACAGATGATCAAGTTAAGATGAGGTCATTAGGAATGCCCTGGACACAACAGGGAAACTTAGATGCAGAGACAGACACACGCACACAGAGGGAAAACATCGTGTGACAATCAGAATTAGGCTGCCCATGCCACAGAACTCTAAATACTGCCGGGAAACCACTAGAAGCTAGAAGAGAGGCGTAGAACCAATTCTTCCTCCCAGCACTCAACAGGAACCAACCTTGTGACACCTTGATGTCAGAGCTATGGAGACAATAAATTGGTGTTGTTTAAGCACTCCATTTGTGACACTTTGCCACTGCAGCCCTGGTAAGCTAGCATAATACACAGGCCTCCTTCCTTCTCTTCTTTCCTTTATTTTTTCTTTCCTATATCCCTTCTTTCCTTCCTTCCTTCCTTCCTTCCTTCCTTCCTTCCTTCCTTCCTTCCTTCCTTCCTTCCTTCCTTCCTCCCTCCCTCCCTCCCTCCCTCCCTCCCTCCCTCCCTCCCTCCCTCCCTCCCTCCTTTCTTTCTTTCTTTCTTTCTTTCTTTCTTTCTTTCTTTCTTTCTTTCTTTCTTTCTTTCTTTCTTTCTTTCTTTCTCTCTTTCTTTCTCTCTTTCTTTCTCTCTTTCTTTCTCTCTTTCTTTCTTTCTTCTGTCTTGCTTTACCTATTGTTTTGTATGTGCTTCATGATTATTTACTTCTGGGTCCTCTTTGAGAGGAGGAGAGACAACCCACCATCTCTGCAAACTCAGACATGGACACACTTTGGTCAGGGGCACTTTCTCTTTTACCTGCTTGCTCTCCCACATCCACCTTCACCAAACAGGAACAGTGACAAGAGACTATTACCCCTTTCTCTACCAAACCCCACTCAAACAATGTCTTTATTCAGTAAACAAAACAAAACACAACACAACAACAAAAAAACTTTGCTTTAATATTGCTTTGCATAGGCTTTTTATTTTGCAAAGTCTGTTTATATTAATTATGTATGTTTGACATATCATTTCATTATTTATTTATGTTACATTACATGTTCATTGCAGTGCAGAAGGAAAATATAAATTGCATCTTGGTGTATACAGTATCTGCAAACAAATGCACCATCTAATAAGTTCCTTAAGTGCTGAATCACTAGGTAACTGGTATTTTAAAGTATATTGTGGATAAATCAGTGCAGGATTGTAAAAAACGTGTTCAAGCTTGTTTCAGTAAGAGAGTGGCAGTGTTGCTGCCCCCTGGCACATGACTCGTGTCCAGTTGTGGGTGTGCTGTCCTCCCACGGGAGTCTCAGGCCCCAGCGGGCCCAGCGGCAGTCACGGGACCTGCGGCACGTGGGCCCGCCGAGCGGGGACCATGGGACACTCTGACAAATGAATCACAGCACAGAATCTTAGGTTTCTGGAATAAAACCTCAGATAAACATTCTACTTTTAAGACAGATCTTCCAAGTTGCTGCTGAACTCTCCTGGTCACCAAGTCACAGGACTGGGTGTGAGTAGCAGGAAGCCACCATCAGTTAGTTAGAAATGCACATAGGATGTGGGGTTCGATCAAATCCTGAGAGCACAGGTACGTTGCACGACCCTTTGGCACAGAGTCTCCTGGACTCACTCCTTCCCCGGTCCCTGTCCTTTGGCTCATACCAGGGACCTCACGCACAGTTCCCTGCGACCGGCTGGCTGCGGAAGAAAAATAATACTCAGGCTTGGTGTAAAGACAGTTTTTACAATCTGGTGGCACCAATCTGTGGTTGACAGGTACAACATTGGCATCACACAGGGATGCCTGTCAGTGACGGGGGTCATGGAAAACCCTCCTGGCGGCCAGAAGGTTGAGCCATGAACTTGTTGTCCAACTTTGTCTGGGCTAAAAGACAGAAGAGAAGCAGCTCTATGTTGACAAGCTGTGGCCAGTGGGTTGGCTGGATGCTCAGGGACTTAGAATGAACAGTTTTTCTGGGTCCAAGGACTGGGTAACAGAAAGACCTTTCAGGAGAGGCGCAGGCTGTGAAGATGTTGGCAAACCCCGCGGAGCCCACCCGTGGGCATCCCTGCAGAGGTTCCCAAAACCAGGTGACAAGATCACCTGTCTGCCAGTCATCCTCCTTCCTCAGTGGCACCACTGCCAGGCAAATGGGCATGACGTCTGGTATGAGACAGTGCGTGGGGACAGCAACATGGATTCTCATCACCACCCCTCATCTGGCTCCTTCCGCTGTTGGATTTCACCTGTCTACAGCTCTGTGCCTTGACGCTGTCATCATGCATTGAGGGGACCACCCAAGCACCTTGTTCCAAGTTGATTGCATGAAATGACTTCCACCGTGGCAGGGGTGATGATTTGTCCTCTCTAGAAAGAAAAATATATATTTTGGGTATGGATTTGCTTTTCTGACCTATAATGCTTCTGCCAGCGAGAACATCTGTGGATGCGTTGCATGCCCAGTGCGCCATCCTGCTATCTCCCCATCACGACGTTCAACAAAGCAGCAAACGTCACAGCAAAAGGCAACAACGATGGACTACTGTCCACAGAATTCTTTGGTTTTAATATGTAACCCCTCCTTGCGAAGCAGAGGGTCAGATTAATTGGTAACATGACCTGCTAAATCTTTAGTTATGATTCTAGCTAGGATATGTAAATAATATCCTAAAATTCTGGAGCTCGCTTTTGGAATAAGTAATATGTCCTTAAAACCGGTGACCACTATATGGTGCCGTTTCCTCCAGAGACAGTTTAAATAGAGCTGAGAATTCAGGAGCTGAAAATTGGAGATTCTCTTTTCCCACCTCCCTCTCACTTTTTAGTTAATAAACGCTTGCCGAATGTTGCCTTCCCCTCCTCCCTCTTTGAGATCCACTGAATGAGGGGTCTCTGCAGGGCCAGGCTCAAGGTAAAGATCCCAAAGTCCTTGCTTCTAGTATGAAGGCTAACTGACACCAAAAACTCAGTCATCAAGATAAATAATATGTTAAAAGAAATAATTTTTTTAAAATCAGAAATAATGCAAAAAAGAAATCTAAGAAAGGCTTAGAGACAGAATCAGAAGACTGAAGTTGATTAAACTCTATTTAAGCTTCTCACTTGGAAAAGCCAAGTTGTCAAGCACAGCAATGATCTCAGCTGAACATGAGATGAACAGAGAAGTGTATTTGAAAGATATTATTGACAAGTTTGCTTCCATTAAAGCCAGGAAAGCCACGTTACCATGAATTCTATTCGGGGGATAAATAAAATATTTTAAACTTTATAAGTGTTAATACAATTACTTTCAATTTCTGAATAATTTTTCAACCATTTTAATATTTTGAGGAAAAAATGACCATTGAAATGAAGTCCATAAAAACAGTAGCTGAGGGCACGTGGTTTTCCTTCTGCCTCGGGCTCCACTGGGGCTCGGCTTCTGTGGGGGGGTCTTGTCTTTGCTTAAAATTGTGATGTTTTGTTCATTGTAAATGTTTTGCATTAATTTTTATTTTTAAAATATTGCATTAAAATATTATGTGCCTTGATTAGAATTTTTTATTTGTTTCCTTTAAACTTTGTGCTTGAGGCAAAGGCTTCACTTGGCCCCCCAATTCCAACCCGCAGCTCCTGCGCTCGTCAGGGCTGTGCAGAGAAGCAGAACCAATGGGGTGTGTGTGTGAGAGTGTGTGTGAGTGTGTGTGAGTGTATGTGAGTGTGTGTGAGTGTGAGTGTGCGTCAGTGTGTGTGTGAGTGTGTGTGAGTGTATGTGAGTGTGTGTGAGTGTGAGTGTGCGTCAGTGTGTGTGTGAGTGTGTGTGAGTGTGTGTGAGTGTGTGTGTGTGAGTGTGTGTGTGAGTGTGTGTGAGTGTGTGTGTGTGTGTGTGTGTGTGTGTGTGTGTGTGTGTGGAGAGATCTATTATGAAGCATCGGCCCACACGATTTGGGGGCTGACAAGTCCTGAGTCCGGGCCTGACACCAGGAGAGAGGCCAGCGTAGGTTCCAGCCAAGAACCCGACAGGCCCAGGAAGAGACCACGTCCCAGTCTGAGCCCAAAGGCCTGAAACAGACGGATTCCCCGGTGCCGAGAGTCAGGCGAGGACGGCTCCGCGCACGGGCCTTTTGTTTACTCCAGTGCAGGGTTGGCTGGACGAGGCCCGCCCCGCCAGCCCCCAATTCAGAAGCTCGTCTCACCCAGAACACCCGCACCGCCACGCCCAGAATGGCGCTCCACCAAACGTGTGGGTGCCAGGCGCCCAGTGGAGCTGCCACGGTGAAATGGGCATCACAGGTCCCAAAAGAGGAAGGATTCCAGGCCACACGGCCGTGCTTCCACTGAATCAAACTGGAGACCCTGGCCACGTTACCGTCTCGTGGCTCTGCACCTGCTGGAGAAAATGAGTCCGGTCCCAGCAGGGTGTGGTGGTCTCTGCATAGCAAGGGTGGGTGCTCACAACCCAGGGCATCCGTAGGGGTTGATGTTAGGACTCTCGTGTTCTATGGTAAATATAAATGGAAAACTGCAACATCGTGGATGGAAAGACAGGATCATTTAAAAAGAAAAAAGAGGCCGGGCGCGGTGGCTCATGCCCGTAATCCTAGCACTCTGGGAGGCTGAGGCAGGTGGATTGCTCGAGGTCCGGAGTTCGAAACTAGCCTGAGTGAGACCCCGTCTCTATTAAAAATAGAAAGAAATTAATTGACCAACTAAAAATATATATACAAAAAATTAGCTGGGTATGGTGGCGCATGCCTGTAGTCCCAGCTACTCGGGAGGCTGAGGCAGGAGGATTGCTTGAGCCCAGGAGTCTGAGGTTGCTGTGAGCTAGGCTGACGCCACGGCACTCACTCTAGCCTGGGCAACAGAGCGAGACTCTGTCTCAAAAAAAAAAAAAAAAAAAGGAGAAAAAGAAAAAAAAGATTACAAAAGAAAGGTTTGCGTCACCAGGAAAATGAGCCTTAGCAGCTGTTTTGCTACTAAGAACAGAGGAAGCGCGGGATGGAAATGCAAGTCTCAACCGTGTTGCAGTCGCAGGAGTGAGGACTGTGGCCGCTGCCACACTTCCGTCCTAGCCTGTTACAACGTGCATGTATTGGCTAATATTCCCTCTGTCCTCTCTTCCTCCGTATGTTACATGGGAATCGTTGGTAGTGGCGGATTTTACAATTTAGTCTTTAGGTTACAAATCGTTCTCATAGAACTGTGACTTAGAGAACCAACACCGCCAGAGGGAGAGACGGTGACTTCCGAGGCCCTGGGTCTGCCTCCCTGTAGGTGGGCCTCTCCACTTTCACGGAGCAGAGCTGTGTTTTCTAGACACAGGCCTGCGGTCACTGAAGTGGAAGGGATTTAAATGTGCACGAAAGGTGCACGAGGAGGCCGATGGCCCAGCTGTGGACCGTCCCGTCATTTCCTCCTGTCCCCCAGCTCTCTGGTGCTGGGACGGCGACTCAGACCCGCTTCTCAGACATTCTCCCCGCTCCTGCGAGGCTGCTAGGCGCTGGAGGTGAGGCTGCTGCAAGAATAGCGGGGGAGTCGCTTCCTGTCTGGGGCCAGCCCCTTTAAGCATCCTACTCACACACACACTCACACTCACACTCACACACACACACTCACACACTCTCACACTCTCACACACACACTCACACACTCTCACACACACACTCTCACACACTGACACACACACTCACACACTCATATACACTCACACACACTCACTCACTCACACTCATACACTCACACTCACACACCCACACACTTTCACACACACTCATACACACTCACACTCATACTCACACACTCACAGTCACACACTCTCACACACTCATAACACTCACTCACACACTCACATACACTCACACACTGATATACATACTCACACACACTCACACACACTCTCACACACTCAAACTCACACACACTCTCACACTCACACACTGACACACACACACTCACATACACTATACACACACTCTCACACTCATACACATACACACACACTCACTCACACTCTCACACACACTCACATACTCTCACTCACACACTCACACACTCAACACACACTCACACTCACATACACTACACACACTCACACACTCTCACACTCATACACATACTCACACACACTCACACACACTCTCACACACACTGACATACTCTCACACTCACACACACTCACACACTCTCACACACACACTGACATACTCTCACACTCACACACACTCACACACTCTCACACTCATACACATACTCACACACACTCACACACACACTGACATACTCTCACACTCACACACACTCACACACTCTCACACTCATACACATACTCACACACACTCACACACACACTCTCACACACACACTGACATACTCTCACACTCACACACACTCACACACTCTCACACACACTGACACACACCCACACACTGACACACACACTCACACATTCACACATACACTCACACACACTCACACACTGACACACTGACACACACACTCACACACACTACACACACACTCTCACACTCACACACACTGACACACTCAAACTCACACACACACTCTCACACACTGACACACACACTCACATACACTCACACACACTCAAATTCACATACACTGCCACACACAGACACACGGGCAGGATGGCTCAAGGCTCTCGTTTCCAGGCAAACCCCACAGCACACCTCTCGGTGTTCTCAGGTCTAACCCACGGTGACTCACTCCCACGGTGACTCCCAGTCACTGGCGAGTGTCAGCTGTCTCTCTGTTGCCCCTCCCTTCCTGAGGTCTGGGCATCGGTCCTGTGGGCGTCCCTTCTCTGAGCTTTGAAGTCAGTAATCTCACTTCTCCCCCGTGTTTCCCCAGCCATAGAGAGGTGTCCTCTCCTTCCCTCATTACCACTGAATGGGTCACCTAAACCCTGGAGGTGTAGGTGCTTCCAAGATGTACTAACACCTGTGCTACCTTCTTGTGCCTTCATAGACTTTCACCATCTATGCAAGCAATGACTTGCGCCCCCCCCCCGCCCATTTGAAATCCCTGCCGTGTCTTCTGCTTTCTGAACTGGACCCTAAAGAATTCGGCTCAGCAGGGGAAATCCACGCCACTGTGTGTGGAACATGAAGGATCCTTGTGCTCCTCGTACCTGCCATGCATTTGGCACGTCCTGGAACTGACGCCAGTTCACCATGAGGCAGTGGCTGGGACACACCAGGGAAGTTTAGCAATGACTGTGACCTCTCCAAGGCTAATTGGGAGGGGCAAAAACAATACAATGAAAATACTGGATGGTGATGAGCCCAGTCTCACAGAAAATGGCAGAACGTGTCACCACCCCTGAGCAGGGAAGGGATGGTCTACGGAAAAACCAAGGCAGGGTTTGAGTTTGCAGGGTAGATTAATTCACCCTGATTTCCAGAGAATTCGCTAGACATAAAGTGGCATGAAAGGCGATTTTCAGTCCCCTACATAGGACACCGAATTCTAAAGACATTGTATTTCCAAAGAAGTGTTCCTGGAGCAGGAGGCGCCCCAGCGCAGTCAAACAGCTCACTCTTTCAGGGTGCCAAGTGGGAGCAACCTCCTGGGGTCTCCCCAAAACTGTATCTCGATGTCAGGACTCCAGAACCCAACCCACAAGGGTACCCCTCAGTCTGCCATTGTACCCGAGGATGAAGTCCTGTGAGCTAATTAGGGCTCTGTGAGCTGAGGTCCACTCTAGTGCCACACGACATTCCTTCCGAGGAAATGCACGTCTGAGCAATCATCCTACAGTGATGTTCTCAAACACCAAGCCTGATTTTTCTGCTCTTTAAGTTGTTTGATCCAAGTGTGGGTAGCACCTCTCTCCTTTCATTGGGGGAAACTTTCCTGAAGATATAATAGCAGGTGACGTCTCTAACCCACAAGGACAGGAGGGAAAGTGAAGTGACAGGGGATGACAGAATGGCAGGCAAATTGCAGCAGCCGGCCCTGGCTGTCAGGTGCAATGTTGGTGTCTGTCTCGGGAGTGGTGGCGGCTGCGTCAGCAGAAGCAGGCCTGGCTTCCGTCTCAGGAAAATAAAATCCCCATCGGACCATAATTGGTATCAGCAATGCTTTCGGTCTCGAAAATGGAACATGGAGGGCTGCAGGCGAGGGTTTCTCGGTCCCTGGTTTCTTGTAGCCTGGGACCCACGACAGCCGCATGGATTTCTCCTACTTAAGGTGATTAACACAGGATTCAGGTCCCTCTGGAGCACGCTGAGCCACTCGCAAGTCGTGATTCGGGCATGCTGGCAACCCGAGGTGGCTCTGATGACACACAGATTTCTTGATATTACTAAACTTCTGAGATGAAGAAGGTGGACAGATGCACCGAGGCAGATACCATGTGACATCCTTCAGCTTTAGCTCATCATCCACGCGTCATCCCGCGCTAGCCGGCATGCCCTCTTCGTGGTACACGGTCATCCTTATGTCCTGCACGCTTGCTCACGTTAAACGCACTCAGCGTTCTGTATCTGATGGAATCCTAAACTAGCGACACTTTAGAACCATTAGAGACACTTAACTTAATTGCTCCGTTACTCAAAGTGGCCATAGATCCTGTAAGTCTGGAAGCTGGGTCATTATTTTCCTCCCAACTTATCGGGAATTTATCAATTTGGGTTTCTTAAAGTAAAGAACACCAACATTTACACTTTCTCTCTCTCTCTCTCTCTCTCTCTCTCTCTCTCTCACACACACACACACACACACACACACACACACGGATAAAACAAACCTCCCTCAACCACTGAGTTATTTAAAGATTACTGTAAAGCCCTTATTCTGAAAACGTTTAAAAGCCATAGAGCATCGTATTTAGGTTTATGAAATCCCTGGGAACTACTGCCAACTTGCGATTGGGATCATTCCATTCTGCCTTGACCGTCGTCTGCTCTTACCAAATGGATTTTTTTTTCCTCCAGAGCAGCAGTTTTGAAAAAGTCTAGAACCCCAAGGTTCGCCAAATACGCACTCGCCGAGGACAGGTTTAGGCCATCCCGGACCCGACTTTCTGCACTGCGCTGACTCGTCCTTGAAGCTGGGACATGTCACTTCAGATTTCTGGAAGGCACTCAGTTGCCATCAACTCATTGCAGCACAGACTGTGTGATAAGGATCATGACTGGCTCCAACAAAAAATATTTCAAGATACACTTTTGCCCGGTTTTCAATTGTGCCCAGAGCCGACCTTAGTTTCT
The DNA here is from genome assembly GCF_040939455.1 of Microcebus murinus. NCBI lineage: Eukaryota > Metazoa > Chordata > Mammalia > Primates > Cheirogaleidae > Microcebus > Microcebus murinus. The sequence goes on along the minus strand of NC_134114.1, from coordinate 3,926,570 downwards.
TTAAGTTAAAAATTCCAGGAAAAAAAAAATTTAAGCCCATGTCTTCCTTTTCCTGTCCCTCAGATTTAGACCGACTCCTTTCCCGGTTTTTGAAAATGCTTCCGTGGTGCTCAGAGCTGTGCTTTGGATAAGATGGGCCTCATCTCCTGTTCCCTGTGGTTCAGGCTGCGGTGGCTGGGCTGGCACTGAGGGCACGTCCCCACGGGGGTGGTGGCTATGGGGGAGGGGGGGCAAAGTGATCACACCCGGGTTATCTGGGGATACTACGTGAGATTGGGGTGCAGGGAAAACCAAACCGACCGTGACGGTTTGCAGAGTCCTCGGGTGATTGACAGCAATTCAAATGAGATATGAATGTGACCTGCATTTGACCAACCACTCACCTAAAGGGATTTAGAGTTCCTTCCTTCCCGCGCTCAACTCCAACACGCAGTGAGTGACACAGAGTCCCAGGGATGGGGTCTGATGTCCAGCCGCCCGTTGAGGACACGACGCTGCATCCACAGGTGCCGTCCCCTCCTGCAAGGGCTGAGCCCTTCGTCACGTGGAGCGGAGAGGCGGCAGCAGAGAGGGGACAGCTCCAGCTACGAACGGAACCTTGTGAAAAGGCTTAGAACCCGTGCGTGTCCCACGCCCTCGGTAGCCAATGCTCGTGTGCACACATATGCCTTTTCCACTGCAAATTTTTTTTAAAAGGCTTGATAGTTTTGAGGCTTACTGAGTAACTTTATAAGTTACGTAGCAAATTCTGTGAACATTTCAAGTAAACGATAAATGCAGAACTTTTCTGATATTACAGAAAGCAAAGATAAAATCAAAATGAAACTAAAGATACGGAAGACTTCATTGAGTATACCACCTACGAACACTGTTGTCGTCTCGGCTTGAATGTGTATTTGTGTTTCTTCTCTCTCCCTAGTCCACCATGTAAAAATGGTTTATTTTATACAAAATTTACCAGGACTTGGAAGCAACCAAGATGTCCTTCCCCAGGTGAAGGGATGAACAAACTGTGCTCCCTCCGTAAATGAAATGTTGCTTAGTGGTGACGAGAAATGAGCTATCGAGCCACATAAAGACGTGGAGGAATCGCAAATGCGTGCCCAGAGGCGGTCCGCAATGGCCACGTGCCAGATGATCCTAACAGTAAACATACTGTGCTTGCCAGGGATGGGGGAGGGAGGGGTGAGCAGGCAGAGCACGGGGGATTCTCAGGGCGGTGGAGCTGCTCTGTATGATACCGTAACGGTGGATATGTGACACTGTGTATTTGTCAAGACCCGTGGAATGCACCACACAAGGCGGAACACTAGCATGAACCACGGGCTGTATAGTCAACAATAACGCACCGATGTCGGTTAGACAATTCTAGCAAACAGTGCAGTCACGCAAGATGTAAATAATGGGGGGCTACGGGGGGGGACTCTCTTTACTTTCCTATCGATTTTTCTGTAAACCTAAAATGGTTCTAAAAGAAAACAAGCTCTATCAGTTTTTTACAAAGCTTATAAAGTCAGAGCTATAAGAGTTGACGAGCAAAGCCAGGGCATACACTCCTTAGGGTAACTAGATGCCAGGAAACCTAAGGCAAATAATGCAATCACACACACACACCTGTAAGCCGAGTATCTCAATACCATGACTTTACCCACAGTCAGTTAGTTTGGCCTACTGTTTCCTAAGAAATGTATTTGGAGACATTTGGAAAGCATCTATTGCATGTTGTATGCTAGGTTAGGTTTGACTTCACAGCAGCGAGCCAGCCATCGCCTCGCCCAGGGCCCTGGCTCATGGAAACGCAGCCACGTTGGGTTCGCTAACTGCCGCAGAGCAGGAGGAGGATCCCCACCTTGTGCGCAAGAGCAGACGAGGGCACCGCGTGCTGCCTGCTTCCCTCGGCTGTTCGTGTTCTGAGATGGTAAAGACGGGAACCGGACAGTACTCACCGTTTGCATATTCAATGAGATCATGAATTAAACCCATTTCAGAGCTGAGGGTTGCTGTGCACGATTCTCCTCCCAGGAGGGGCTCGAAAGTGAGCGTGAGCTATGTTGAGGCAGGTGCAGAGACAGATGGAGAGATGAGGAGAGCCCGGGGTCCCCACCAACGAGATGGACCCAGGGACAAGGGCTTGATTCTCAGAACAGATGGAAACTTCCAAGCAGGGCAAAGCCTGACTCACGTTTTATTAGATGTGCGTCTGAGATCTATGAAGGGCAGAAGTTTCTGCAGAAAACTGAAGTCTGTTTTGCTGAGATCAGTGCGAGAAGATGGAATGCAACCCACATTGCCTGGGGCCCCATTCAGCAGGACGCATGAAGACCCCACACTTCATGACACGGCAATGGGAAGCTTGCCCCACTCAAGGTCTCCGCTGCTGCAGCAACGCGACCGCAGTGCCAGGCAGAGCAACGGAGGCTGCAGCGTTTGAGGCACAACAACCCACGGGCGGTGCCTGGCGGAAAGGAGCCCCTGCCTGCAACAGCAGCACGCCCTGTGCAACGCTCCAGGTATCCCAAAGCGACGCCCGGAAACACTTGGGGAAGAGTTTTTTCTGCGTGGCACTGCAGAGTTTTCATCAGGTTGGAGGAAAGCTAGTGAAATTGAACAAATATAATCACAGCAATGCCATGCGTCCCCCCCCCCAGGCTATCGGGGTCAGGGGGCCCTGGTCATCCTTCAATAGCAAAACGTGCATTTATTAGGACTTGAAGCCAATTGTTTTCAAGTGCTGTGTACATTCCTAGTGATCGCGTGGTCGGGGTTCGGGTTGAGAGGTGCCAGGGCCTTCCCAGCGACACAAGGTGAAGACCACAAGCCGCTGGACGTCAAGGAAGGAAGGTGCTGAATGCGGAGATGGGGCTGCAAGACAGCAAGGAATCAAGTTTCTTCTAGGTCTGGTCATATGGGATCTAAATCTCTCCATTTAAGGGACTTTCTGGAGCTGTCTTTCGTTATCTTTGAAAAGAATTTCTTTCTGTGGCCAGAAAAATACAGGACGTCTCTATAGAATAAGTTGCCCTGTGTATGCCACACACCAGGGCGAGAGTGGAAACACGGGCTCCGGTGGGAGGGCTGCGCAGAAAACTAGGAGCCCGTGGCCGATGCTCAATAAGACCTGGAAGTCCTACTGGGCCTAAAAAATTGTAGCAATTTAGCAATTCAGAGAACCGTCGCTGCAAAGAGAGAGAAACATATTTTTTAGATTTCCAGCTCCTGCAGTAAAATATAAGACAGGGTACAAAACATTGTTACATTGTTATTCTAAAATGGCATGTTTATTGGAAAAATGTTAACAGTTAAATAGGGAAATAATAAAGGAAAACGATAAAACAAACAAGCCATTAATTCCCGGCCCCAGTGGATGTTATCTCTCATCGTACGGTCAGTTAGCTGTGGCGACACTCTGTTTACCCGGATTCGATTTTTAGCAACTTCGGTTTTGTGTTAGCAAATAGCTGTGACAAAGCCCTCGAAGCACCTTGAACCACCTTCAAACCTCTCGAGCCACCTTGGACTGGAAAATTGTGCATCAAATGCAGAGTATGCACCTTTATCTTGACTTTCTGTTGTGCTCTGTGCACACGATGCTCCCCTGCAGACCCCTGAGCTGTGTGTGTGCTGGGCGACAAACAGCCACAAGCTCAGCAAGTTAGGACGACCTAATTCCATTATCTTACACTGTTCTGGAGGTCAGAGGCTGACTCAGGACTCAGCAGGCGAAATCAAAACGCTGGCGGGGCCGCGCTCCTTCCCGCAGGCTCTGGGGAAGAATGTGCTTCCTGCTCACCCAGGTGCTGGGCGGAATCCACCTCCATGTGCGGCCACTGAGGTCCCTGTACCCTCACTGCCGTCAGTGACGGCCGTCCCCAGCTCTTAGAGGTCACCTGTTTTTGTGGCTCACGGACCCTCCCTCCGTCTTCGCAGCCAGCAGTGGTGGGTCGAATCTCTCCCGTGCCTCGGAACCCTCCTACATCCCCCTGACGATTCCCCCTCCCTCTTCCACTTTTAAGAACTCAGGTGACAGCATTGGGCCCACGCAGATAGTTCAGAATAATCTCCCCACTTTAAGCCCCGTAACCTTACCCCTGTCCCCATATTGATGAAACCTACCCACGGATTCTGGAGATCAGGGCAGGGACATCTTTTGGGGGGCGTGATCCTGCCTGGCCCCCTTTCCAAGTGGGGGCAGCACGTGTGTGCTTCAACTGTGTCAAAATTCACACCTGTCCTTCCACGTGTTTGAGCACAAGCTTACCTTTCCCACCTCTTCTTTCTGCGGACAAGAAACCTTTGCTCCCAGCATAAGAGCAAGGCGAGGCACTGCAGCTCTTCTGCCAACGCGCAGTAGCCACAGCTGCAGAGAATCCAGACAGCCCCTTCTCCTGCCAGGTCCTTTGCAGACTGAGGACTCGGCACCCCCTCACCCTCAGCGCTGCTTTGCTCTCCCCACTGTTGTCTCTTCGTGGTGGGGCAGAACGGACAACCTGTCCACCGACTGACAGGTTGTGTGTGGCTTTCTGTAGAACAAGCTGCTGTCTCATGGATACAAGGGATACAGAAAAGGCTTCCTTGATCTTTGATTTTCAGTGACTGGGTAGCCCCTTCTGTTATTCAAAGAAATGGACTCTCCACTTCCCCATTGCCGACCCCTTATTTGTAAAAACTGTCATGGGCATCCCAACGGAAAGAGCCATTTACAATGTAGAGGAAAGGCTTTTGGTTGAGGTTTTGGTCCGTAACGTTTTCAACGTATTTTTCATACTCGGTTGTAGCCTGTTAAGGGCAATACCAGTGACCCAAGGGTGCCAAGGAAAAGGTGAATTGTCCATGTTCGAGAATGAATTTTGGATGCAGCAAGGGAAGAGAGCAAAAATAAATTCATCACGGATTGCTTATGTCCTTGGAGTCTATGTGTTTCTATGACCTAAACAAGTGAAGGCCACATCTTCTGAGCTGAGAGGGACCTCACAGTTTCCCTTTTAAAAATCCCACTGGCCACGAGTGCACGGTGAAGGATACGTGGCTCTCTGCGGTCCGAGTGCCCAACGTGCAGCAGAAGCCAAGCAAACTGTGACATCCGCACTTGGGGACAGAGAAAGGTCTATGCAAACGGGCCAAAGCAAGAAGGCTGGAGAGCAGGGTCTCTCAGGTCTGTCTTCCCAGCGCGATGAAGCAGGGGAGGGTTGGATGGGGTAGCAGGCAGGGGAAGGGGTTTCTTCGGCCTCACCGAGCAGCCTGAGCAACCTGAGCAACCAGACTGCCGCGTGTCGGCAGCCGACTTCCTCAAAGGCATTGTTTCCTTCTGCAAAACGAACTCATACCATCTTCTTGTAACCCTGGAGTCTTCTCCCCCTGCTCGACACAGGACCAGGGCACCAGCAGGTCGGAATTCCCGTGGGAACGGGTGGTGCTGGGCGGGAGGGGAGCGGTCAGCGGCTGCACCAACGAGGCCCTAGAACTGCCACGATGGCGGTCACCGACAGTGCCGGGTACCCAAATCTCAGGGGCCCGGACACAAGAGCACATGTAGCATGCGTGTAACTGAAGGTTTTATGTGACACAGAACCACCCTACCTTTCATTATTTGCTCTACAATCTGACACGTTTCTGTCCTATCTCAGGTGTTTACAAGCTGTCGCCGGCTGGACTGGGCCCCGCCAAAGCCCTGTGTTGGAGCCCCAAGCCCCACACCTCAGGCTGCGGCTGTATTTGGAGATGCGGCATTTACACAGGTAACTTAAAACGGGGTCGTTGGTTTAGGGTGGGCCCTAATCCAGTGTGACTGGTGTCCTCGGTAGAGAGCTCAGGACACAGAGAGGCAGATTCCGGGGACTCGCGAGCACGGAGAAGCCCACGGGAGGGCACAGCGAGGGGGCTGCTGCCTGCAAGCCGAGGAGAGAGGGCTCGGAAGAAATCAGACCTGCCAACACGTTGACCTCAGACTTGCAACCTCTGCAGCACTGCGAGAAAACAGATTTCTGTTGTTTAAGCCACCTGGTCGGTAGCACTTTGTGACGGCAGCCCAAGCAAATTGACGGAAGGACCTTCCAATGAAGACAGCTGATTGAACACAAATCTTTACGTTCCTCCCTCCAACATCCTCTTAAATGACTTAAAATGCGTAAGCTACAAGAACAAAGGCAATAGGGGCAGAGATGATCTTGGGAGCTGAGAGGCAAACGAGTGAAACTGCCCCAGAAACTCACACCGGGTGGAACCTAAGCTGGCAGAAGGCGTCCTACGCAAGCCACTCTGTGCACAGAGCCCAAGCCCGCTTGGGACTGGGACAACTGTGGGCCAGCCCACTGTGGGGTGGCTGGGGGGTCATAGGGGACCTATCGAGTGTGACTGTGTGGCTGTCAGACACCTAGCTGCCCACCCAGCCCATGTCTGCCCACTCCCTGCGCCTCCCCACAGCACCTGTGGTTGATGTTGTCCCCAGGCTGCAGGTGCAACCCGGCACAGGTGACAACAGGAGATCCAGGAGAAGCCCAAGCACTGCCTGGTGGGGGAACAAAAAGTATGAAAGAAACAGAAAATGCAAAATGCAAGAACTCAAAATGAAAAATTTTTTATAATTTATATGTAACCTTAACATTGGTACCCCCATAATATGCTGAAATAAAAAAAAATTAAAAAAAATACTCATGTACAGGTATTTTCAGAAATGTATTTTTCATGTCTTTTTATTAAATACTTAGCGGTAAAAAAAAAATTCTCAGAAATAAAGGAAAACTTGGCATCCATTGAAACAAGCAGCGGTATAATACCCCATGGTATTAAAGCAATACTGTTTCGTAATTATCTTACCTATGGATAGACTCTCAGACTATTTGAAGTTTTTCTGATTAAACTTTTTGTTTTGAGATGATTCTAGATTCACATTTAGTTCTACGAAATGATACAATACAAAGCAGTCCCATGTACTCTTTACTCAGTTCCCCCAGTGATATTTATTTCAAAACCATAGTACAATATCCCAATAGAGATAATACCGGTGATATAGTCAAGACAAAAAACCATTCATTGCCCATTCATACCCTTTTTTTCCTAGCTTTATTGACATGTGATTAACAAAAAGTATGTATTTAAAGGATACAACATGATATCTTGATATAGTATACATTGTAAAATGACTACCACGTCAAGCTATTTGACATATTTATCAATTCCCATATTCATTGCAGCATTATTCACAATAGCCAAGATAAGGAGACGACCTAGTTGTTCAGCACAGATAAATGGATAACAAATGTGTGGTATGACATATAATGGAATATTTCCAGTTTTTATCGATACTCTAAATTGTATTAAAATATTATTCTATAAAAAACTTTATATCCAGAGGCTTTTGTCCTAATGGGATGAATTCTTAAAAAATAGTGTTTGCTGCTGAGCGAAGGGTCTGTGTACACAGAGTTTCTGGGGATGTAATTCAAAAAGCAAAGCAATTCTCATCTCAACCAGCAGTGGCCGCTGGTCTTGTTTCTCCTAATCCTTGTTCTTACCGGAAGTTACTACACTTGCTAGGTTTTGCTGACCTGCTGAGTGGGAAGTGTTAACTTACTGCTGCTACTTTCACTTTAATTTTCCCCGAATACCAATAAGATGGAAGCTTCTAGTTATTTGCATTTCCTCTTTTGTGAATTGCCTGTCTGTATTCATTGCCCATTTTCCCACCGAGTATAGATTTATAGGAGCCGTTTATACCAGCTTCTGTAAATCTGTGTCACTTAGCCAGGGTGACATTGGAAAGGTCTGGAGGAGCAAGGGCAGAGTGAGGGAAGGGTGGGTGCCGGCAGAGCTCAGAGAGGTAGTGGCCAGGTTCCGCCTGAGTGCTCAGGGACCTGCGCAGGGTTTGAGCACGAACGCACCTTCCGAGAGAACTGTTCTGGCTGCAGGGAAGAGTGTGAAAAGAAGGCACAAAGGGGAAACAGGGAAATGGCTTAGAAGACAGCTCAAGTGTTCTCCTAAATCATCATGCTTACATATTTTTTTCCAAAAACTCATGTGCAATTAAATCGGTGTATCTTCACCTTGTGTGGAACAGGTGTGAGCACAAGGACATGTCTGCTCATCTTGCCACCTGGAACCCCGAAATCATGGTTTTCCCACCACCTCAACACAGCACCTGTGCCAGGTCACCCACGCCCTCCGCTTTACTGAACCCACCTGTCCATGTTTACCTGACCTGGAATCCACGTGCAAATGCTCGGCTCACCTGCATCTCGTGCCCCCCACTTTGTTGCAGGCCCCCCACTGTCTTGTTTCGTTCTTCCTCCAGGTAGACACTTCCCTCAGGTATCGTCCAGTGCTCTCCATGACTTGAGACAAGCAAGATTTTGTGAAATAAGTGTATAGTTTCTCACGGTTTCTATCCATCGGAATGCAAGTTCTCTGTAGGTAAGAATTTTATCTGTTTTGTTCCTGCTGAATCCCCGGCACCTGGTACAATGCTTGGTACATACTCGGAGCTTAATAAAACTATGTATCAATCAGAATATTCAACTAAACTAGGCCCTTTCCCGTGAGAAAACATAACATGTTCAACAGTCATTAAAAGCAAGTTGCTAATAGTGGATGCAAATGAATGATGAAATCAGAGGTTTGGGGACACGTACTGGGGACAAAAGGACCCGTGTAGGACTTACAGTCAGGATCGAGAGCAGTTGCTGGGTTACCTCCACGGCAACAACTCATCAACTGGAGAAGGACCTTGGATTATTTTACTGCAATGCAAAGAAACCGAGACTGATTCCTCAGTTGGTGCCTGGCCTCAGCTTGTCCCGCCAAATTTAATGCAAGAGTAGAAAAGAAAATGCTCATCAAGGTAGGACAAAGTAGGCTTCCCTTCACATCGGACATCACGATGGCACATCCCAAATCAAGGCGTCTTCCTGGAGAAGCGGGGGCCAGCTCTGCTGTGGCTCTGGGGCTGTGGCAGCTCCCGTGTAAGGTGGAGGTCACTGGGGTCCGGACCCGGCACAGAGGGTGTGGGGAGGATCCTCCTCTCACGGGCTCCACCCCACACGCTCCTGGGCTGTCCTGGTGCCATCAAGCCTCGGGCCTCCCGACTCAGCGCGTGCTACGGGGCACGGCAAGTCTGAGAGCAAACAATGATCGGCAAAGCCAGATTCTCCGTGGGCACGTTTCGGTCACAATTTCTCCAATGATGTCGTTTGCTTCTGAACTCAGCTGCGGAGGGACTGTGGCGGAGGGGTTGGCCGTGAAGACAGGTAGGCACCGCGACTATAAGAGTTTGTGTCTCTAATGCCGAAGTGTCACCAGGCGGGTGTGGCTCCAGCACCGCACCCCGAGGCCCAGTGGCACCCAGCGCCTGGCAGGCAGCGCACCCCCGAAATCCGCAGGGGACTGGCAGCGGCCGCCCCTGCACTGCCTGTGACCCTCGGCCTCCTGGCTGCTCCCCGGCTGCACTCCCCTCCCGACACGCGCCCCTTCTCCTTGGAACCCTTGCCCTGGACCATCTGAGGCCGAACTGTTTCAGCATGCAGAGATAATTGAACCTGAAATCATTTTGCATGACTAGTTTGAAAAATAGATCAATAGGATTATCCTATTGCTCTCTTAAAGATCAAATGAAACTCAACTGCCTTTTTATCTATATGGTATAGGAAACTCTATGTGTGTGTGTGTGTGTGTGTGTGTGTGTGTGTGTGTGTGTGTAGGACTCTGAGCTGAATGAAGCTTCCCCAGTCGTGTAGAATGTCTGCACCTTTGATCGAACACTTTAGGATGATGCAAGAGGCCTCCGGTTATGTCTGGGGACACCCTGTCCCCCCGGTCTGTGTGGCCAGGGCGTCGTTATCTCGCTGGGACCAACACGTCTTCCTGGGCCACAGAGGCAGCCATTTAATATCTGTTCAGTTGAACTGAGACGTTGTTGTTGTTGTTGTTGTTAGTTCGACTATAGAGCCCTGCTTTTAAAACTCACTTTCACAGTGAACCAGACAGAAATAGAAAGAAAACCAAAGGCATCTGAACTATTTCTTCTTTCACATCAGATAACTAGTAGACAGCCATCCATCTTCACGACAGTTCAAAGTTTAAGAATGAAAACTTTCTTCGAGAAGTAGTTATTGCATTTGGATGTGAGATATAGATCAATTAGGTACAAATTATATTTCCAGTGCACTTTCGCACAGGAGACGAGATTAAAAACAAGAAATCAAAGCAGAAGTTTTCCTATCTCTAAAAATGATGGATGCTGCCAGCCACAGCACCAAAATAAAAGTTCTAATTGCTATTTCTTGATGTTTTCTACAGCTGCACTGAAGGGAGACACTTGTGTTAGAGTTGATAAAATCAATTTCCCCTAGAGTTTTTTATTTTACTCTTTTGCTGGAAGAAATGGCTGTCAGTTAATGGACCTGAGTGTTTATTGTGTAGTTTGCAGAGGCTACATGTATTCAACAAGGACAACTTCCATATCTCCCTCTTGATTAGCAAAATTACATTAACCTCACGGAGGACAAAAAAACCGTTGTTGCATAACTTTTAAGAGCAAAAGAAAAATGTAAGAGCCATTTAATCCATGGAAACAGAACATAATGAAGCTCAAACAACCCAAATTTTCTCTAAAGCAGATAAAGCAATGTTAAGGTTGATGTTTTTGCAATCAGCCAAGTGTTGGAGTTGTTTTATGATTTTCAAAGTCAAAGCCATGTAATTTGATTATGCTTTTCAGAAGCTCAGACACCAAGCACAACCTTGGTTCTCATCCAGGGCAAAACTGACTTTGTTGAAAGCTGGTTGATATCTCTCAATGGCCAGACTCAAAAACACTTTTTTAAAGACAAATTTTCTGGAACTCCCATTTATTTCCGAGGCCATCACATAAATCCCTTGCAGACGGTGCAGCTGGAGCGAAGCCAGCATCCTCCAATCCTCCAGCCTGCTCTGCCTGCCAGGCCGCCGCTGCTCTGCACCGTGCGGTGGGGGGGGGGGGGGCGTGATCAGACCGCAGCAATTATCAGCAATTCTGGGTCCTGGAAGAGATTTAATGCCTTGGGCATGACTGGTGTCTACTTTGCAGAGTCAAGTAGCCGGGGGCATCGCCAAGTTCTACAACACAGTACAGGGAAGTATGATGGAGAGGGCTTCTCACCATCACTCACTGTCTCCTTCCTTCTCGGGGGCTGATGCAGTACATGAGCTGCCAGATAGGAGAGAAATTGCTCTCTTTCATCACCCGGGCTCTCTGATCAAATGGCAGGTCTATGTCTTCGGGGTGAGCTGTTCTATTTTAAAATGGAGAAATTTCCAGAAGAGTTATCGCTTGTCCAGAATATTCTGAGATTTATTTCCTTATACGTATTTTCAACAACACTGCCATAAATACATAGGAACACTGTAAGACTTCCTAAACATAAACTGTAGAGCTTGATAAATGGTCAAAAAGTAAAGAATTTTTTCAACCTCTACCCTAATAAAGAAATGGAGTCTTACAAGCCTGCTGAAAGCATCCTGGTGACTTTGTCAATACCCACCCACCCTCCTCCTGAAAGGTTGTCTTTATCCCGACTTCTGCCACCACAGATTACTGTTTACCTGATTTTGAACTTTGTATAAATGGAATCATTTAGTGTATAGTTTTTGTTCAATGTGGCTATTTTGCTTAGCATCATGTCTGGGAAATTCATTCATATTGTTGCATATAGCAGTATGCTTTTTCACTGCTTCATAGTATTCCTTGGTAGAAATATAACATAATCTATTTATCCATTCCACTGTTGATGACCATTTGAGTTCATTTTAGTTTGGGGCTATTACAAATAGTATTACTATTAGCGTTATATATACGTATTTGGTATACATATACAGGTGTACTGTTGGGCATTATATTATTAATAAACTTAGCATGTTGAACAACCAACAATAATCATTTGTTATCTCTTATGGTCTTGATTGGTCAGGAGCTTTGGAAGGAGCAACTGGGCAGTTTTTTGCTTGCAATCTCTCCTGTGGTTGTGGTCAGATGTCAGTTGGGACTAAAGTCACAATTCACAGGCCAACAAGTTGCTGCTATCTCTTGGCTTAGGGACCTAGTTCCCTTCCACATGGGCTTCTCCATAAGGCTGCTAAAGTATCCTCATGACGGCTTCCCCTAGAACATTTGATCCAAGATGAAAAGAATTACCTGCAGATCTGCTTCTATTTTCTGTTTTGCCCCTTGGCTTTCAATCACTCGTTTCTGCCTCCTGCTGGTTGTTTATTTTATTTTTTTTTTCCTTTTAAAAATTTTAATAGATTTAGAGGGTACAAGTTGAATTCTGTTACATGTATATATTGTATATAGTGGTGAAGTCTAGGGTTTTGGTGTACCGATTGCACAAATAGTGTCCATTGTACCCCACAGGTAATTTTTCATCCTTCATTCCTCTCCCAACCTCTCCCCTTTTGAGTTTCCAATGTCTGTTATCACTCTGTGTCCTTGTGTGCCCACAATTTAGCCTCCACTTGTAAGTGAGAACATGCAGCGTTATTATAATGTTCCTGAATTATTTTACTTAGGATAATGGCCTCCAGCTCCATCCAAGTTGTTGCAAAAGACGTAATTTCACTCTTTTTTATGGCTGAGTAGGAAAAAGCTACAGAAATAACTTGAGTCTCTTGCTGAAGTCATTTTCCTCTGATATTTGATTTTTTTTAAGATTAAATTTTATTGATCCTTATAAATTGACAAATAAAAATTGTATGTGTTTAGGTATTCAGCATGATGTTTTGGTATATGTATACATTTTAGAGTGGCTGAATCAAGCTTAATACACTGTATACGTGAAAATTTCTGAGAGCAGATTTTAGTTGTTCTCACCACACACAAAAAAATAATGAGTATGTGAGGTGAATATTTGCTTTTCTTTATTTAGAAGGCATCTGGGTGATGAGCAGCTCATCTCTATCCAGTCCGGGATTAAGCTGCCTCGTGTTGGGGTCTCATTTTCACAAAAGGGCAGTTGCATTTCTGCTTCTAGGGTTCTTCCTGAGAATCCACAGGGCTTATGGGGGCTCTTCCTCTTTTAGAGGTCCTGAACCCCATGTCTTGTCCTCCTTCCCTCTGCCCCTGCCATGTCCCTCTTTTTAAGAGCTGCTTAACAGTGAGCAAGTACCTGTGGGACACAGGAGTCCATGGTTACCGTCATGCACTGTCCTCGTCTTCTCCAGGCTTTGCCCCTTCAAGCCTTGCATGACTCAACAACTCTTGACTCCGTGTTTGTAGCAGCGGCCAGCCTGAGCTCCGGCTCCCAGACGTTTGTTTGCTGCTCTCTGTTCAGATGCGTAGCCTCTGGCTCCTGCAATACATAAGAATTGGCAAATGCCACGAGAATGAAGGATCACAGAAGGCCGAACTCATCTCAGTGAGTTCCTCTGGGAAACTGAATTATCCTCTCTGGCTACTGAAGTAGTTCTCTGATGCACCTAAACACATTCGTGGGTTTTTTTCTCAAGATTGTCCAGTTGTTCTCAGGGGGTTGATTGGTGTGAAAGAGGCTACTACAACATCCTGAGCAGAACCCACACAGGTTTTTCCACCAGGCGTGCGTCTGGGATGCTGGGTGTCCAAAGGGAAGAAGAATCATAAGGGCTGTAATAGGCAGACTAACGTCCCCCCACAAGGATGTCCACATCCTAGTGTCCAGAACCCGGGGCTACGGCAGGTGACACGGCGAGAAGGAATTCAGGTAGCAGGTGGAATTAAGGCGTTTAATCAGCTACCACTGAGGCAGAGCGACTATCCTTGCTTTTTGGTGGAGCCAGTGTAATCAGCAAGGTCCTTGTAAGAGCAGGGAGGGGCCAGGAGGGCAGCCGGAGCCGTGCGGCTTGCAGACGCCGTGCTGCTGGCTTTGCAGGCGGAGGAGGGGCCGTGGACCGAGGGACGTGGCAGCATCCGGAAGCTGGAAGTGGCACAGAGACGGCCTCTCCCCACGAGCCTCTGGGAGGAGCTCAGCCCCTCCGACGTCTTGGGCTTAGCCCAGAGAGACTTCTGACTTCCAGAACTGTAAGAAAATATGTGCGTGTTGTTTTAAATCAGTAAGTTTGTCTTAATTTGTTGTCACTGCAATAGGACACTGATACAAGCATATCCTTTGGTGCATTATTAGACGTAGTTTTTTTTTTGTTTTTTTTTTTAGTTCCTCAAAGAGCACAGAGTGACGGTTGAGCTCTTAGCCCATAGGAAAAGGCATGGCTCAGCGGCCGTGCTGGACGGGGGACGTTACGGGCATTTTGATGCTGTGCTGCAGAGACACTGGCTGTATGAGAGGACTAAATAAGAAATTAAGCTTCTGCTAAAATATCGCAGAGGTGTAGCGTTACAGTCTTCCCTTCCGAATAAACTGGGTGGAAGGGGGATGGCGGGGAAAGTACGTTCTCTTGAGAATGCAGGCGTTGCTTTAGGGCTGGGCTCGGACGCTTCCTCCACTAGGTCCACCTGCCCTGTAGCTCATAGACGGGCCTCCCCCCGGCCCTCACATGAGAGAGGGTGCGGGTCCCTGTGGGGCCTCTCTTATAAGGGCACTAATCCCATTCATGGGGCCTCTGCCCCCATGACCCAGTCACCGCCCAAGGCAACACCTTCCAATGCTGTCCCTGTGGGAGTCGGGATTGCAACAGATGGATTTGGGGAGGCATACACTTTCAGACACACTTCAGCTCAACTCTGCCCAAAATGTGGCATTTCATTGCAGCGAATCCTAATTATCCAAGTTTCCAAATCCTCCCTAGTCTTTAAACGTCTAAGGGCAGGTACCAGGTCTTCACTCAGTGCTGTGTTTTGCCTGTTGTGAGAACTACAGAATGGCTAATCAATAAATATTGGTTGAAATGAACTTAATTAAGAGGAATGGAATGGATTGAGGAGTTGACCCCTGAGGGAAAATTGTTGGGGAACTGTAATAACACTCTGTGTTCACCACAATAAATAATGGCGACATAAACTAAATGAAGAATATTGGGTATGGTCCATTATTCAAGAGAAAATACTCAACTAGTTATATTTATTATTATTATTATTTTACAAAATTATCCGCAAACAGCATGCCACTTGTGTCTCTCTTCAAACGCCAGCGCCCAGGTCTGCTTCCTGCCCCTTCTCTCCTCCGTGGCCTGAATTGCAATTTGAAAATGTTGAAATTAAAATTCTCGTGGATTGTGGAAAACAGAGAGAGAAAGAGAGAGATTCATGTATGCTAGAATTTTTTAAGGAGAGAGGAGCTTTTGTTTGGGGAGTGATATATGAGCAATGACACACACACACACACACACACACATACACATACACAGAGATTGTGCTGCTATGGGCTGCGTGAGTACCCACCTCCAAATTCACATATAGAATTCCTAACCCTCAGTGTGATGGTTAGGAGGTGGGGGCCTTTGTGAAATGACGAGGTCATGAGGGTGGAGACCTTATTAGCAGAATTGGTCCCAGAGAGAGACCAACCAGGGAGAGTCTCACATCCCTTCCGCGAGGTGAGGGCACAGCAAGAAGGCACCACCTGTGAACCAGGAATCCAGCCCTCACTGCACTGCGTCTCCAGTCCCCGCTCTTGGACGTCCCGGCCTTCCCCACGTGAGAAATAAATGCTGATAAGCCACTCAGATTATGGTATTTTTTTCCTATGAGTCCTCATAGACTAAGACACATACATATGATATATATGCATGATCTATGTGACATATATACACATATGATGTACATGAAATAGAGTCCAGGAACCTATCTCCTACCTCGAGTTTAGGGCAGTTTAGGATGCAAAGGAGAAGCCCCGGGACTCGTAATGCTGTGTTACTGTGGGAGTGAGATGGAACAGGAGGAGGGACTGGGGGCTGTTACTGTAACCAGTCCAGGGAATAGTGGACTGGGGACATGTAGCAAAGTCTGGGACTAATCAGCGTAAGTCAGAGGTCAGGATCAGGTGCAAGAGGATGGGCTGGGGGCAGGACAAGCATCAGGCGAAGTTTAGGAGGAGAATGAGCTCTGGGAACCATGTAAGAGGGACGAGTTCACATCCTGGCGAGGGAGGAAGTGATCAGCACTCGGGAGAGGGCAAGGCAGGGGAGTCGGGGCAGAGACCCGCCAGGCAGGTGGTCTGAGTGGCTGGAGTGCACCCCCCAGCCCCCTGCACCCCACATGTGCAGTGTCTCCTGCTGTGCTATGAATCAGCTTTGCAAAGTTAACTCAGGCTCTAGGGAAGGAGAATGAGCAGGTCCCTGAGGATACCCGGCTGAGGTGACAAGCTTGGAAGAAGTGGCAGGCGCCCTGTGGGAGACACAGGTGGCAGTGGACATGGGGTGGGGCTTGCTGCTCGGAGAGCTCCTACAAAACTCGCCTCGGGGCCCTGCTCCGGTGAAGAGTCGAAGCCCCTCTGTGCTGGCATTTGTAGGACGATGAAGCTCTCAGTGACAGAAACGATGCCCCAGATGAAGAGAAGGACTCCTGGAACGTGAGTGAGCAGCACAGCACGTTTCAACCAAGACAGGAAGAACAAGGCCAGACATAAAATGAAACACGTAGACATTAGATGTTGAGTCATGGAGTAAAAGAACCAAGAGATTATGGAAAAAGACAACAGATCTGAAGCGCCTAACGTTATTTCTGAGTAAACTAAGCGGCAAGTCTCCGAAGCACGAGACAGTGCTGCGAGCTCTTCAGCCAACCGGAGAGTTTCCGCAGTGACTTCACGGTCCTTGCCCCGGTTCCATCAGAGTGGGGCCCGCACAAGAGCGCCAGCAGACAGACGCGAAAACGTCGCGCTTTCTCAGATGTCTGTTCGTCCTGAAATAGATGTGTGGTAAGTGAGAGCAATTTGTATGAACGCATGTTTCACCGATAATTTATTTTTGCCAGCTCTTTTTAGAATTGAAGATTCTTAATGAATTTGCATCATAGCATGAGCCCATGACTAGGCAATTATAACACAAGCCGTTGTCACTGGAAACCGGCTCCATCGCGATGATCCACCTTCTCTCTGCAGGCTGAGCTTGGTGCTGCTGGCTAACTGCAGAGAAGGCGTGGGACTGTAGTCCCGGTCTCTCCCTTTTGGTGGAACATGAAAGGCCTTTGAAGCATCTGCACGGATTCGAGCGAAAAGGCCCGAGGGACAGAGCCTTTTCTTTTCAAAATGTAATTCGCAGCGACGGCCCGCGATCTTTCGGGCGAGCTCTTCTCCAGGTGGCCACGTTACCTCTGGGCGTGGGACGTAGGCGGGCTGTGCAGTGTCTGTGTTTCTCTCCCACTGCGGGAATCGTAACCCGAACTCAGTGGCAGAGTCACAGCTAAAACGTAAGTTTATCTTTGTGCCTTATCTGCAGAGAGTCTGTTAAAAAAATTTGTAGTAGGAATGACATTTCAAGCAAACACTGAAACTGCTTTACATGAGCACACTGTTTTTAAGCACCTTCGAGTGTCTAGAAGCATCTCTTGACTTGTAAACACTCGCTGTACTAATTGGGAATCACTCTTGTTCCTTTATTAAGGAAGTTTCCTTATAAATCCCTGTTAGATAAATTATCGCAGATGTGGCTGTGTCTGATATCTGCACGTGCGAAAGCACTAAAGTAAGTTTCCTTGTGAATTTTTCGTAATTCAACTTCCAACTTGATAAAACTGGGGCCGTCGTACAGATAGATATTAATTAATCCCACGCATCCATGCTGGGGGCCTGCTGCGCACAAGGGATGATGCCGGGCACTTGGGCACCCGTGGACGTCACCGGCTCACGGCAATTAAGTACCTCCTGTGAAAAGAGCTGCGGTGGGATGCAAAGAAGAAAGCGAGAAAAAAAGTCTGGTTCCCTGACGAAGGCTGCATCTATGAAGAGAGAGAAATCATATGTACAGATGATTGGAATATGACGTTTGCTTTGTTTTTTTGCAAATATTTCTCTGTCACTCATGCTCTAAGTACTTTCCACCTACCGACACTTATAGCTTTTCACAAGCTAGGTGAGGTGGGTACTGTTCGTTTCCTTATTTTCAACAGCAGGCATCTAAGACCAGAGAGGTTAAGAAACCAGTGCAAGATCACACAGTCAGTAAGTTCTAAAAGGGAGCCACGGTCCAATACAGGTGCTCTTAAGCTTCATGTGAGTTTATCCTGATGTGACAAATTGTAACTGAAGATATTTTCAAACTCAGTGCTCTCGGGATCTCTTGTTCCTAAACATCTGCTGAGTGTCCCCTAACTTCATTTATACAAATAAAACTGAGCCAAACTTTGCCAAGAGAATGCTCATGAGTAAAATTGATCTAAATTTAAACTACTACTGCTAAGAATTGTTATTTGCCATATTAGTGATTAAAACTGACATTTTAAATTTAGTTTATGAAATTATATTTATTTAATTTATAAAGATACATATTGGTGCAGTTTAAAATTGCAATGTAAAACCATTATTATGCTAACATAAATGACTTATTTCCATTAAAAACAACTATATATTTCAAAACAAAATAAAATTAGTCTTAGTCAAAAGATGGAATGGTTTCACATTTTTACAAATCTGTGCATTGCCTGGCTCAGTAGAAGTCAGCTGGATTCTCAAGCAGCTTCCACATTTGATCTACTGATGTCCCGCTAATCAGGAAGCCTCTAAAAATGTCAGTCGTACACTTGTAACAAAATATGTTTTTTAAATGCGAATGGCATCCTAGTATCACCATGAAAATGATTTGGACCTTGAAAGTCCCTGTCTAAGTCTCAGGGTCACCTTGGAGTCCCTGGGTCACAGTTTGAGAACCACTCACTCGGTGTGGGGTCTTAGACACTGTGCATTGGGAGTTAAAGAAACGTCAAAGGAGACATCAAAATGTTCAAAAGCAGTGAGAGAAGATTGCTGTAGAGTTTCATTTCCCAATTTTTTATTACAAAGATTTTCAAACAGACAGCAAGGTTGAATTTTGTCATGAATGCCCACACACCGACCACCTGGCATTTTGTTACATGTGCCTTTTCTCATAAGTAGCCATCAATCCATTCCCCCATCCATCCATGCACCAAATCATCTTATTTTTGATGCATTTCAAAATATATTGCAGACATCAGCACATTTCCCCCCACAACTCCAGCATTTATAGGATAAATCCGAATTCAATATTTATTTACATATGTTTTCCTTTTTATGTAAATTTTACATATAATGAAATGCACAAGTCTTAAGTACACGTTCTGTGGTTTGATAAATGTATGCACCATGTAACCCAAGCCCTTCCCAAGGTACAGGACGTCCCCATCACCCCAGGAAGGCCCTGACGTTGCTTCTCAGCCAACCCTCACCTGTATCCCACAGGTGCGACCCCTGTCCTGATTTGTCTACCATGGATTAGTTTTGCCTGCTGTAGAAACTGAATGTATTATGTAAGATTCCTTTCACACTGCATAACGTTAATTGTAGTCAATCGCGTTACTATACGTATCAATGATTTCTTTTTTTACTGAGTAGAATGCTATTATATGAATGTATCTATGTATTTCTTCTTCTATTGGTGGTCACTTACACTATGTGCAATCTTTGTCCATTTTTGAATAAAGCTGTTATGAACATTCTTGTACATGTGTTTTTTTGTGAACATATGTCTTCATTTCCTCGGGGTAAATGCCTAGTTATGGAGTGGCTAGGAGTGTCTAGTTTTATAATATTGCCAGAACTTTGTCTAAAATAGAGGACCATTTTTTTTATTTTCCATTAACAATTTTTTGTTGTTCCATGTTCTCAACACACTTTCTGTTTGGGTTTTTTTTTTTTTTTTAATTTGTGTTAGATATTATCTAGTAGTCTCCTGGTAGTTTTCGTTGGCATTTCCTTGGTGACTAGTGACGCTGAAGGCTTTTTTACGGGCTTGTTGGCCAGGTAGCTGCGGGGGTCCCTTTGCCTCTGCCTGAGGGAGTGTGAGGTGGCTTCGCGGCATAGAGCGGCCGGGGGACATCCAGGACGGAAGCGGGGAAGCCCCAGGAGTGTCCAGAGAGGAAGAGGAATTGCATTTGACTGGGAAGTCGATGTCCCTTACAAGAGAGTGGCAGGAAAGGCCCTCAGGTGTAGGTCGGCCATCTGAGCTGAAGATGCCCTGCACTCCGTCTATACCACGAGGTGTATTAAGTGGGAAGTAATGTAAGAAGCTCAAGGTTTTTTGGTGATTGAGGATTCGTGAAAATTTTGAGCACGCGAATCACACAATTGGATTTGTCTGTGCACACAGACGGGGGAGAAAGAATGGCCCGGGGCGGCCCTTAGGGAGGGAGTGGAACAGGGCAGGTGAGGGATGCGGAAGGGAGTTGGGGTTGGAGTTGAGCTGGGTGTCTGTCTGCACCAGAAACGGGAACGCGGCCATGGGCATCATCACAGCGTCACGGGGAGGATCCGGGGCACTGTCGCCAGGGTGTTCGCAGTAAAGGAGAGATGAACCTGAGCTCTCGGCCACCTGGCTGGTACAATCCTGGGACCGTTTCCATAAATAACTGAGCATAACTGCTGAAACCGCAGGGCTGGTTCAAACCCAGCTCTCCTTTCTGGCTGGGCAACTGTGGGAAAGGGATTCAGCCTATTAATGCCACCATTTATCCACTGTGAATGAATGCGGGTAGAGCACCTACCTCATAATGCCACGGAACTAATTCACTTAGTTCATTTATTCCTTCAAAAATATGTACGCTCCTGAAACGTAGAGAGGGATGCATGCTACGTTGTAAGCTCAGTAAACATCAATCCTGATAATACACAGGAAACGGAGACGTGTTGTTGAGAAAGGAGTGGCTTCATACACGTCTGGTAGTCGAATTGCACTTTGCCACTGGCAGAGCGCCTTTGTGTATATTAATCCACTTAATTCTCCTTTTATCCCAGGTGCTCTGGGAATTGTTATCCCAATTTAACTCACACATGGTAGAAGCAAGGGACAGACAGGTGAAATCACCTGACACCAGGACCCAGAGGGAACCCAGATGTCCGGTGGAGGGCAACGCCAGGGCGTGGGGAGCTGTCTAGGTGCCCCGAGTGGCGGGAGCCCATCCTGGAGAGGTGTCAGTGCAGAAGAGGTGCACAGTTGCCCTCCTGCACCCCTGCTGTCCTTGACTCCCCCCTGCAGGGCCCACACTGTCTCCATCACACCCGAGACCTCCTTCTGTCCGGCACTGGGGGCTCCTCCCGGCACCCCTCCTGGGAAGACTGAGGTTCCCGCCTGCGCCACTCCGCCAGACCCCACCCTGCCCCCACCCCTGCCAAGTCTGGAGCACTCGGGTCCCCCAGCCAAGCGGGAGACGCGACACTGCCGAAGAGAGTCTGGTTTGATATGGGAGAACTTCAGCACATAAAAGCGATTCACGTAATCCCCGCGGGCTGTGCACAAGACATTTATTAAAATAGAGCTTTTCTGGAAAAAAAAAATGTTTTCTCCAAAGTCTTTGGTCAGAACGCACCAAAGAGAACTCTAAGAAGGACAAACACTGACGTGGCTCAAACGCCCCACTCGTTATCGATGGCTTCTGAGAGCAGAACGTCCCCTGTGATTCAATGTCACTCTTGAAAGTGGGACTCTCTGAAACGTGGAAGCCAGCTTGCATTTGCCGGGAAGTGCTGACCGAGATTCGGGTTGAGACGAAGCAGTCATTGTGCGACGTTTGTCTGACAACCAAACGCCTGCGTGTCTGTCAAGGAGAAGGTAAGCGCCTGTGTATCTCCTCGGGTAAAGGCTGCTTTCTGTCTCCGCGGAGACACGCTGGTCACTCTTGCCTCCTGGGTGGGAGCAGCGTGTCATCAGCCTTCTGCCCTGGGTGGCAGCAGGACTGGCCAGGAGGCCCACACCTTCCTTCCCTCTCTCATTCCGCGTGGAGCCTTGAGATCAACAGAATAATTATCTGTAAGTAAGCGGTATGATCTTGTCTTTCACACGAATAAGACTTGATTTCCCCAGGAAACTTGACTTCCCAAATACAGCCGTCTTCACTGCTTTGGGATTCTGTGAAGAGGGGAACGGGCCTCAAGTGCAAAGAGAAAACATCTCTAAGTTTATCGCCTTTAAATACTATTGTGCTACTACGCTTCAATATCAAATCTTTACTCTCATGGCATTCTGTTGGGGAAAGTCACATAAACAAATGTATTAAAACATAGTTCGTGGGTGCTATGCAGAAAATTAAAACGCAGTAACATGACAGACAGTTGCTAGGCAGAGTGGGTGATGGAGGGCACATTTCAGCCACCCGCAGTCTGAACGACTTGTCTTATGGGTGGGAGTGACTCCGTCAGCCTCTGGGGCAGAAAGCAGAATCCGTCTGAAATGGCAAAGAGAGTTAAAGAAGGGACTCTATAGAGGTACGAGCAGGCTTGAACAAGCCCAGGAGGGATGCTGAGACACTCGGAATCAGGCGACAAGGAGCGGGGTTTCCGTCCTACGTCTGAGAGGACGAGGGGCGCCAGTGCTGTTACCGGAGCCTGGTGGAGGCTGGAACCACACAGGAGCCTCCTGGCAGTCACAGGTAATCGCAGAAGGAGGCAGCGACTTGATGAGACCCCCGCCCAGGCTCGGACGGAGCGGAGAAGCCGCACCCCAGCCTTTCTCTGTTTTCACTCTCTGGGCTGCTGGAGCATCGCGTCGGCCAAAGCTGGGACTGCAGGAGGAGAGAGGCTGTGTGCAACCCCAGGGACAGGAGCTGAGCGAGGGGCAGAAAATGAACCTTGGAAGAGCGAAAGGTCGCTGATCAGTGCAAAGAAGTTACCCACCTTATCAGTCTTGGTGGGAGGTACTGAATTTACAGATTTACAGATACTGAAAATCTTTGTCTACCTAAGTAACAAGCAGAGGCTCTCTGCAAGAAAGGACACTTATCTGGGAACAGGGTATTGCAGTGGGAACACACGTGCCACAGTAAACTATGCGCGTTTTCAGGGAGGTAAAGAAAGACAAAAGTTTTTAGAGGAAAAAGGGAAGAGGATTACGTAACTGTTTTGCCTATGCTTGCCTACCAAGATCAGTGACCAGAGAGATGCCAGTCTGAGGCTGGGCAGGCAGTCGCTGGGCAGGCGTCTGTCCTTCAGAGTCACTTCTCGTATACGGCTGCAACAGCCTTTGTGCAGGGCTGTGGTCTTTGCAGTCTTTTGCGATCGTCTTTGTCATCGGGCATATGACAAGCAGGAGAACGCTTCCTTCTCGGCCTTCCCACCTCTACTTGTCTTAACAACAGGCTTTTCTTCACAACAGAGACTCCGTTTGATCTTGACAACTTGCACGTGTGTCTGCTCACCCACCTGACACCTGGCGCATACGCATGGGCTTTTCCAGTAAGGGCCACCCACGCCAGACTTCAAACTGGGACCCAACACGCTTCTGTCTGTTGTTTGTTGACACGCGGTTCTGCACGGCGAACAACCGTGCAAACCCAGGGGTGCGATGGAAAGCATTTGCTAGCTCATGAGTTTGTGGTCAGTCAGTTGGGACTTCAGCCGGAAGCTGTTCTGATCCTGGCTGGCGTCACTCAGACGTGTGGGAGCGGATGTGAGTCGGTGACAGAGGCGGCCTTGGCCGGGACCACTGGTCGACTCCACATGGCTCCGTGCGTCCGCCGTGGGGCGGGAGAGCCCAGGCCGGTTCTCCCGGAGACCGCGGAGCAGCAAGCACAGGTGGAAATCCAAATGCGCTCTTCAGCCATCTGCACGCGTCACGTCCCCTAACGTCCCGACAGCCAAAGCCGCCGCGTGGCCAGAACCAAATGGCAGGAAAGTAAGGGGATTAAACAGTGCTCTTTGGTGAGAGGAGAGGCCAAGTTACCCAGGAACGGGCTGGAATACCGGGAGGGCGCCGAATGGGAGCCACTGACACACTCGGTGTTCCTGGTTTGCTCTCTGGCCAAGGTTATTTATGTACCTTGTGTCGTAGGTGAGGCGTCCTCACATGGACTCGGTCACCGGTTTATGTTGCAGAGATTTGCGGGGCGGTGCTCAGTGTGGGGCTCAAAACGTGACAGCCCAAGGTGAAGCACGCGCCCTGGCCTGCTGAGTGTTTCAAACCAAGGGCCGCGGAGGCCAGCTCTCTCTGACTCCCCGCCCTCCTGTCTCTGCCTCCCTCTCTCCCCCAGAGCAAGTCACAGAAGTCAGAATTATTCTTCCCCAAGGTGAGACATAGAGGCTGAAGCTTATCTCCCCAAAGCAAGCCCTGAAACCTGCGGAGCTCACTCTCTCCCTTCCCCCTTTTTTCCTTACCGACCCTCCTTCCAGAAGGGTCTGCCCCGTACCAGGGAGGAAAAAACAGCCGATACCAGCTCTTCCAGACTCCGGTTGCTCTCATTTCCTGGGGAAAGCTGAAGGAAAGAGGTGAGCATGACAAACTCACCCCCAGCGGTGCAGTGGTCCGGGACCACGCTGATGCCCCCATCTCTCTCCCCAAGACCCATCCTACAGTCCTGCAGTCCTGCAGTGCTCTGGGCGGCAACATAGACATGACGCATATTTTATATATTTATTTTTGTTCCAGGTCTTCAAGATCTGGTGAGTATTTTTAACACTCAGAGCATATTTCCATTTGAGGAAAAATATGCTCTTTGGTTACATTTTGAGTGCTCCACAGCCACAATAACTGGTAGCTCCCACCCTGGGAAACGCAGGGCTACCCTGCGATTATGCAGACCTCTCAGGGCACTGAGCAGAGAGGGTGCCTTCCCACGGGACACGGCGGCAGCCCAGCACACAGAGAAGGGAGCAGACGGTGACATGAGCCACGCTAGGGCTGCACGGGGCGAGATGGGGGCGTGCGTGAGAGTGTCTTGCCCGGGTTCGGAGAGAATTGGGACGGGCTGCCCAGAGGACTTGGCACTGAGCACGGGCTGCGAGTGCCAGGCAAGGAGGTGGGAGGCAAGAGGGCCCAGGACAGAGGGAACAGCGTGAGTGGCAACCTAAGATGAGAAAGTGTGGGGGTTTCAACCAGTGACAGCACGGTGGTCCAAGGCTCAGGCAAGCCCAGGACTGCGTTGATTGAATTTGGTGAAAACCGAATGCCACACCCACTTATGACGTTAGCATGCACAGCCCGAGGCCTCTGGCAAATGTTGCCAGGTCCTGTGTCTTACAGATGTCTCCAGGATGCACCTGTGAACTAAAATAAAATTTTAGGGCTCACCCCCACCACAGGCTGACTAAATGGACCCCCTTGTGGCCAAAGGAATATCCTAAAACTGAATTGCCTGCCAGGAGGAAGGTCAGACATGCCTTATCATGCCCCCCTCCCTTCCTGGGGACTTCCTTTGTAACCCATTGACAGACCTAAGGGTATGCCAGACAAACCTGCAGGTCCTCAATTTGCACAACAAATATATGTCCCCTGGTTTATCTCTGATAACAGCTCCTTACGTTGAAACACTCTAAGCCTTTAGACAAAGCTTCGTGTCTTTAACCAATTACAAGCCAAAGAATCTTTAAACCTACCTATAACCTATAAGCCCCCACTTCCAGATGTCCCACCTTTTTGGGCCAAACCAATGTATGCTTCCCACGTATTGATTTATGACTGTACCTGTAACCCCTGTCTCCCTGAAATGTATAAAACCAAACTGTAACCCTGCCACAGCGAGTCCACTTGCTCAAGGACTCTTGGGAGTGGCTCCAGGTCATGGTCCTCAAATTTGGCTCAGAATAAATCTCCTTAAAATTATTTTACAGAGTTTGGCTTTTTTCTGTTGACACATGTCTGGGTCGGTTACGCAGAGCCTGGTTAGACGCGCAGTCAAGCTGGGCTTGGCCACGCAATCGGCCAGGAACAGTGAGTGAGCAACTGAGATTCTTAGCACACGTTTTGTTTCCTTTCACTGCCAAGAACGGTGAGCAACTGAGATTTTTAGCACATTTTCTTTATTACCTCTCCAAAATGGAAGATCACCCAGTGTTTAAAACAGCCGTTTTGTCTGCTTAGAAAACATTGCTTATAATGTCAGTTATCACTAAGTACGTAGCTGTATTTACGTAGATGGCATTTTAATGTGATTTTCCAAGACATATTTTATTCATAAGCTGATTATCGGGCATCTGTACGAGACTGTAACGAGCTCCAGGTCCCGGTCCAAAGTGAGGAAGGTCTTGTGAGCTCTGTGAAAGCTGACCCGGCCTAGTAACCTAACAGATTTGGAAAGTGTGCAGTAATTGAGAGAAATGGAAAGCATTTTGGAATTCACTACGGGGTTAATGGCAGAGAAGAAATAATCCACGTTAGGTCTAGAATTCTCAAACTTAAGGGTAACTGAAACTGTTTCAGATATTAAACTCCTCAGCCATTGCATGTGTTTAATCATTTCAAATGTTAGATTCTTATTTCCTTTAAGATCTTACTGCTATTTGACCTCAAACTCCTGTTAAAAATCCATCCCAGCTACTTGCGACTCTCTCAGCACCTTGATTCACAGGCGTGTGCCTTATCTGTTTGATAAAGCCAGGGAATTGCCGTCATTGTTGTTATAGTCAGGGTAACGCCTAGTCACTTCATGATGTCAAATAAAACTTGAAATTATTCCGGGTCCTTCTAAACTATATGATATTCATTAAAGGTGCACTGATAACAGGTTTTACTCAAGAATTTGGTTTTTAAAATCTTTCTAAACATAGTTGTTTTAAAAGTAGTTAGCATCTCCATACTTTATTTTTTTGCCTAAGCTAAAAACCCATCTAAAACTAAGCTCGCCGAGAGCGAGGGCAGGAGAAAGGCCCAGTTACACGCGCGGGAGGGAGGGAGAGGCTCTTGGGGCCAAGCTGACAAGTGGCTCTATAGAGGTAAGAGACAGAGCCACAGTAGCAGAGGCAGAGGAAGTGGGTAGGGGAAGACACACTCATGTTTCCTTTCCCAACAGGGTCCTCATCCGTCCTGTATTTTAATTTTCTTTGAAATTCTACCTGGCTGCAAAGCAGGGAAAAGGAGCAAGGAGAGGCGCCCAAGGCAGTAATAACCCACCACCAACACACAAGTCACCCTGGACCCCCACGGCTCTTACAGCCCAGGCCCTGGACCCAGCACTGCCCGGGCGACAGTGACCACAGCACAGCGGAGTCTCTTCAAAGTCTGTTGTCATGGATCAGGCTCAGAAAACCCTTAGAAAATCACCTTCCCTCTGGTTTCAGATGTCCTCTGCTGGGAAACAATACTGCATTCTCCCCAGCTGGCCCTCGTCCTTGATGTGTAGGAATTAATTCATTTTTCCTTCAGCCTGTGAGTGTACTGCTCCTAATAGTAGTCCTCAGTGAGTTACACTAAGGGTCCATCATCTGTCTTCTCTGTGTGTCTCATCTGTCTCTGCCTACCTGTCTAAATGTGTCCCTTGGTTCCTTGGAAACACTTGGTAGGATGCAGTCCAGTCGTGTCCTCAAAAACATAGCCCTTCCACATTGCAAAAAGCATGAAACGACATATTGACTAAACTGTCAATCCTGTTTTTTAAACACCAGTGTTATAAAGGGGTCCAGGGGATTTGAAGATTGGAGTTACCTCGCCCCTTTGCTCTTTGTGTTCTGACTTCAATCATTCGAGCTCTAACCGTGATGTCCTGCGTGGCTCGATGCACGTCAGACTTAGTGTGACACTTGCACAAGAGCACTGTGCTCTAACCTATGAACGTAGAACTCAGAACATGTGCTCAGCGTGCGCCAGGCGTTGTGGAGGACCAGGAATGGCACTCTGGAGTTAGCACGGGAGGAGAAGAGAAGGCAGAGCCACACGTGGCAATGCAGGTGGCAGTGAGGAGCACCGCGGAAGGAGGATGCCCAGGCTCTGGGGACTACGAAGCTCCAGGCCTTTGGGAGATGGATTGGCTCCCAGGGAGCATCGATTAGGAACTCAGGAGAGGCCACTGCCAGCAGAAGAGAGGGCAGGGAGAGGTGGAGAGCAGGACAGGGAACGGGGAGCGTCCCAATCAGGCAGAGGAGTGGGATATTCTTGATAGCTGCACAGGAAACCATCCCAAAACTCAGTGGCTGAGACGACAGCAACCAAAAAGGGAAAAAAAAAACTGAACATTTACCAAATCTCATAATTTTGTAACTGATTGAACTTAGCTGGAAACGTTTTCTGCTCTAAACAATTTCAACGGGCACCGCAGGCACTTGGAGGCTTAACCAGGACAGAACATTCAAGATGGGCCATGGCTCATGGTTGTGATTCTTGGCCACTTGCTGGGAGCACAGCTGTACTAGTATGGGGCCTCATGTTCCTCCACTTGGGCCTTTTCATGTGGATACTTGGGCTTTCTCCCAGCATGGCAGCTGAATTCCAAAAAAGGAGAGTTCCAAGAGGACATGGCCCAGTGAGTAAGTGCTTATGGAGACTCCTCTTGTGTCAACCTTGATCATGTCCCACTGGCTATACGGAGTCGCATAACAGTACCCAGAGTTAAAGTGGGAGGGGGCTATACAAGAATGTGAACAACAGAAGTCATGGTGCATGTGAGCCTATCAACGTACCACCTTCCACTGGGTGTATATTGAAGGGCCCAAAGCAAAAGTTCTTTAGGATCTCGAATAGGTGAAGAAAATAGAAATGGACAAAGTGAATCCAGTGATTTGTAAGCTACACAAAGGACTAAGTTCAGGGAGGAAAAGGAGTGAAGGCTCCTACTTGGGTAACTGAGAGGACAGTGGTGTCAACATCATACCAGGTAGGTCAGGGGAAGAACTGATTTGACCAAGCGTTTCATGAGATTCTGCTTATTCAACCCCCATTCCAAATCCGTAAGCATCTGGCCAATAGGTAAAGACCTCCCCACCAAGAGGATTCACAGGAAATATCATGCACCCTCCAAACCTCAGGTGATAGGAAATGTCATTCCCTTTTTTCCTGTCGTCACTGCTCCCACTCCCCATTGGGAGGGGATAGCGGAAGATAGCATGCCAGTCCCTTGACCCTCCGGTTCCCAGTGTGACGTCATGAAGTCCACATTCACAGTACCAGGAAAGGGTGTGGGCTGGTGGGACCTTCCGTCCTTGAGCGTTGGTCTGTGCAGTCACGAGCGACCTGTCACCTTCATGAGTGATCCCTGCAGCCCCTGGCACTGGTGTGCTCACGCAGGCACCTCCTCTGGCCTGGCCCAGCCCCCTCAGCCTACCGTCCTCCTTGCAACTGCACAGTGGAAAGAATCCCAGTCACCTCTCACGAGGACGGGCTGCATGGTGTTAAGCAAGTCATTCTATCTCTCTGTCATCAGCTTATTCCGTGAGCGAGTTGGACACCATAATTACCAAAGTCTATCTCTACCATCTATGATTTCAGTATAATAAAACATTATGAATAATCATCTGATGGCAACTTCCATGCCCATATGAAGTCAAACCAACAAAACCATAAACTTGACCAGAAAGACTAAATGTACTTACCACAAATAGAAGTTTTACTATTTATAAAACTGGATCCAACCATTTATAGATGGAAATAAGTTGTTTATTCACACAGGTTTATTATCCCTTATCTGCCCTGTTCAGGACAGCAAGTGTTTCATATTTCCTATTCCTGGATTTGGGATGCTCAATCTGTAATAGAAATTTATATATTAACCAGTTTTGGTCTTACTACTGATTCATGTTTCATACAGGGCTCTTCCTCACTGAAACTATTTAACCCACTGCTAACCGCCCACCGTGTTCCCCGAAAATAAGACAGGGTCATATATTTATTTTTCCTCAAGGAGACACCCTAGGGCTTATTTTCAGGGGATGTGTTATTTTTTTTAACTTCAGTACACCATCTACATTTATTCAAATATAGTGAAGTCGTCTTCTTCTGGAACATCAGCATAACTCTCCAAACCCCGAATTCCATCCTGAATTTCTTGTGACTCTATTTCCTTTAGAATCATTGGCCCCAATCTCCCATGTCAAGCAATAGAGCTCTCATGGGGCAGATGAGAAGGGCTGCTCATCTTGTTTCCTGCTCCGCGACGAAATGCATGGGTTGTGCAGACGCGCTGCATAGCCACACCCATCACTAGGTCTTATTTTCGGGGTGGGGTTTCTATTGCGCAAATACTTAGAAATTCTGCTAGGGCTTATTTTATGGGTAGGTCTTATTTTCGGGGAAACATGGTAGTAGTATCTGGAATGCACAGAGTATTTTTATTCAAATACCAAAAACTGCCGTGTGAAATAATAATAGAAGATTAAAATGTGTAGGTGTCTGATGTGAGAACACACATAGGTTTTCTCACTGAGTTTTGCAGCTGGTTTCTGAAAGATGAACGACATTGTGCGTGAGCAAAAGCAGGGTAAAGCTTTGGTTTTGTTCTTAGGTAGGACTAGAAATAGTTAAATATTTTCTTCTTTAAACATGAAAAATTGTCATCTTTTTAAAATCCTTCTCTTTCCTTTACCTTGATGGTTTAATGACTGGTGTAGGTCAATAAGAAACAGACAGACAAATGAAAATAAACAAATGATTATTGGTTTAATAACAAATAATGAACAAATGATTCCATATATTACTTAGATCCCACAGAGTATCGGATGTTATGTTATAGTACAGATTACAAGTGTTTTGAAGGAAATGAAGTCTATAAATGAGGGGGGAAAGCTTTTTAAAATTTCAACAACACTTAAATGCAGAAGAGAAATGACTAGCCATTTCAAATCACGCCTCCCCTCTCAATTTTTGATCCAATATCATAATAGTCTTGTAATTATTTTAAGTATCTATTTTAAATATGACGTATAATTTATAGGAATATGTAGAATGGATTTCCAGACAGTGCCTCAATTCAACTAATGAAGTTCTAATCACAAAAAATATAAATTATATCTTCATTATTCACACTTCTTTTTATGTCTTGAGATATTTAGGATAGAAACACACACAGAAAAGTAGTAGGACAGGATCACATACAGAATTTAATGCTTTGTATTAAGCCTGGGACTGCACATAAAATTGGTTAAAAAGAAATGTTTGAAGTTACTGAAGCAAATAGTTGCTTTCTAAATTCAATGTTCTCCCCACCCCAATCTGAAGGAAATAACGGAGACTCAATAGCGTGCTCCAGCCAAAACAAAAATGAATCTGCTCATCTTCTCCCTGCTGCACGCTTTTACTGTCTAAATCCTTCCATAATAACATTTATAATGTGGTGAAATTGTTAGTTCATTATACAGTAATGGGATAGGAGAAGCAAATAAACCATTATAAACCAAGAAAAATTATATTAAACATCTCAAAAACAAACACTGTATTGAAAACTCTCAGTCATCAAGATTATCGACTTCTTAATATCTTAGCAATTTACGAAATTGCTGAAGGATGGGAGACCACGTCTGGTCCCACCAGGGGTAGGACGTCCCCTCCTCTCTCCCGCACGGCCCATGCTCTGCCTCTTCCCACCCAAGATGTCATCTCCCAGTAATGCAAAGAATGTGTTTCTAGAACAAGATATTTATCTAGAATTCATTGAGTTTTTAAATTATTATTTTCTAAAGTGTGTGCACACACGTGGGAGTTGAAGGCAGGGTTGGGGTGGTTCTGTTTAGAAATTCTCATCATTTTGCTAGGGACAAAGACACACTGTCCCCTTTCTGTTTTATGCAGCCGC
Organism: Microcebus murinus; assembly: GCF_040939455.1. Taxonomy (NCBI): domain Eukaryota; kingdom Metazoa; phylum Chordata; class Mammalia; order Primates; family Cheirogaleidae; genus Microcebus; species Microcebus murinus. The sequence continues at coordinate 3,895,021 of NC_134114.1, read as the reverse complement.
TTTGGCACAATGAGGCAGCGTCACAAATGTGAGGAGCTGGAGGCACTGCCTAATGTGTTATCAGAATCAACCGGCACAGAAACAGCAGCCGGTATAGGAAACACAGCAGTTACCAAGCGACATTCTCCAAACCTAAGACCCTCGCATCGGGAAGAAAGTTGGCGACAACCAGGAAAGGAGGAAAAGGCACAAACTCCACTTCCCTCTGGCACCACGCGTTCCCACGGGCCGTGTGGTGGGGGCGCCACTGCAGCCACCCTGCCCATCCTTAGCACTACTCCAGGACTGGACAAAGACCTCGTCGTCCCTCTGATCCTCAGCAGCCTCTTCTGGAAAAGGGGTCTCACAGCCCAAAAGGGCTGGATGAGCATGAACCCAGGCAGCAGGTGTCAATACCCCCAGGAGCGCCTGTGCCCCACTGTCATCTCCTGCTCTCCCCACCCCAGCCCTCCTTGCCATCTGCAACCTTGTCATGCTTCCAGAACCCCAGCACCCCACCCCACGGCCGTCCTGGCCTCTGTCCACACTGCCTGGGAAGGGTCTCCCCTCTTTGGCTCCTGCATCTAGTGTGCCTGTCCTGCACTTCGGGCCCGCTTCTCTAGCAACTGGCCAGATGTCTTCACCTACATGTCTTGTCGACACTCAGTGTCCCTCTGGGGGTCTCCACTGGCCTGGCAGCCAGCCCACCAGCACCCCCTGGCACCATCGCCCAAGTTAATCATGAAGGCATGCGCTAACCCGCCCATCCCTCCCTCCATGTCGCTGTCACCCACCCTGAGAACCCTCCACCCGCCACCTCCGGGACGCGGCCACCTGTGCCCCACGCCGCTGCCCTGGCCCGGGCCCCTCAGCCTCTGCCCTCCCTCTCGCCACCCCTCTCCTGGTCCAGGCCTCTCCCCAGCCAGCGGCCACGGTGACGGCCATGCTTCCGCCTGGGAAGTTGTAAGACTGGGGAAAGCAGTGAGGACAAGTACGCACCTGCCACCGCCCCGGTTGACAGCCACCTGCCACTAGGCTGCACGGCTTTGGGTGAATTTTGTGTCGCGTTGTCCCCATCCCCTGTTCTTTCCCCTTCTCTCTCTCTCTCTCTCTCTGAGGTCTGTCCAGAAAGCATCCAGCCATTGTTGATGTAACAAGAAATGTCTGGGCCACATCAAAGTGACCTGGCAGCCAAGGCGAGTGGACTGGAATGCGCATGCGCGAACGGTCATGACGTCAGTGGGGCGCCACACGCAGCTGGGTGAGCATGCGCACTGCGAGGCCGCCGCTTTCAAATTGAGCGAGCATTGGAATTCGGTGGACTTTAAAGAGCAATGTGGGAAGAACTGACTTTTAAACAATTTCTGACCTAGGGATACGGTCTAGATGCACAACCATTGATTTAGGTCTTTTTAAATTTCTGTCAACAATGTTTTACAGTTTTCAGTGTACAGGCATTTCACTTCATCAGATTTAACCTCTTGTTTCACATTTTTTATGTTATTGTAAATAATGGTGGGTATTTTTGTTTAACATCTGATTGCTTGTTGCTAATCAATAGAAATATAATAGATTTGGGTATACTGGTTTTCTATTCTGAAATCATGTTGAACTAATTTGTTCTAGAATTTTTCTGGTACATTCCACTATTTTTTTTTTTTTTTACATAGATATGACATTCATGAATAAAGGCAGATGTACTTCTTCCTTTCTTATCACAGTGCATTTTATTTATTTATATTGCTTTATTGCACTGCTTGGAAACGACGCTGAATGGCAGTGGCAGAAGAGGACACTCCAAGCTGGTTCCTCGGTTTAGGGGGAAAACATTCAGTCTCTCTCCATTAACTATGATGTTATGTGTAGGGTTTTTTCTTTAATATAATAGAAGAATTTCATTGAATGAAGGAACTTCCCTTTATTCTTAGTTTGTTGAGAGTTTTCATCAGGGATAAATATTGGATTTTTCCAAATGATTTTTCTCTATCTATTGGGATATCACATAGTCTTTCTTTTCTAGTTGTTTAGCACCATTGATGATAAATTAGTCTTACATTGCTAGAATGACCCCTATCTCGTCATGATGTAACATTATTTTTACATATTATTGGATTATGTTTGTTAAAATGTTATTTAGAATGCTTGCATCTATACTCATGAGTCAGTTTTATCTGTAGTTTTCTCTTTCTGTAATATCTCTGTCTCGTTTTGGGTGCAGAGTAATGCGGGCCACATAGAATAAGGTGGGAAATATTCTCTTCTTAAGATATTAACAGACACTTTCCTACAAAAGAAATATGTAGGTAAATGAACACATGGAAAGATGTTCAACATCATTCATTATTAGGAAAATGCAAATTAAAATAACAGTGAGATACCACTTAACTTATATTAGAATGGCTATAATGGTCATACTAGGTGTTGGTGAAGATATGGAGCAAGTGGAACTCTCATTCACGTCTTTTAGGGATATAATATGTGCAAGCCCTTTGGAAACAAGGGTATGGAAATTTCTAAAAAGATAATACAAGTTCAATATGATACAGCCACTCCACCCCTAGAGCATATAAAAGACTTAGACAATATTCGCCATATTAGCTTCATTTGTAGTGAACAAAACTTGGAAAGAACTCAAATGCCCATCAACAGGAGAAGGTGCAAACAAACTAATATATTCACACAATAAAAAGGAGCAATAAAAAGAATAACCTCTGATACATGCCACAACTCAAACTAATCTTGAAATAATTATGCTGAGTGAAAGAAACCACACAAGACAAGTGCACATGCTATATGATTTCATTTATATAAAATTGTAGAAAATGTAAGCGTGGCTGCAGTGAGAGACAGGAAGCAGATCAGTGATTGCTCAGACCTGGGGTAGAGGAGGCAGGGCAGGGAGGCTTGGGAGGGAGAGCTTGCCAAGGGACAGAGGACACCTTTGGTGGGGATGTGTATGTTTGGTATCTTTTTGTGGTGATGGCTTTACAGGTGCATACATAAGTCAAAACTGCATCAGATTGTCCCTTTAAATATATGCAGTATAATTAATGTCAATAATACCCTCTAAAGCTATTAAACATAAATACTATCCTTAGAAACGTTTATTTTTTGCATAAGATCTATTATTCTTTGCTGACCAAAGTTAATGCAGACATCATAGACTTGGGTAAAATTAAGGAAGTGCAAGAGAGAAGAATGAAAATAATCATTAAATCACCTGAAAATAATCATTCTTTAAAAATCTATATACTGTCTCTATTTTTGGTTGTATATATACTTTTTCCTACAACTTTCACATTCTAAGGTACATACTGTTATATAACCTGCCTTTTTAATTTAATAAACTATGCTAAGCATTTTCCCATATTATTAAGTCTTCTCCCACAACGCAGTTTTTAATGAATTCATAATGTACCACTATTTATTTAAGCAACATCTTATTAGATTTATATATTGTTTCTAATTTCTGCTTTTTAAAAATATCATAACAAATACCTTTGTGTACACAATTTAAAAAATACCTAATTAATTTCTAGCATTAATTGTTTAAAATGTATTTTATATTTATAGAAAGAATAATTATTTGCTCAAAATGTGTATGTTTTTAAATCTTTTTGTCTATGTTGCCAAAGTCAGGAGGATTTATTGTTATTGTATTTTTAATTTGGAATTAATGGTTTTTAATTTAAATTTGGAAAGCACAGAATATTATAAAGAAGCAAATCACTATACCTCTCTGCTCATCAGAGGGAAAAGGAGGAGTTATTTGTAACATGGTACTTTCCTGATCAAACACTGATACATGTCCATCATTGATATATCTTCAGTGACACACACACACATATCCAGGAAAATTATAGAAATTTATTGTGTTTCAAAAAAATAAATAAATAAAATAGTTGATTTAGGTTCACTGGCATCATTTATTATTTAATGAAAATCAAGATAGTATGTTAGAAAAATCAACAATTTTTAAGAATTGCTTACCATAGGCCCAAATCCCAAGACGTAGTTTCAATATCCAGTTGCTTTTCTTATTTCTTTTTAATTTCTTTATTTTTAATTGACACTTAATAATTGTGCAGTAACAATTTATTATATATTGCTTTTTTCCTTAATGCTGTAAAACGCTCAAAAGGCTCGACACTGGTCAACTTCGTGAAGGTGTCCACTGAGCAGTAGGCATGGACAGTCACTTCATTCCCTCTAGTCTGCTGTGATTTTCTTAGGACTGGGAGAAGGTGATAATTGATCCTTCTGGACAGGGCACAGGGAACAGCGAGGGAACAGAACACAGGAGCAAATTAGTGTCAAGGCCACAGGCCGAGGTGCTGACGGGAACTGTGTTCTCTAAACTCCATCCCTTGGCCTGGCCTCACTGGGCTGGAGCCGCCTCCATCCCTCTCATGGAGCACCTGCCTCCGGGGAGGAGGGAGGAGCTTAGGTTGCCCCTCTTCTCCTTGAAGAGACACATGGGACTATAATCCCTGTCTTTGTTTGATCTGCCAAAAGGCAGAGGGTCCTTGGAGAGTCTGGGGACAGGAAGGGCACACATGCCCAGCTCTGACACAGCCACCTGCTCCCCTGTGGCTATGCTCGTCTTCTGGGAGGTGCCTGTGTGTGTCCTCAGTGGAGCCTGGCACTGACTCTGCCGTGGCATCTTGGGACAGGCACACACAGTAGGTCCTCCCAGTGCTCGGCCTCCTCCTGGCACTACCAGTCCCTGGCCCAACTAAGTTGCCATCACAGCCCCCTGATGATCTCAGAGCCTCCACCAGTCTTCGCCACCATTCCCTTCACTCCTCCCGGGGCACCTGGCCAGCCCCTGGGCTGCAGCAGAACTGTCCCCGTGTGAACGTGCATGGGTACATCCGAATCGCCCGAGCAGGGACCCTGGCATTTCATTACCCACAAGCAGGAACAATGTCAGTGTCCATCTGCGCCTGCTGCAAGGTCTGATGTGCACCCGAAGCCTGCAGCTGCCACACGGCAGGAGGCACTGAGGAAGGGACAGTAGGAGAAAGGCCTTTAAGGGGTGAAATGAACACAATTGTGCAAAGCTAACCCAAGGGTGACAAAGAGGCTTACTCCTCTTCTGCGGCGTGGCGCGGGGAGCAAAGTTGAAGGTTGATTTGGGAGGGCGCAGGGAGCATTCTGCAGGGATCTAGGGTGCCCTGGCAGTCACACAATAGAGAGTGTCCTGGGAGAAGTCCAGGCTCAGGGCAGTCCTCCACACAGCCCAAGGCGGGCAGCGGCTTGTCTTTGCTTTGCAGTCTGCAGAGAAAAGACAAAGGGCAGCGTCTGCATTTGCTCCCGACCAGACTCGGGACTCGCACCTCCAGATACAGTCGTCAGGCTTACGGCACCCGCGTGTGTAGATTTTCACCTCGCAGGAATGATCATTTTCCCGACGTTGCTAAAGAGATGTGCGTTCATATTTCCTGTTCTCTGCAGTCCCGGGTGGATGCAGACACAGGATGCTGCCCGCAATTAGGCAGAAGAAAACAAGCCCACTTTGCCCCTTGGCTCCAAGTTGTCTGTTTAGCCATTACCTTGAGCTCTCAGAAAGAGCTGGGGTTTTTTCTTTTTCCTCCATTTTGGATAATTCTGCTCTGGTTGAACTCATTTAACAACTTTGACTCTCTCATTGAAGGTGAATTAGATTGGCTACTTATGCGACTGTAATAGCCTTGAATCAGGTCTTTTTTTCTAAATCAGGTCGTTTTTTGCACTTGAAGAGATGTGCAGAAATCCCTTGCAGTCCTATAGAAGCTTTCCATTGTGTGAGCTGTGCAATTACAACAGGGGTGACTGGAGATGAAGCCCAAAGACAGTGGCAGAGAAAGGCCTTATGTCTGAAAAGACAAAAAGAAAAGAGGAATTGGGTAATTTAAACACAGAAAACTTCCCAACTCCTCATTTGTAGAGTGTGATAAAAAGCTCAGACACATTTAAATGGAATAAAGTAGGTCAACTGCTGCCCTTAGGTCTGCACGCTCGGCTGCCGCTAATTTCCTAGAAACCCCGTTTATGTCACTCAGGCAAACGCCATTTGAATTGCTGGGCTCTGAACTGGACCACGTTGGCAGAGGGTCGGCACCCAAACCCCAGGACCTGACCTGGGTGGCTTCCTGGCCATCGCCATGCTCAGTGGCTGCAGCAGTCGCAGTCCAGCGTGGCCCCTTATGATGACCCAGACAACTGGACTGAAACAGACACGGCATCTCGAATCTGGGTCCCTGCGACAGGTTAACCCTCCACGTTCCCGGCGTCTGGAGTCAGTCCTGCTGGGAGAAAGACATCAGCCTCTAAGCCTGCAGGGCTTCCACTGGATAGTCTGCAAATGAGATTTATCAGCAAAGTGACAGGGAGGGGCACTTAACCACTTTCGTGCAGGCTCACCGGCTGCGAAACCTCCGCCCACAGCCGGCACTCACAGTCCCCACGACAGTCTGTGCTGTGCATTGACGACGCATCTGTTTTGCTTTTGTGTGATGAGAAAAGCTTTAAAGCACTGAGAGCTTGTTTTACTTTATAGGCAGCTTTCCTTGTAATGTAAATCAGAATAGGTGACATATACATATATGTTTTCATTACGTTATTTTTAAATGTTCACACTTTTATTTTGATAAATGAAAAATTAGAAAAGTCACATCCCAGCTGTCGGATAAGTCCACGCTCGGTTCATCTGTGGCTATTGACTGTAGTCGACCCTCGTACTGAAGTGGTTACGTTCTCACCCCTTAAGTTTTGCCTGGTCTCCTGGCGAGGCAAGGCCCCGGACTGGGAAGTCTCAATGCGATGGCCTCCTGCACTGCCAGCTCCCTGCTGCAGCCCTGGGGCTGGGGCTCTCTCCAGAGCCCCGCCACCCGCAGATGCCCTGTTCCCACCAGCCTCATCCGACTTCCAGGTTGGGTTCCAGGAGCAGCAATCCTTTCATCGAGCCTGGCTTATGGACTGGACCTCCTGGACTGGCAGCCACCTGGCCATCATGCCCGCGGCGCCTGCTCCTCCCTTCCCTGCTGTCCACTGCGAGGGCAGCATCGAACCTCGGCCCCATCCCGCCATCCCAGGCCTGCCCCTGTCCCCACTGGCCTGGCCATGCCTGTCCTGGGTGGTAACATTGGTCCCCAGAACAGATGGGGACCTTTATAAACGCAGCCTTGGGAACAGCAAGACACGGTCTGCATCTTTTGGTGTCAGATCGAGGGTCACCCACGAGAAGAAGGCAGTCTCAAGTGAAAGGCTGTCCTCTGGTCTAGGTGGGAGGCTTGATGGATCCATCCATCTTCTCTCACCTGGGAAGTGACCTACAAACAGAACTGGCTGACCATTATAATGTCATCAGATGAGTCTCCAATGTCAGAAACCACCTGGGAACCTCTGAGTCGGCCATAAGCAGCGGTGGGCACCTGCGGGCACTGCCTCCTTGGTGCCCCAGGTCTCAGCCTCACTCTCTGAGTGGCACTTCCTCACTCCCCTTTTCTGGCTCCTTGTCCCCTGCCCCCCATCCCCCCAGATACCTTCTTCCCGGAGCTTGGGCTTGAACTCCCTGTCAGTCTCCACCCTGGCAGGGATCAGCCGCCCTGCAGCCTCAGCCTGTCCTTCCCCCTGGACCTGGGCGCCAGACTCCCACGTGAATGTTCCCTGACCTCGAGGACACCAAATGCCACAGCTGTCCCCATGGGGGGTGGGGCTCCTCTTCTCCCCGCCAGGTGAGCAGTTCTGACCCCGTCCAGGCACAGGAGGTAGGTGGCCCCTCCTGTACCAGCCGCAGGGTGACGCAGGTTGCAGGGCCATCGCTCTGAACACTGAGCGTGAACAGGAGCAGTTATTGCATGAAAATACGAATAATGCTTCTCTTCACGTCCATGACTGTCTATATTTTCCTTCTTATATTTTCATCTATTTTACACATTCTCTCCAATGAGCTTTGTAGTAATTGCTTTTATAATAAGGTAAAGAAAACTTTTTTTGTAAAATAAATTTAAAAGAGTTAATAGGACCCCTTTGGGGGGAAATAAGGCATTTTTTAAAAACATAATCACATTTTAATGAGAAGGAAAACCTGGCCTTTTTGTTCAGTCTCGGCAGGTGTTTAGTTAGAGCAGTGAGCCAGAGAGGAGGTGAAGGAAGTCACCCGGGTGCTGTGCGTGTCGCCACGGGGACGCAGCTCAGGGTTTGGCTTCTCTGCTCGAAGCAGCCTCCCATGTCCCAGCATGCCTACCGGCCGTGCCAGGCCACCTCGCCTTGCTCCCTCACCACCTCCCTGGGTTTCATTCTGTTCTGATTGGTCCCATTTCATTGCCAGCCGCATCCTGGGTGTCTGGGCCTGGCCTGCGGCACCCCTGGGGGGTCTCAGTGGCATCCTCACGGTCCCCCTGAAAGCTGCCCCTCTGCTGCACACGGAAGTGCCCGGCACCGTGGGAGCAGCCCTGCTCCTGCAGCTCCCTCCTGTGGCCTCTGGTGGCACCCAGGTGAGCTGGGGCTACGGCGACAAACAGACAAACAGCAAGTTCCTAGGCTCCTTGTGTGCCTCTCGCTAAATCGGTCAATCGGTTTAGCTGCCTTGCCAGCAGGCGGGAGTGGCTGGAAGAGAGAGATGGCACAGGAAGGGCTGTGAGGAACATGGGGTATGTGTGGGGGGGAGGGTCCTGGGTCTGGCAGAGGTCAGCCCCCAAGGCCTGGTCACTGACGACCGTGGAACTAACCCTAACTGGCTGCATCACGTCACTGCAGCCCTTGCCTCGCTGGTCCTCAGAGAAGCCACTAGCCAGGTGGGGTCCTTAAATTTTAACTAGATAAAATGAAATAACATTAGAAATTTAATTCTATTATTAGTTTACTAATAAATAATAAGTTACTGCAAATTTAGTGGCTTAAAACAACGTGAACGTGTTATCTTAAGTTCCGGAGGTAAGAACCCCACACAGTCTCACAGAGCTGAAGTCCCCTGCAGCCTGCTCCTCTGGGGCTGCAGGAGTGAGCCCCTCTCCTGCCCTTTTCCGGCGGCAGAGTCTGCCCGCGTGCCTTGGCTCATGGTTCCTTCCTCCGTCCTGAAAGCTGCAGGCACGAAAGAAGGATGCCACGGCAGCGTGCTCCCCTCCTCCTCATCTTCTGTGTCCCTCTGACACCTCCCAGGGCCCTGTGGTTGCCTTGAGCCCACCCAGGTAATCCGGGAAATCCTTCCTGTGTTAAGGCAGCTCGTTGGCAGCCTTAATTCAATCTGCTGCCTCAATCCTGCCTTCCCACGTAAGGCCACGTATTCACGGATTCTAGGTATCGGGATGTGGACATCTTGGCTCGGGGACACTCGTCTGCCCACCACCAGTCTCACCACGAGGGCCACGTTTGAAGTGCTCAACAGCCATGGGTAGCTGTGACAACCACACTGACAGAGCAGATATAGGACAACACTTGCTCTGCTAGGCCTAGTCCTCGGGTCCCGTCCTCAGGCTACCTGACTCTGCTTTAGCAAGAATCCTGCTAGGTCAGGACAGAGAGGAACCCCTAGCCCTGATACCTGATCAAGCTCCTCATCCCCCGCCCTGCTGTCTAAGTCATTTTCCATTCGCCTCAGGCTGCTCCTGGCTCTAGATCTTCACTGGTTTTGCTGTATCTGGAGTTGGGCTCAGTTTTCCTGAAGCCTCTCTCCTCTCGTGCAGTAGCACCGAATAAAATCTGCCTCTGCCACTGCTCGCTCTTGTTGGCTGTATTCCTCTCTGCCACCATCGCTCCCTCTGCCTGCAGTGTCTCTGCTCGGACACGGACAGCTGGGGACAGGCCAGGGAAGAGTGAGGGGCCACAGCTCTTTTCCCCCTGGGAGGGTGACCTTCTTCCCCGTTCTAGACCTGCTTCTCCTTGGAGATAGAGATTCATATTCCTAATCCGTGCCCACCTGCTCCTTGCAGTGTCTATAAATCTCTGCCTGGCCCTCTGTTCTCTGCCTTCTACTGATACGTCTATGAAATCGAAGTTCAAATTGTGATTATTCATTGCCACTTTCTGAGTAGAGTTTTATTCTCCTTCCCCTAATTAAACTATCACTTACATTTTCAAAATAACAATGTTAAGTAACTGAACTTATATTTGGTCTCCAACTGGTTGGTTTTTTTTTTTTTTTTTTTTTTGCTCCTGTATATCAGTGTCTCTAGTTGTTGGATTTTTTTTTTTTAGTCTCTAGAAGAGTAAAAAACAAAATTGTACTAGAAGGTACAAAAAGAAAGTAACCTGACTCCTGATCTTTGAAAGTGAACCTGCTAAGCCTGCCGCTATGTTTAAAAATAATACTGTATTTTAAAGGTTTCTACAACCCTAATGCTTAGAACACACAGCATATTCGTGGACAAGAACAAAAGTTTCCCCTTCAGCAGATGTTATAGTAAACCCCGTCCGTTTGCAAGGCAGGATGTCAGTGGAGTGCAGACAACCACCAAAAATATTTAAGAGGCACAAATGAGAAAAAGAGACTTAAAAAGTGGCAGAGCCCACAAATATTACCCAGCTAGCTGGCTTGTCCAGGGCCGGGCCACCTCTACAGGAAACACTGGTGTGCTCCGTTACAGGTAGATATCGAGAACTTGCCATGTAACAGAAAGAAGAATGAAGGGATTCAGAAACAACATAAGGAGAAGAAACAAAAAAGAAAGGAAAATGGTAACGTTCCAGATCCGAATGTATTACCAGGAGAATTTCGCTTAAAAGAGAAATTCGAGAGCTTTCAAACATCACATTTGTTAGTGCATACAAAGCAGGGTATTAACGTTTTCCATCAAAACCCTACTCCACACAATGTGGGAAGTACTTATTCATGAGAAAGAGACACACTGGGACATGAGCTAATAACCAACCAGTTTTACTGTTACATATGCTGAACAAAATATTAACGGAGGAGTTAATCACATAGAGGCAAAAACAATAATTTATGAAGTGCCCACCAGAGCCTATAGATTTATATAAACATATATACAATACAGCAGATTAAAACAGTGCTCTCCACACTTTGATACTGTGCCGAGCAGGTGGGAAGCTCGGATTGTAGCTGTGCGCAACTCCCTGTTACTTGGTGCTGCTGAGACAACATCAGCCTTTCTAGTATTTTCCAGTTGGAAGCTCTGAGTAGCTGAGGTTCTCCTACATAAGGTGCATTTATAAGCACCAGTAACACATCTATTTCTAAGAACTTGAAATTGTAGTTCCTACCCTTCTGGACTTTGCAATAGAAGGATGTCAGAAGTGAGACAACCACACGGTTCAAGTAGGGCCGTACGGGAGCGGGAACCCTGGATGGGTGTCCAGAGGTAATTCCACCTGCAGGACAGGTCGGGGGAGCTCTGTCTGGCCAGTGAGGAAACCAGTCTTGAGCAGCAGGGTGGGGTTGGGGTTAACGAATCATATGCTCGAGATATATGTGTCCATGAACCCTGTGTTTGTCTCCTTGGGGGGTCGTTTCCAGTTTATCCTGTGACACAAGAGGTAATTAGATTAGACATCAGTAGGCGAAAGAAAAGTAAAAGACCCCTACATACCTGAAAAATAAAAGACCCACTTTTAACTTACTCATGGATCCAAGAAGAAGTTAAAATGGAAATTTAGGCACGTTTAGAAATGAATGAGAATGGAAGTGCTACATTAAAACCTGTGAGATGCTAATAAACTAACACTTAAAGGGAATATTTTAGCCTGACACTCTTTTATTAAAAAGAAGGAACTCTGAATATTAATGAATTAAACCTCCAGCTTAAAAGTTAGAAAGTAAATCACTGAATAGGCCCAAATAAAGCAAATGTAATGAGATAATAAAAAAGGAAGCAGAAATCGATTAAATAAATATTCAATAGAGTCAAAAGTTGTTACTTTGAAAAAGTTAATAAAATAGACAAACGTCTCGTAAAACCGATCTAGAAAATAAGAGAGAAGGCAAAAATAAGGAATAGTAGGAAGGAAAGCAGACATGAAAACAGATAACACACAGTTGAAAACACAACATGAACAACAACATCTTGCCAATAAATTTGAAAACAAACAAAATGGAGAAATCCCAGAAAAATGTAACTCAGCAAAACTGAGACTAGAGAAAAGTCTGAATAACATTAGAGCTAACAAATACATTGAGGCGTCCATTCAAAATCGTCTTAAAAAGGAAAAAGTTCCAGGCCCACAAGTCTTTTTCAAGACAGTTCTACCGAACTTCTAACCTCGTACGAATTTTCCCAGAGCATAGGAAGGGACAATGTCCCCCACCTTTCTATGAGACTGGCATACGTTGCCACTGAAGCCAAACAAAAATGGTACATGAAAAAACAAAAAGCAAATGAAAAAGGAAAAAAAAATTACAAGGCAAATTCACTCCTCAACACTGTTTCAATATCTTTTAAATAAAATATTAGCAAACTGAATCCAGCAGTATATAAAAAAATAATAATCCATTTGTCTACATTGCACTTATTGAAGGAATTGAAATAGGCTTTAATATTAGAAAGCTTATAAATATTATTCTCAACATTAAGGGATTAAAGGACAAAAGCCAAATGATTTTCTCAATAAATTGGGAAAACCCTGCCATTTTTTTGGATAATTATAATACATAGAAATTCACCATTAAAATACATGTTTTTAAGGCTCTGTTTGATTTCAAATAACAAGTACTGTGGAAATTGGGGTAAAGACCATCAAAACTCCTTTTGTGTTTACACTGTTGACCACAAGGTTTAATAAAAGCAATGCCTAGTGTAAAGTAGAGAATTAAATCTAATTGGCTCTCTGTCTTGGAGACTTAGGTGGGTGCCCGGGAGCCCAGGGCCCAGACCGGACTGGCCCATGCAGTCCTGCACCCCTGCACCCACCCAGTCACTGCGGTCCCCACAAGGCACCTGCGCCCCACCTCTGCGCCAGCCCCTGCCCCCGTCGCGCTGTGCACATTCTCATGCCCCATAATCACTGTCCACATCCCAGCCCGGCCTGCTGCTGCTGGCATGACCCTCAGCCCTTGCCCGTAGCTGGAATAAATAAAACCACAGCACCCTGTGACGTTCCTTCTGCCTCACTCGCATCCCTAATGAGGTGGTCACCATGCAATTAAAGGCTCCCCGCTATGCCTTCCTGTCCCAGAAATATGGGGGGGACCCACCTCCCTGCTCCAGGGACACCCTCCAGACACGCTCCCTGCTCCCTGAGTCACCAGCCAGTCTCTCCACTGGACCCCTCACAGGGGAGGCCTGCGCAACTGCATGGTTTATCGATAGGACAACAGCCAGGGCAGGAATAATCAATACCTAGCTATTGTTAGATATATAAAATCAGGCATAGCCACTAAGAGAATTAGAAGAGCAAAAAAGCTCTACTCCTTGAGCACAATGTTTTTTCTCTTTGGCGAGAAGGTTGGGAAGTGCTAGCTCAGTAAGATTTCTGTATAAAATATAAACATACGAAAATCTATGGCTCTGTTTTTACCAATAATAACCAATTGCAACTGAAATAGAAAGAGAAATTACACCCACAACGACTAGAACTGTAGAATGTCTATGAAATCGCCCAGCTGGGAGCGTGCCGGAGGTTCCCTGGTCCAGGCGAGGCCTCCTTCCAGCGACTGGGGCCCAGAGGCACTGGCAGAACCTCAGGTCCTCCGAGTATTTCTGGGAATGGAGGGGGAAGGAGTCCGTGTTCAGAGAACTAAGACCGGACTGCAAGATAAAGCCACCCCACTCAGGCTCAGCGTTTGGCTCGGTTTTGTTTATTCTTAACCTCTTGTAGAACTCCAGTCTTTTTCTGCTCGGTCACCTGCACAGAGCTCTTCTGTTCCTGCCGGGCACCTTCTCCTCCGACGTTCTGGAAGCTCCTAAGGTCAGAGCCGCAGCATGTTCTCTAGGAGATTGGAAGAAAAATTGTACCTCCTCTTTCAGGGTTACCCTCAGCCAGCTGGCAGCACCCGGGCAAGCATGAGGCAGAAAGGACCTTTCTGTAGAGCTGTCCTCTTCACTGGCCGGGCAGAAGAGCACTTGACATTGCCCAACAGAACGCACAGTGTTAGCACCTGAATATACAAGGGCAACTCCAGGGTAAAACTCCCCTTTATAATAAAGGACTCATCACCCTGTGAAAGGACAGCAGGGCCCCTTTACGTATTATCTCCACAAATGTTTATTTCGAGATCATTAAATAGAAGGAGCTATCAAAAGTGGAATATACTTGTGGGGGGAGGGGGAGAAAGGGCATTTATTGAAACCTTAAAATCTGTACCCCCATAATATGCCGAAATAAAAAAAAGTGGAATATTCCAAATAGCTGTTATCAAGTGTCAATCAGGAATTATGATGAAACAAGGAATTAGTTACGATAAGAAGGACCATGCCTCTCTAGGATTTTTTTTTTTTTTTCAATTTCGTTTTGCAGGCAGAAGTCTAAAATATCGGAGTTTCTGGTTGAAAGTGGGGATACCTAACATGCATGCAATCGGACCTTCTATGTTTGCTGTCACCATCGACTATGTCCTCCAAAGGGTCTGAGCAAGGAGAATTGGTTCAGGCTGCGTCAGAAGGAAAAAGTCGAGTGACCTACACCAAGAGGCTCTCGGCTGGGTCTGCCCCCATGAGGACTGTGCACTGCGCAAGGCCAGTTGGCCTGGGCTGCAAGAGCAGGACTCGCTCTCCCTTCTCCCCTCTCTGGGAAGGAGCTCCCACTGGGGGGAGTCCGCAGACCCTCCTGTCAATTGCCTCCCCACAGGTTTCCAGGGAAGGATGACGCATCCTCGCCCCAAACCTCGCCAGCCCCCTTCTGAGCCAGCGCCATCAGAAACACGGGCGGGCCACGATCTCAGCGTTTGTCAGAACCCGCCAAGTAGAGCAAGAGAACATGATCTATTTCTTTGTATCCCTGCTTGTCTCTTGAGCCTTCTAATTAAAATGAATAATTCTCGATGTTGAAATATCAGGTACTATAACATTTACTGGCAATGCAAACGTGAATAAGACACAGTCATCAATCTTCTGTTCATAATGTATCACTGGTAAAAATAAAATGCCTAGACTGCAACACTGTGTTACAACGGAGGCTCGTTCAGGAAACATTAGAGGGACGCAGGGGCGGCTGTGAACTGCTTGGGGGTCTGTGAGGCTCTAAGGAAGGATGGAGAAGTGGGGGGAACAGAAAAGAAAGACCCATCTAGGCAGAGCATCAGCACACATACCCATGTAGTCATCAGCCATTCAGAAACACTGCTTAGGAGCCAGGCGCTGTTCTAGAATGGGGAATAGGGGTGTATAGACAGGCAGAGGCATTGGCCCATACACAGATGCCTCAGGCATTTCAACCTCAAGATATCTGCTGCTCACCTATTGGTTGCCCCACAGGATAAACTCGCTCCAAATAATACAGCAGCCAGGGGGTCTTGCTGGCCACATCTGGGACAATTCATCAAAATAAATACTAATGGTTACAGACCGTAGCCCTTTGGATAAAAAGAAATCCATCAGTCTACGGCTTCCAGTCAGAGGGAATAGCAATGCGAAACCAGAGCCTAGAATGAGTTTGACGTGTTTGAGAAAAACATGGGGGAAAAATGGTCCCTGCCCGATGGAAACAAGAAGAATGGCTCTTCAATATGCAAAGACTTCATTCAGGTCCACAGAAAGAAAACAGAGTAATCCAAAAAAATGCATATAAAAAGGTAATTTATGGAGAAGAAAATACAATAGGAAGATGAAACATAAAAATATGCTCAACAAAAATAATTATCACAGACAAAACAATCTTTACCAACAAATTAGCGTGTTTGGTTTTATTTTAAGTAAATGGTTATTTGGACTTCAGAAGTTGTAAGTATGCTATGATGAACTTCCACATACCTTTCGCCTGGATTTGGCCACATTTGCAGAGACCTAGAGAGAGGAAGATGTAGGAAGAGAGGGAGTTTGCACATCTTACATTATTATTGGCAAGATTTTTAATGCATTGAAAGCCTGAACTGTCAAAAGGCTGAATATGTATTATTAATTACTTTATAAAATATAAATTATTATTAATAAAATATTTTAGGTCAATTTGGAAATGTTTATAAAACTTTTAAATACAAATACACATCCTTCAGCCATTCCACACCTAGGATTCTATCCGAAAACAATGTTCACATACCTTCCCAAATATTATTGTACAAAGATTTCATTACTTTAATGTGCCAACAGCAAAAGTCTGGAAACAATCTGAATGCTCACCAGTAATCTGGTGGTTAAAATACCCTATAATATCAAAATCACAATAAGCTACCACTTCTCATCCACTAGAATCGCTGTTATTTCTTTAAAAATGGAAAATAACATGTGTTAGCAAGGATAGGGAGAAATTGGAACCCTCCTATGTTACTGGTGGGAAGGCAAAATGGTGTAGTTGCTGAGAAAACCAGTTTGGCAGGTCCTCAAATGAATAAACATAGAGTTAGCAAATGACCCAGTAATTCTACCCCTAGGTATATACCCCTAAAGAATTGGGAACAGGCACTCAAACATATACTTGTACCCAAATGTTCATAGCAGCTCTATTCACAATTGCCAAAAGGTGGAAACCACATAAATGTGCACCCACTGATGAATGGATAAACAAAAAATGGGTACATTCACACTGGCGTGAGCTGAACTACACAAACATTGGTATGTCGGAGTCCTAAGTCCTGGTACCTTAGAACGTGACCTTCTCTCGAAATTGGCTCATTTCGGATGTAATCAGCTAAGATGAGGTCATTCTGGACAAGGTGGACCTCTAAGCCAGAAAGGCTGATGTCCTTGTAAACGAGGGACTTTGGAGACAGGCAGACACAGGCACGGGGAGATGCCGTGTGCACATCACAGTCTGCTGCCCCATGCCATTGCCCCCAGACTGCCAAGAGCCAGAGAGCGTCCTGGACCCTTCCTCACAGCCCTCAGAGGAAACCAACCCTGCCCACACCTGGATTTTGAACTTCTGACCTCCAAAACCGTGAGACAATCGATTTCTGTTGTTTAAGACACCAGTTTAAGCTCCAGGAAATACATACACGATGCACATACAACGGACTGGCATTCAATCATAAGAAGAAATAAAGTTCTGATACATGCCATAATGTAAATGACCTTAGAAACCTTGTGCTAAGGGAAAGAAGCCAGACCCAGGAGGTTATACATGGTAGATTCCACTCACGTGAAGGAAATATCCAGAGTAGGCAAATCCACGGAGACAGAGAACAGATGGGTGGTGACCACAAGCCCCGGGGAGGAGAGAATGGGGAGTAACCGTGGGCCTTAGGTTTTCTAGTGGGGCGTGATGTGAAAGTTGCAGATGCCAGGCTGAAATCACTTTTTTCATACACAGACAAAATAGGGCCAGGAAGACAAGCAGGGCTCATGCTTGCATTTCTGAGATAAGAATTGTTTCCAAGGACTTTCTAAAAACCCACAAGAAGCCTCCACATCTTTCACACATCTCCTGCTTTGCAGGGCTTGCATGTTTCATGCATGCACCTGTATCTTTACGACGAGGTTTACCACCTGACGTTCTTCAGGACTGCAGGAATTCGGATAAGATGCTCTCGAAACAACGCTTGCCCAGGAACGGCATCCCCACCAGAGCACTGACAACTCTGGCTTTGAACTTCTGGAGACAAGGAACGCTGTTCTCAACAGCTCACAGGGACTTTTCCCTCTTGCCAATAAAAACTTCCCTTTGCCCTGCCCTCACTGGATGCACCTGTGTGTTGGTGTTATGTGTCTCTGGGATTATAATCCTCTTTTCCCTTTCCCAAAAAACTTCAACAGATTTGGAGATATTTGTCACTAATGTCATTTTAGGTTGACAAGAGATAAAAATGTTTTGGAAGTAGGTAGAGGTGCTGTGTGTGCAATATTTGAATGTACTAAATGCCACTGAATTGTTCAATTTAAAATGGCTAATTTTATGTAATGTGAATTCCACCTAAAAAACACTACAGTAGCCTTCCAATTCCATAAAGTCGTTGCCAGCTAGATAAAAGAGCCGAGGGTGTCTGGATGTACAGATATGCAAAAATGTACAGGCTACGTGCGAGGCAGGGTTAAACCCATTGCATAACATGATCCCACTCATGAAATATGCATGTTTGCGTGTGGCTGTGTGTGCACATACGTGCACACGTTTATCTCAAATGTCTATCGATGAGCAAACACACCCATCTCCTCCAAAGTGGTTACCTTGGGAAATGGCAACTAGGAATGTCGGATTAGGAACGTGAGAGGGGACTTTCCCAGTTTATTCTTTTGATGTCTGTAATATTTTTTACATGATATTTTATGGTGGTTTTCAAACTAATTTTAAAAATTAAAACTCAAAGTCCCAAACCTAAATAAATAAATATAATATATATAAAATGTATATAATATGTACAATATATAAAAATGTGTGTAATTTTAAATAAATACTATTTATCATGCTGGGGGAGCCCAGTTTTCCTGCTCCTCCTCGTCTGTCAGTAGCAAGGAAGTTGCAGACCCAGCACTGAGACGACCCTCCCCGGCACCGCAGTCCCCACACAGACTTCCACAGTGTCGGGACTGTGTCTGTCTGAGTCTTTGTCTCTGTCCCTCCTAGACGTTCCCTGAGGGCAGGGTCACTCCTTACTCACCTTGCATCTAGGATCAGCTCAGTGCCTGGTGTAGGTCATACGCTAAGTTGTAGACACGATGAACAAACTAAGTCATAAATGGGTGAATAGCATTTTTAAAAAGTCGACAGGACAGCATTAGAGTGTACCCCGCGTGCCTCCCTAGTTTAGTAAGTCTACAACACAAGGCACCAGTTTCTAAATGCCTACCAAACTGAGTAAACTTAGAGGTTATAAAATATTATTTTTAAGAGTCACAGCCATCATTCTAACTAAAATCGGAGTCCATAAGAACTGTCCACAGAAGTTTGTAGCAGAACTTGATTATTTCCACAGGAGATGCTCTTAAAATTAAGATCGAAAGAATCTTGAGTAAACGCCCCATCTTATGCAAAATAGGCACTTTGTCCCTGACTTGGTAAGCAAACGAGCAGCACACAGATGAGCAATCGGAATTTTCACGTGTTCACCAGTCGTGGCAGCATCACCTGTTACCTCCACCTGCAGGGCCAAGTCCCCAGCCCGGCCGCTCGGGCTCTGCAGTCGCCCCTGCAGGAAGGTCTGGTGTGGCGGGCAGAGGGGCCGGGAACTGAGGACTGTGATGTCAATGGCCCCCTCCGTCTGGCCGTTCCAAAGCCACTTCTTGCTGGCAGTCCCCAGCTGAGGCCACACTTCAGGGCTAGAAAGGGCGGCATGGCCGACAGAATCTGGTTCCCAGAGTCCACCGTCCCACCAGCATCCACTCTGAGATGCTAAATGAGGGGGCTTCTAGGAGCTCGGGCTGATGACAGCCGGGCCCCGGGGACATCAGTGTGCCCCGCTCTGACCCGGCAGTCAGCAGGGCACTGAGCATATCGTCGTGCCCGGGTCACCATTCCCAGTTTATAAATGAAGACACAGAACCTCAGACAGCTCCTGTGACTCGCCCAAGATCACGCATCTAACAAGCAGTGGGGTGCCGCCTCTCCCCGAGCCACGTGGCCCCCGCGAGACGCAGCATGCCTTTCCATGACCTGCTGCCCGCTGAACCTTTCTAGCTCTTTCTACACTTCCCGGTCTGCCACAATGGCTTTCTGCTTAAATAATAACACTAATTACCGCTTATCGGCCCCTCCCTGTGCACCCACCTACCGTGAGGCGGGCAGCTCCGATGAGTGGATAATCTACGGCGAAGGGAGAGAGAAATGACGCCAAGTTAATGAGTAGAAATGAAAGAAGTTAATACAGTAGGAGTAAACTGCTTACATCAGCTGGCTCTCGAGATGGGAGACAAAAACAGGGAGAAAACGTTCCTTGGTTTGCAAGATGGAGCACAGCCGTGAAGACGGGAGGGGCGTGATTAAACGGAAACGAAGGGCTCAGGCAACGCTGGCCTCTGCGTTTCCCGCTCCCCAGAGCCCATCAAGGAGACCTGCGGCAGAGTGGCAGCCACAGGACACCACACAGGAGCCCTCTGTGCCCAGGGCGAGTAGAGGCACGAGGAGGAGCTCCACACCTGGCCCTCCTGCTCTCCAAGGTCAGAAGCCCTGAACTTGAAGGAGCGGCTACTCAGGCTCTGGAAGCTTCCAAAGGCTGCCTGGCGTGTGTGCTCTGCCTGGCCTGCGTCTCGGTTCCCGGGGTGAGTGTAAAAGCAGGGCCCCCACAGCCATGTTACCTCAGACCCCCAAGGAATCGGCACGCCCCGTGCACACGAGAAACCCAGCCAGGTCAGACCAGGGTCACGAGGGAGGCGCACGGCAGTGCCGGGCAGTCTCGGCGTGTGTCCTCACTGACCAGGTAACAGCAGCAACAAGCACAGCAACCGCAGTGCTTACGAGGCGCCAGGCACGGCTCTGAGTTCCGTCACATGTCACCGCACTTTGCACCAAGCTGCTCAAGCACTTACAGCCATTTCGCAGGTGTGCACCCCAGGCACGGAGAAGTTGAACAGCCCGCCCAGGGTCACACACCGGCAGCGGCCATGCCAGGACTCGAGCCCAAGAAGGATGAGTCCAGAGCCCACACCCGTCACCGCCAGGCCAGCGGCATCTCTTCGGTGTGGTGGAAACGTGGCTATTACAACGTGTTTTCTAAGTCCTTATTGTTTAGCTAGAGTTTTTTTTTAACCCACTACGCCCATCCACACATAAGGACCTTCAGAGAGGGGCGCTCATTTGCACTGGGCAGAAGGAGAGACAAGCTCAGGAACTCTAAGTGGTCTGGCCAAGGTCACCTGGCCAGTCTGTGCCAGCGTGGGGTCCTGAACCCACACATTTGGGGTTCAGACCCTGTAGTAGAGCACCCTGGGTGCCCCTGTTGTGGCAGCCCAACAGGGGTGTTGTCGGATTGCTAATGTCCTGTGCACAGTCTCAGGCTCCCGCAGGGCTGTGACAGAGGCCAGCAGTCCTCGTGCCACACAGTCCCTGCCTTGTGCAGCGTGGAGCCTAATGCAGGACAGAGAATGAGTGTGGCCCGAGGGTGAGTGTGTAGGTAAAGGCATGGAGGAGGCGGGGGAACACAGGCAAGGGGCACCCAGAGCTGACAGCGGACTCAAGAAAAGGTTCTCAGAAAAGCAGACTCCTCCGCTCAGTCCTGAAGGATGGCCAGGAGTTGGCCAGGGGAAGAAGAAAGGAAAGTGCACATTGAGTTTAGCGAGAGCCTTACTCAAAAGCATGAATAAGAGAGAACAACTGCGGGTCAGAGGAGGTGGTCACTGTGGATTTAGTAGAGCGATTCGGTTGGGAGGGTTGGGGGAAGCAGAGAGGCACGGTTAGTCCATCCTGTGGGATTGGTAGGGCAAGGAATGCAGACTTCATGGGCAGGCTGTGTAGTGAAGCATTTTAAAGACTAGGGCGGCGTGGTGCACACTGGATTGAGTGTGCTGGTATGAGTAAGAATGAAGGCATCAGGTAAGTGAGGAGATTGTTGTAGAAAGGCAGGTAAGGGATGATTTAGCCAGAATAATGGGGAGAAAGGTATGTTTTGGAGACACATGAAGAAGGTGCAAACAATGGTTCATTCTATCGTCAACTTTGCTGGGCGGATACGTGGTCATGCACTGCTCTGGGTTGTCCTCTGAGGATGCAATGAACATTTAAATGGGTAGAGCAGCTTGTCCTCCATAATAGGGGCAGGTCTCATCCAATCAGGCAAAGCCCTCAATAGAACAAAAGGCTGATCCTCCCCAATTAAGAGTGAATTCTGTCTGCCTACCAGCCTGAAACTCACACTGAGACATCGGCTGCCCAGAGTTTGGACTTGCCAACCTCCACAATCATGTGAGCCAATTCCTTATAATAGACCCTCTTGGTCCTGTTTCTCTGGGAAGCCCTGAATGAAGCCGTGATTGACAGATGGAGGTTTTGTTTCTCATGAGATGCTGGGAGATGTCGGGAAGGTACAGGCAGATCTGATCCCCCGGGTGCTTGTCCCAGAGACTGGGCAGGTGGCCAGCTTGGCCACCCATTGTGACAGGCAACTTGGGTCGCTGAGTGAAGATGGTTTCAAAGCAACATGCTTTCAGCACGTTGACTCAAGAAACTTGAAGCTGTTAGGTGTCCCTGCACGTTGCATCTACCTGTAAGGCCGCTCTAATTTGCCAGTTCACTTTGTTCAGGTCAGACGGCTCATTTGGTTAAGGCACAAAATCAATTGTTCCATAGATGGGCTTTTAGGTTCCGTATGGAAAACCACTTTCCCCTGGGCTACCAGGTAAACCCACCCACAGCCGACATAAAATAGAGAAAGGTAGAGAAGCGCAAGACCATTCATAGCTTAGGACAAACCTGCCCATTGCACAGGGAAATATCCCCAATCAAAATAACTCCCTGAAATGAGTGTTAATAGACCTGCCCAGTGGCCTTCCTTAGAGAAGAGCTGGGACACCAAAAGACTGAAGCTTCCAGCTCTGCAACCGAGGCAGGCATTAGTGTCTTCATGAGTCACGCCCTGACCCACAAAGTCTACCCAGCAGGGCCTCCTGGGTACTGTGGGGTGACCGGCCCTGCCACAGGCATCCTGCCCCTGCAGTTTGCAAGGCTCCTGGGGTTTGACACCCGTCCCTAGCACAAGCGATCCTCCACAGAAAGAAAGCATGTGCACGCCTCTCCCCGCACCTGCCTGGCAAGCACTCCCACACCCCGCTCACAACCACTGTCACCGACTGACTGGGCGAGGACAGAGGTCATGCACGATGTCCTCTGCCTTCCTGCCCCACGCCCAGGTCGTCAACACCTTCACATCACCATGAGCTGGAGAAGAGCCTTTGTTTCCTCTCCTCTCCACACCTGCTACGTAGGTGCGGCAGCTTTGGGACTCTCGGGGAGGAGCACTCTCCTACTCCTTCTTTCAGCCCCTTTTCCAGTAAGTTGTCTCAGCACCTGCTGCCCGTCTGGCCTGCCCTCACTGTGACTGCGCTTTTCCATGGGACTGGTGGTAGCAGTGCCCGGGCAGGGCTGGCAGAGGGTCTGCGGGGGCCGATCCTGCCTTTATTCTTTCACCCACATCGGTTCACCCTCCCTCTTCTCTTACCACGGGGTTCCGGACAGAAAAAAAGTCCTCACCTTGTTGCCCCCATGTCACCCCTGACCGTGGGGACACTCTCCGCCATGGGCTTGCAGGTCACAATGAGCATCTTCTGAGTACCTTTGCTCAGCCTGCAGCTGGAGGGCCTCTGAGCACGAATCACTCTGGGTAAGACTCTGATTGATTATCTTTTTACATCACAGAGTCAACGAATTTCAATCCAGTCACCTCTGCACCTTGCTTTCCTTTTTGCCGGGAATGATTTTACAGTAAATTAATCATAATCTGCTGCAATCTATTTATAAAACAGGAGAAATAAATTATAACATGAAGAACATGTAGAAAATGCTTCCCCCCCCCATCCTTCTGAGAGTTCATTGGACATTTAGTTTCTGGATTTTAAGAAAGATTTCTTCATCCAATAAAGATATTAACATAATCTCATTACACTCATTGCTCCCAAGGATAAACTAACAGGGGAAGAAAACCTCTCTAGCAGATGCCCAGTCATAGAAGCAACTGCCAAGAGGAGAAACGTGAATGTTTTGATCACTCTTCCAGGGACAGGAGCGGTTCTGAAAGGTTAGTAGCAGCTCTCCCCACAGTCAAAAACTGGGAGAGTCTGGGGTGGATATTTACTGAAAATTCTTACTCTGATCTCTCATTCTCAGTAGATGAGATGTAGCACGGATGCCTTCATGGCTTCTTTGAAAAATCGGTCTCTGCAGGACCGAGAATATGGTCTGTGTCCACAGGGAGAGGCTGCCTTACGCTTTGCTCCTGATTTACAAAGGAGACTCAACCCGAGGGGCTTCCTCTCCCTGGTCCAAAGGGGCAGGCGGCAGGGTTTGGGAGACAGCTCTGCGTGCACAAATGAGCCAGAGTCCCCAGGTGCTGTCCCCAGCCGTACCTCCAAAGAGCATCGTGACCTTGAGATACAAAAGATGTCAGATGAGTGACATCACGTCTGCCATCTGGAATAATGGCATAGCAATATTTGCCAGTCACTCTGCTCATGGGGATTTTGGCAGGAATTAATGAGACAGGGTTTATGTAATAGCAGTTCCCTCCACAGCTCAGGACTACACTGCTTAAAATAGAGGAGCCGAACACGGCTGCCAACATTTGTGGGCACCATTCGTGCCCGGCCGGCTCTGCGCTCCAGCCTAACAGACGAGCTGTGGTGCTAATCCCCCGGAACCTAGGGGGAGCTGAGCCCGTCTTCATCCACCTTAATGAGATGCCATTTGCACAAGATCAAGTTGTTATGCAGAGACAGTACCAAGATGCAGTAAATAACCCTCCAGAGGGGTTGTGTTGTGAAAATGCTGCCGGGGTAGGTCTTCCCTGTAATGTGCTTATCTCCAGGCTGTGCACCAAAGCCGAGAGCAGTACCAGCGAGCAGAGACAGGAGGGGAGTCCCATCGAGGAGCTCGGGCAATCATGCCAAGAGTACGGTCTAGGTAGACACAGCGCTCACAACCTCACAAAGATCTCCTGTCTCCTCTCCTGCCCTTCCACCAGCACAAGGCTCTGTTTCACGGGAAATCAGCAGGTGCCAATGGGCAAGGAGCTTATTGAGCTGTTGGGCTGCCCAGGTGTGTGGGAGGTGGCGGGAGGAAGAAACGTCTAATGAAATTATTGGAAAACCCCATCCATACAGAAGGAAAGGGTGACTCTTAGCAGGCCAGGAGGATGGGGTGATAAAGTGGAAATTAGGGCATCTTCCTCACACGGGAAGGTCCAGAAACAAGACCGGCTACACCGCAGTGTGCGGTGCGTGTCTAGAAGGGGCCACGTGTGGTCCCGACTCCGTGCTCTGTGCCCTCAGGATCACGCGCTCTGCAGGGAAAGAGAATCACAAACTTGGACACCATGCCCAGTTTTCCCCACGGAACACACGCTCACACCTTCACCCACAGAAATTATAATTTACAAGTCAGCAGGCCCCTGCTGGAGGAAACCACACAGAATTCCGGGCACAGTAAGTCAGCTGCTGATGTGACCCTCGTCTCTAACAGTGATGGTGTTTCATTACCGAGGACTCGCTCACGGTGCCACGCCAAGCGCCCGATTTACACGGCCTCCTGCACTTCTCACGGGGATCCAGACAGGTGCAGAAATGTGCCCAAAGAGGCAGGGCTCTGCTGAGCAAGGGTTTGGGATTGGACCGGGTGATTCTAAAAATCCGAAGGAGCCCATCCAGATTGCCTCTAGGCTGAAGGGGGGGCGGGCACTCGGCCGGAGTTGTTTGGCCCCCACGAGATCAAGGACTGGGCTCCCTTTCTCCATGGTAACCTCTTGTGCCCTGTGCAAGTTTCCTCGTTGACTTTGATTGTCTGCGCTTCGCATTTCTGACTCCTGGATTGACCCCTTGTTCTTATAATTAGGTCTCAAGACGGCACCATCACTCTCCAAGATTATTACATTTTGCTAAATTACTAAAGCTGGGGCTTCTATGAGTGTTGGGGTCTTCTGTGTTTATTAACATTATAAAAATGTTTCGGAAAATATAGATGATAAAGAAAATAAAACACACATCATACGCACTTAGGCATACATGCAATCACATGTATTTTCACATACATACACTCACACATACAAAGGCAGATACACTTACATACTCACATACATGTACACAATCACACACAGACACTCACACATGGTGATTAACGCACATACATTCTTTTTTTTTTTTTTTTTTTTTTTTGAGACAGAGTCTCGCTTGTTGCCCAGGCTAGAGTGACGCACATACATTCTGATACATACACATACACATTCACACACATACACACTCGCCTGTTATAAATGGGATCGTATCATAATCCTACTTGGATTTTTATCCATTATTATATAATTAAATATTTCCACGTCAAAAATGTACATAGTCATCCTTATTTTGAATAGCGGCGTGATACCTCATTTTATGAATATACCACAGCTTTTTATTCAAGGTACTATTTTTGGATAGTTTTTATTTAATATTGAATTTTATAAACAAAGACTTAATGTTCACCCTCGTACCTACTTTGTGAACTTGACTTTCTTCTCATTAAGAAAAATGCTAATGAAAACCAGCACGTGTCAGCTCTCCTTCCCCGCGCATATGCCCAGGGTACCGGGCACCACCTCAGCTCTCGTCTTGGCCAACGTGAAGTGGGGGAAGATGGAATTTCTTCAGTGTTTACATTTTATTTCGACATTTTTTAGGTGGAACATCTTTCTACGCCATTGGGGCATTTGGATTTCAACTTCCCCAAAAAGCTATTTATAATAAATCTCACCTATGTTTCCGTCTCTTTTTGTGGCTAAATATCACCTCGTGAGTCCCCAAAACTCCTTTAATAATAAGAATATTAGCCCTGTTCCCCTGATAGACTAATATATATATTTTAAATATTTTCCCTGGTTTTTTGTTTCTTTTCCAATGTGTTTATGGTGACACTTCTGCTCCCAGTCAAGATGCGGTAACATGGACTATATTTACTTTCCAGCCTAAGAAAAATGTTTAAAAATACATTAAAAGGTGGTTTTCAAAACACTGGATATCAGGCAACAAAAGACAGAGGTAACTGAGTAACAGAAGAGCAATGAGGCGAGTCCTTCGAGTTTTCAGATGATGGGCTGGAGAAAGCCTCAGGTCCGTGCTCAGGGAGGGGACGCAGGTAGGGCCGGAGGTGGGCTGGGTTGGAGAGAGGAAGGTGGGCGCTCCAAGACGGCCGCACCCAGGGGGAGAGGGCCGCACAGAGAGAGCCTGGACGTCCGCGGAAAACCAGCTCAGTTAGTCAAACAGTGATCAGCACCTGCATGGGAGGAAACTACCCCGGAGAAAGGGCAGAGGATCCGAGAGAATCAGAGATCAGAACCAGGGTTCTCAGAGCTGGGAACCAACGGTGCCTGCTTCCACCAGCCAGAGCGGAAAACCTCGTAACTCAGGGAACATCGGTGAGAGCACGGAGGAGGGCCGCGGCCACTCACTGGGGGAAACGGTGCCAGACTAAGTGCTGCTCTGGCCCCAAAGCAAGTTCCAAAAGGATCGCATTGTCCCTGTGTGGCTTTCTTGCCTCCAAGAACATAGCTCAAGGATTTGTATAGGATTCCAAAAAAATATCCAGCCCTCAACAAAGGAAAATTTACATCTGGAATCCAACACAAGGGTGCCAAGCCTACAAAGAAGTAGGAAAATACAAATGGCATTGAAGAGAAAAATTAGTCGATCAAAAATGACATAAAAAGTAGAATCAGAAGACATGAATATAGTTAAATATGACTGAATTCCATATGTTGAGAAACCAAAAGGAATAATTGGTCAGGTTAAGTGAAGACATGAACATAATGAAAAACACCCAAACCTCTAGAGATGAAATGTACTGTATATTACATAAAAAGTGCAATGGATGGTATTAATAAAACATTAGACATTGCAGATAAACACTATGAACATGAAGACAGGATACAGGTAGAGCACCCCTATGCTGAAAATCCAAAATCCAAAATTCGTCAAAATCTGAAACTTTTTGAGCATTGACATGACTCCACAAGTGGAAAACTTGATCTTATATGATGGGTTGCAGTCAAAACTTTGTTTCATGTGCAAGATTATTTTTAAAATATTGTGTAAAATTACCTTGAGGCCATGTTTATAAAGTGTGTATGAAACACAAACTAATTTTGTGTCTAGACTGTGGTCCCACCCCCAGCGTATCTCATTATGTATATGCAAATATTCCAAAATTTAAAAAACCCCGAAAATTCAAAAGAGCTCTATTCTCAAGTATTTTTAATAAAGGATACTCAACCCATATTATAAAAAATGAAACCTAGAGAGAAAAAAGAATTTAAAAAAGAAATGAATGGTGGGACAAGTTTAAGTCACCAAATATATATCTAACTGGAGTCCTCAAAGAAGAGGAGGAGGGGGTAGGAAAAAATTATTCGAAGAATTAATGGCCAAAAAATTTCCAAATTTGATGAAAACTATAAACCAATGGTCCTCAAGCTTATGAAACATAAAGAAAGCCACAATAAGATCATTCATAAGCAAGTTTTTTAAAATAAGAAAGAAAGAGAGAAAGAAGAAAGAAAGAAAAGAAAGGAAAGGAAAGAAAAGAAAAGAAAGAAAAGAAAAGAAAAGAAAAGAAAAGAAAAGAAAAGAAAAGAAAAGAAAAGAAAAGAAAAGAAAAGAAAAGAAAAGAAAAGAAAAGAAAAGAAAGAGAAAGAACTTTAAACATAGATAAAAAGACACTTTATGTATAGCGGGACAAAGAGAAGGATGACAATAGACTTCCCATCAGAAACAAGATTCACTAGAAGACAGAAGAGAAACATCTTTAAAGCACTAAAAGAAAACTTGTCAATTTAGAACACTTTACTTCTTGAAAATACCTTTCAAAAACAAAGGAGAAATAAGGATGTTTTCAGACAAAAACATGAAAGAATTTATCACCAGCGATCTTGCACTACAAGAAAGGTTAAAGATGTCCTTCAAGCAAAAGAAAAATGCTACCAGATGGAAGCCCAGATCTACGCAAGGGAATGAAGGACATCAAGAATGAAAATTACAAGGGTAAATACAAATAATTTTTTCTTATTTATTAGTTACATCTCTCACACAAAGATAACTGTTTAAAGTAAAAATAACTACAGTACATTTGGAGGTTTCTAACATAAGTAGAAGTAAATATATGTGGCAACAATAGCAGAAAACCCAGGGCAGGAACAGTGGAAGTACACTGCTGCAAGGAAACAGCATTACTTAAATGTGGACTGCAGATACTATTTCCCTTTTATTTTTCTCTCTTGACTTGTTTTGAATTAATCAAATATTTTATCATGTTTTCCCTCCATTGTTTTGTTAGTTACACATTCTCTTATTATTCTTTTAGTAGTAACCGAAGGATTAAAATATGCATGCTTGCCCTTACAATTTAATTTAAATTATTATCTTAATTATTTCCTTGATAATGCTAATAATTCAGAACTCCATTCACTTTCCTAACGTTTGGTGTTATTGTTGTCATGCAGTTCAGTTCTCGCAGATATTTTAAATCCCAGAAGACATTGCTTTTGTGGTTTTTTTACCATCAATATTCATATATATTTACCCAAATAATTCACCCTTTCCATCCGCTTACCTTTCTTTCTGTGCTTCCAGGCTGCCTCACGTGACCAGTATTCTTCTCGGTGAAAAACTTTGCTGGGATTTCTTTTAGTGAAGATCTGCTGGTATTCTCTCTCTTTATTTTGCTTGTCTGAAGTATGTTTATTTTGCCTAATTTTTGAAGAATACTTGGTAGATAAGTCTAGGTTAGCAAAAATTTTCTTTGGTACTTTAAAGATAAAAGAATCATCCTATTGTTTTCTTGCTTCAACTATTCCCATTGAAAATTAGCATTCAGTTTTGCTGTTGCTCTCGGGAAGGCAGCATGTCCTCTGGCTGCTTGTTCTACACTATCTGTGCTTTTTATGATGATGCTATCTCTAGATGTTTGTTTTGCTTGCTTCTATTGGTATAGCTAGATGCAATATTTCTCTCTCTCTCTTTCTCTCTTGTTCTTTCTCTATATTTGTCTTTTTCTTTCTCGCTTTCCTTCTTTCTATCTTTTTTGCTGAGGGGAAGCACTGGTGTATCTCATTATTTTTCCTTGTTTTTGTTTATTTTTGTAGAGATTCTTGAATCTGTGTGTTAATGTATTGTATCAATTTAAAAAAAAAAATGTTTGGCCGGGTTCTCTTCAATTCATGCTTCTGCTTATTCATAACTTCCTCTCTTTTAGAGAAATTAAATTATATATTTGATGAACATTTTTATTTTGTTTATATTTCTATTATGCTCTTTTCTGTATTTTCTAATCTTTTTTCTTCCTTTCCCCAATCATTTTTAAATGACTTTTTAAAATTCTTGTCATTCCCAGGCCAGTAATAGCAGTTGGATGCAGACATGCCTGTGGGGTTTGGGTAGCGTAATGCAAACACACACTCTTCTGCTGGCAGTTAGATGCCATTTATTCATCTTTTGCTGAAGGAGGCATTGGTGTAGCTCATGACTTCACCTTTCCTTGGGTTTCTGTAAGACCTTGCCTTCACCTCTTGCTTTCCTCTTTTCCTGCACCACCAGCTCCATATTCTCAATCACCTTACTTCTTTGTTTAAAATAATCTTTATTTCAAAATATTAGGGGGTACAGGTGTTCTTATTACATGAATGAATTGTATAATGTGGCAGTCAGGACCCTTAGCATGCCTGGCACCAGAATAGCATACATTGTACCTGCTAGGTAAGTAGTTAACCCTCACCCCTCTCTCATACTCCCCTGTCTTAGTTTCCAATGACCTTTACACGACTTTATGACCATGTGTACCCACTGTTTAGCTCCCACTTATTAGGGAGAACATGTGATGTTTGTTTTTCCTCTCCCGAGATATATTACGTAGGATAATATTCTTGAATTCCATTGAAGTTGCTGCAAATGACATTATTTCATTCCTTTTTATGGCTGAGTAATATTCCACACGTGTGTGTGTGTGTGTGTGTGTGTGTGTGTGTGTGTGTGTGTGTGTGTGTGTGTACCGCACGACATTTTTTCGTTATCCACTCATCAATTGATGGGCACTTAGGTTGATTTCCTATCTTTGCAATTGTGAACTGTGCTTCGATAAATATTCAGGTACAAGTGTTTTTTGATATAATGACTTCTTTTCCCTTGGATTCATACCCAGTAGAGAGTTTCCTGGATCAAATGATAGGTCTACTTTTAGTTCTTTAAGGAATCTCCATACTGTTTTCTGAGCAGGTTGCACTAATTTACAGTCCTGCCAACAGCATATAAGCGTTCCTTTTCATGCCATCCATGCAGACATCCATTATTTGTTTAATTTTACTAATGGCATTCTGATAAGGGTAAGGTAGTCTCCGAGTGTAGTTTTATTTACATTTCCCTGATGATTAGTGGTGTTGAGCATTTTTTCATATGTCTATTGGCCATTTGTATATATTCTTTTTAAAAAACTCTGTTCTTGTCTTTTGCCTACTTTTTAATACAGTTATTTGCTTTTGTTTTTACTGATTTGTTTAAGTTCTTTATAGATTCTAGATATTAGTCCTTTCTCAGACACATAGTTTGTAAATACATTTTCCAATTCTGTATGTTGTCTATTTACTCTGTTGATTATTTCTTTTGCCGTGCAGAAACTTTTTAATTTAACTAAGTCCAATTTATTTATTTTTATTGTTGCTGTATTCACCTTTGGGGTCTTAGTCATAAATTCTTTGCCTAGGTTGATGTCTAGAAGAGGTTTTCCTATGGTTTTTTCCAGAATTATTATGGCTTCAGGTCTTATATTTAGGTCTTTAATCCATCTTGAGTTAATTTTTATATATGGCAAGAGATAGGGATCTTGTTTCTTTCTTCTGCGTGTGTTGACCCAATTTTCCCAGCACCATGAATTGAACAGGGCTTCCTTTCCTGAGTGTATGTTTTTGTGTGCTTTGTCAAAAATCACTTGGTTGTAACTATATGGTTTTATTTCTGAGTCCTCTATTCTGTTCCATTGGTCTATGTCTTTATGTTTGTACCAGTACCATGCTGTCTAGGTTACTATAGCCTTGTAGTACAATTTGAAGTCAAATAATGTGATGCCTCCAGATTTGTTATTTTTGCTTAAGATTGCTGTGGTTATTCAGGCTCTTTTTCAGTTCTATACAAAGTTTAGGGGTTTTTTTTCTAGATCTATGAAAAACGACAGTATTTTGATGGGAATTGCCTTGAATCTGTAAGCCATTTTGGGCAGTATGGTCATTTTAACAATGTTTATTTTCCCCATGAAAATGGGATGTTTTTCCATTTGTTTGTGTCATTTATGATTTCTTTCATCGGTGTTTTATAGTTCTCCTGGTAGAGGTCTTTCATCTCCTTGGTTACATATATCCCTAGGTATTTTATTTTCTTTGCAGCTACTGTAAATGATATTGGGTTCTTGATTTGACTCTCAGGTTGATTGTTATTAGTAAATATAAATGCTAGTGATTTGTATGCATTGATTTTGTAACCTGAGAATTTGCTGAAATTATTTATCAATTCTAGGAGTCTTTTGGTAGAGTCTTAGAGTTTCCCAGTACTTGATCCAAAGGCCAAATGAGAAGAAATCAGCAAAAGAACTCCAGAAGTATGAAAAATCAGAGTGAAAGGACACCCCCAAAAGGAAACTACAACTCTTTATGAATGGACACCAACCAAAATGATATGGTTAAATTCCCAGGACCCTCAGTTCCTCAGAGTGAGATTAAATGACTGGTATCATCATTTTCAAAAGTATCTTGAACTTGATGGAGCTTATGTTGAGAAATAAAGTCTGTATTTTTTTATTTTTATCTTTTAATGACATTTTTCCATGAACCTTTTGAAGTCCCCTCATAATAGGTTGCCACTTTCATTGTTCTGATCACTATCATGATCTTAAGAGGACACACATCTTACCCCTGCACGAGAGAGTCAACAACACCTCCGTTTTGTGTGTCTGTGTCTCAGCTCCACTTTCCATATATAATCCGGTGGCTCACACCCTGGCATGTACATTGATCTCAATGTGCTGAACAGCTTGTTGAAATGCCCCTTCTGGGAATGCATCTCCAGGGATTCTGATTCAGAGCATCTGTTGGAGGGCCTAGGATGTCTGCACTTCTAACAGGCATCCCATGTGGTTCTGACACAGGTGGCCCTCAGGTGGCCCTGGGACCACCCTTCAGAAAGCACTGACATAGACTTACCTCACAGGCCCATTATTGGGAACGATGATGCCAGATGTGTGAGATTTGTGTTAGGGCTGCCAGGAAAATCTCATGGCAGTCAGGAGCCAGAGCACCCAGTAGACACAAAGACTGGGAGCATCACACAGGGGCTAGTGTCCAGTAACAGAACTTGGACTCCCAAGAGGGATGATTACAGCATGGCAGATCCTAAGTTCTTGAAGAACTAAGATACCAGGAAAGGCCCTTTGTAAACATTTTTACAATATATCATCTCTTTTTCAAATGTCAGCACCCAGGTGTAATGACAACAGATGAGGACACAAACACAGAAGAAATAACAGATACAAATTACTAGATTGGAGACTCATGATTGGAACAGAATCAGTATCAAGCCTAACCAAATTCTCCTGACTAGCCAGGGATGTCCCTGAACCTCAGATCAGAAGAGGTTGCCACTGTATCTCTAGAAGACAGAGAAAGAAACTTAAGAGGCCATGATATTAGTTTTCTTTCCATTCTTTGGGGATTTTAACCCATTTTCTTTGCAAAAGGATGACCCTGTTTATAACATCCTGAGAGTGTTATTAAGCTCTCAAATCATAATGATCAAAAATGCTCACCTGGTGGTAGCAAGTGCCAGGAAAAGGAAAATGGAGCAGAGGTCCTGGGAAGGAAACAACTTTGGGTAAAATTACTCTTTCTTATAGAAGAAATAAGTTCATGCCTTCCTTCTATTCCAAAGACACAAAATCTGTGTTGGTGGAGCAGTTACTCTAACTTCTCAAGCTACCTGCTCCTCTTGAACGGGAGCCAGTGGTATCAAGGCAGCGTGTCTGAGGCTTCCAGTGCACTCTCCGCCTTCTGCTGGTGAACGCGTGGATGTCACTCAGCCATGGGATATTGCCAAGCAGTGTGTGAGGCCAAGGCCTTTCCTTCCAGACCTGTGGGGATGGCTCAGCTATTTTGTGATAGTTCATAAAACCAATTACCTTTAAAAAGGCAATGCTACTATCTAGGGGGAAGTATATCAAAAGGTATCTTCATTAGCAATTGATGGAACTCTCTTAAGCTTTGTCTGTTAATGTTTAATGTGACGTGTGCTTGGCAAATCAACCGGGATCTTTTAAAGAGAGAAGAAGCAACTATGCCCACATTATGCGAGAAAGCTTGTATAGCAGCCCATGAACTTCTGTTTGTTTATTTATTCATTTTACCAAGAAATTAAATTTCACATACCTCTTAGATTGTGAGACAGCTTTCATTTTAGAACTGAGGTTTTTTTGTTTGTTTGTTTTTAAGTTTCGTGGACAATTTTGAATTAAGTCAAATTGATTATTATTAAATTATTATGTCAACTTTTGTTATCTCCTTTGTCCCTGCCAAGAAATCATTACTTCTCTCTGGGATTTGATTCAGTTTCTTGGTAAAGAAACCTTTCTTTAAAAAACAGGGCCAAGAGCCTGGAGCATTAGTAAAATCTAAACTATATTTAATTATACCACTGCTTGTTATAGCTTGATGATAGAATATTTTTTTTAAAAGTGGAGTTAGTTATTTATAGGGTAAAACTCTCAACATGCTTTAAATATTTTAATGAGTTACTCTTCCTAGCAGCATTATGAGGTTGTATTTTCTTTTTGATCCTTCAAATACAGATGATGGCACCATGCCCCAGAGGGGACAGAAAACCCGACCTCATGTTAGAAAGCTGCATTTACAGCCCTTGCTCTTCCAGTCTTTGGATAAACCCACTTGCATTATTGGTTCTTGGAGGACACAAAAGCTCCCAACATTTTCACTGTTCCACGGCCCAACTTAGTCCCCAATTTCAGCTATAAAAAGCTGACAGCAAGCGCTATTTGTATGTGATTAACTAGTAATTTTAGCAGTGCAGCTTTTCGTTACTATTCAGGGTGCTATAATTAATACCATTCCGGTATATAGTTTTAACTCATATTTCACTCCAAGCAAAAACTTGGCAGCCATGGTAGGGGCATAAAAATAAGCAAAGGCTTAGGCTATTATTAGAATACCAAAAAGTTTCTAATTTAATTCCAGCATGGTTATGTTCACATAAATATGTGGCAGCAGTCGAGACCCCCAGACCATGTGCCCAGGGAGGCGTACACCTAGTGCTGGAACACACTCGAAGGCCAAAATCTGTGCCAATAACCCAGGGAGAGGGAGCATAGACCACACTCGTCTATCAGGGGCACGATCTTCACAGACCCTCCCGGTGGAGCATGGGGGAGCTCCCTGAAAGGCCACTTCTGCCGGAAGATATGGGGCACGCAGCAAGCAGGAGCGTGTAGATTAAGTAACAAAGAACCCACCATGTCATTTTATCATCTTAGATGGGGAAATTGGAACACGGAGAGGTGACATCACCCAAGGTTCTACAGGTAGGGAAGTGGCAGGGATGGGCAGAAAACTCCAAAGAGATGCCTGGCACTTGGCAGCCACTCAAAGACTCGCATTGAATGATTAGATAGGAAATGAGTCCATAAAGGACTAGAAAGACTAGCTCAGACTTTGACACTCTCTGGAAATGCAGCAAGAGGCCATCTCCTAATGGATTAGCGTGAGATGAAGGTAGGTTCTAAGGACATCCAGGGTCCAATATAGTCCAGGTGTCCTTCAGAGGGGCCTCAAATCTACACACAACACAAAACCAGTGCAACCTTCAAGGTAAATATCTCCCTGCATTCTTCACAGCACCCACTCCTGTTCCTTTAAATATGACACAACTGAAACCAAGCTGAGAGAGAGAGAGAGAGACAGAGACAGAGACAGAGACAGAGAGAATATCATCTATCTGGCCCTTAGTCTCACTCTGGCCAGCCACATGGCCACACACAGCCTTGCTCTATAACTAACTGTCATTCTTAAGTCACCCATATGCCTTAAATATGGCATATGGCAAATAGAGAAAAAAACCAGGAAACCAGGGCAATTTCACGTATGAAACTTCGGCAATCTTAACAAGATGCTTCCTTGCATCCACAGAAAAATGTGTTTCACCTACAGAACAGCTAAGCCTCGTGCTTCTCTTGGCCAGATGGGTTTTATGCAGCATCTGTGGGTGATTCTGTTCGTAGGTGTCCACCCTTCCATCTGGATGAGGCTTAACTATTACCAAATCTCGTTACACAATGATATAGCGACAAGGAGGAAAGGAGGGAGAAGGGGACAGTTCATATCAAACATTTGAATTTCAATTGTTCTCAACGATAATATGTTTAGATGAGCAAATAAAACTAGGTTAAAACCAGGTGGGCTAAGTGAAAAAAGCTCTCGAAACAAAATATGAAATTATTTCCTCTTTCAAAAAACAAAGACATTATCTTTACAGCAGGTGATACATTTGGTTGAAATTTTAACACCTCTTATGCATATCCAGATTTCATAAGCTCTTCACTGAAAAGCATACTAGCAGATAATTATTTGAAATATGTGCAAAAGTTTAATCTTCTTGATTGTTTCCCTTAGTCAAGAATAAGTCAACTTCTAAGACATGCCTGTCCTTGAAATAAATTTTCTTTATACACGCACACAACACACACACACACACACACACACACACACACACACACACACACACACGCTGCATTCGCTCCGCCTAATCAAAATACAGCATTGATTTGGGGCTGGTGGTATTGACATGGGGACTGGGGAAGTCTCTGTTAGGGGGCTGTCCCGTGCACCTCGGGGTGTCTCGCAGCACCCCTGGGCTCTACCCACTAGATGTCAGTAGCATTCGCCAGTTGCGACAGCCAAAAATGTCTCCAGTCCTGGCTAAGTGCCCGTGGGTGGCAAAATTTCCTTCAGTGGCGAGCCCTTGCTCTAAATCAATGTCCCCAGTGAAATGAACTTTAGACTGAAGCTCTCCTTCCGCTCCTGGGGACACTGAAGGCCACAGGAAGCCCAGCTTTGTGCCTGGCATCCCCTGGCAGTGGCAGAGGTCTCTAGCCCGTGACTCAGCCTCCAGCCTCTGGACTCACCCACCACGTTGTTAATAAAGCGGCTCAGGACCCGGTTCCTCCCCCTTTCCGTTCTCACAAAATACAGCTCCGAAGGTCAACATCTTGTGAAAAGAAATTAAAAGTAAGACGAAAGAGCCATGTTTAAGTTGGCGCGAGTAGCTGTATCTTTCACAAAGTGGGTGCCAGCATGGGACCTCGTGCCTATCTTTAAACGGTGCCATTCGTCACCACGGCTCTGCCAGGCAGGTCTTATAATATTATCCCTAGTGGCAAAGGGAGAAACTGAGGCTCCCTGAGGCGAATGACTTGCCCAAAACAGCACAAATCCCAACAGCTGGAGCTAGAATCTGCGTGGCTGTCAGGTCTCAAAAGCCCTGCCTCCCCGCGCCCGCGCCTGTCGCAAGCCCTCCGGCTGCGGGCGCAGAGGCTGGCGGGGACACGGGCTCAGGTGCCCCCATGGCCTCGCGGTGACCAAGCAGACGAGCCCAGCGCCACCACCCAGCCTGCGCCTCGGACCCAGGGTGAAGGGGGGTGAAGGGGGGTGAAGGGGGGTGAAGGGGGGTGAAGGGGGGTGGACGATGGGCTTTCCATGTGCACAGGCTCCGACCACACAGCCTCGCTGGTCCTGCTGTTCCAGCAGCTTGAAAAAGAATGAAAGGAAGGAAGGATGGAAGGAAGGGAGGGAGGAAGGGAGGAAGGGGGAAAGGGAGGGAAGGAAGCAGGGAAGGTGGGAGGAAGGAAGGAAGGAAGGGAGGGAAGCAGGGAGGGTGGGAGGAAGGAAGGGAGGGAAAGAAGCAGGGAGGGTGGGAGAGAAGCAGGGAGGGAGGGAGGAAGGAAGGAAGGGTGGGAGGGAGGAAGAAGGAAGGGTGGGAGGGAGGAGGAAGGAAGGGAGGAAGGAAGGAAGGGAGGGAGAGAAGCAGGGAGGGAGAGAGGAAGGAAGGAAGGAAGGGAAGGAGGGAGGGAGGAAGGAAGGGAGGGAGGGAAGCAGGGAGGGTGGGAGGAAGGAAGGAAGGAAGGAAGGAAGGAAGGAAGGAAGGAAGGAAGGAAGGAAGGAAGGAAGGAAGGGAGGGAGGGAGAGAAGCAGGGAGGGAGGGAGGAAGGAAGGAAGGGTGGGAGGGAGGAAGAAGGAAGGGTGGGGGGAGGAAGGAAGGTAGGAAGGTAGGAAGGGAGAGAGGGAGGGAGGAAGGAAGGGAGGGAAGCAGGGAGGGTGGGAGGAAGGAAGGAAGGAAGGGAGGGAGAGAAGCAGGGAGGGAGGGAGAGAAGCAGGGAGGGCGGGAAGAAGGAAGGAAGGGTGGGAGGGAGGAAGAAGGAAGGGTGGGGGGAGGAAGGAAGGAAGGGAGGAAGGGAGGGAGGGAGGGAGGAAGGAAGGAAGGAAGGAAGGAAGGAAGGAAGGGAGGAAGGAAGGAAGGAAGGGTGGGAGGGAGGAAGAAGGAAGGGTGGGGAGGAGGAAGGAAGGAAGGGAGGGAGGGAGGGAGGGAGGAAGGAAGGAAGGAAGGAAGGAAGGAAGGAAGGAAGGAAGGAAGGAAGGAAGGGTGGGTGGGAGGGTGGGAGGGAAGGAGGGAAAGAGGGAAAGAAAATCCACTTTGCTGTTGTTCCCTAGCTCTGTCTCCAAGAGCCACAGGGCCAGGCAGCGACGGTCACTCTGTACGGTGAAAACTCAGCGCCCACACAGAAGCACATGCCGTGCCCGCCGGCAATGGCTGCAGTCTGTGTCCTGCCAGTGTCTGCACATGGCAGAGAGACAGGGCAGGGCAGCGTGGGCTCCCGGAGGACTGTCTCAAAGAGCTAGGATGCCCACCGCCTTGCCCCCTCTCTCCCGCCAGTGACAGAAAGGACCTGCCAATCCACCTGGCGCTAGGGAGGAATATGTCCACCTCCCACCACTGCAGCCTTCAAGATATATTTCAAGTCGCTCTCCCTCTCGCTCTCTGTGTCTTTCTGTCTCTGTCTCACCGTAAGTGGCAGCCCTGCAGGCCTCCACAGCTATAAGACAGACCCAGACCCACGGCGTCCGTGGTCCTGGGGGCTGGCAGGGACGTCGGTGACCACACCCAGCGGACACCCAGCAGACACCCCCTGTGGACAGCACTGGGCAGCACCTGGCGAAGCTCTGGGCCTCCAGGGACGGTGCAAGCAAGATGGCAGGGACCGCTCACAGAGAAATTACCGTCAACTGGTGCTTCTCATAGTCCTATTACAACCTTTGTGTTTATTATTTATTGATGCATAGCATTTGTACACATTGTGAGACTCATGGAATATTTTTTGTTTGTTACCTGCATACACTGTGGAATGACCAAATCAGGGTTTTGGGAGCTTCCATCACCTGAGTATGTGCATTTTTATGTGCTAGGAACATTGCGTGTCCTCTCTTCTAGCTATTTCGAACTATGCAATACACTGGGGTTTTTTGGTTTTTTTTAATTTCAGCATATTATGGGGGTTCAAATGTTTATGTGTGTTGCTTCTCCCCCTCCCCCCCCCACTTCCCCACGCTTCAGGCGTGTCCATTTCCCAGACAGCGTGCATCGCACTCATTATGTATGTATATGCCCATCCCCTCCCCTACTCCCACCTGCCCGATGCCCGATAAATGTTATTCCTATATGTCCACTTAGGTGTTGATCAGTTGGTCACCCTGCTCTGCTATAAACGTTAGAACTCATTCTTTCTACAACTTCTAATTCTTTTGATCAAGAGCAAAACAGAAATGCCTCTTGTTCAGGTGTCATCAGGAATGAAAAAGAGGAGAAAAGAATAAATGTCCAATCCGGGACCACCTCTGTGAGTGTCTAAACAACGGTCACATTCAGAAAAATCTGGAGCTAATGTTGCAACATGTAAGGTTGAAATGAAAAATTTGGGATGATTTCTTCACATTTCTTCTGAACCATTCGAGAAAGCATCAAGGTGAAATCCCTTTGGGGACTTCTTTGCACGTAACAACAAAGCCAGGGGCAGAGAGGTGGGTGGGAGAGAGACAGAATGGGAGATTAAAAATAAACAGTGACAAAATTATAAGTTGGAAATATATCTGGGTTTAATTTAGGGAAACAGTTCCATTTACACACACACATTTCCAGAGTCCCTCCTTCACTGGGAAGAAAAGCTCCTCGGGTCCTTCAAGTACCCTTAGATGCAAATGTCCCCATGGTGCTGAGGAAGTCCCCATGTCCCAGACTGGGCGAAGAAGCTAATTGCCCTGGAAGTGCTTCCCTGGGCTTGCTCACCACTCCATGGAACTTGCTGAGATGACAAAAATAGAGAAACTCAAAATGATGTTAACTTAAATAGCTGGCAGGACGGGATATGAAGGCCTTTGATGTGAGACAAGGTTAAAAAGAAGCATATGTGACATCTCTTCTCTCCTTCTGGTGGATTATGGCTCTGTGTCATCACTGTCATCCACATCTGACACCTGAGACACCCTATTTAGAGCTCCAAAGCTTTTCTGTCACTCTCACTTGCTCTACCACAAATTCATGCCATCTGAAGCCTGCAGTGCTGCTCAACCTTTCATCTACCAATTTTGAGTTTCTGGAACATTTTTCTCATCCACTGCTGCTTACATTACTCTCTTTTTACCCACCCTAACCCTGCTCCACCTTCTTCGTTCTGCTATGGCCCCAATTTCTTCTCTTTAAGAACACAGTAGGAATGATCTTGCTTCTCCTTGCTTGCAAATATGTTTTTATTCTCATCTTCTCTTCTCTCCTTTCCTCTCTGCTCCTTCCAAGGGAAGAAAAGTTCCCATCTTTTCTATGTCAAGTTCATCCTTATGGGACTGAATTGCACCAATTATCCTCTCTGTTTTTAGTATTTTTCATCTTTTCTTTCTATAGAATCAACTCCCTCGGTTTGTAAATATGCTCAATCTGAACATGCTTTAAGTCAAAAAAATCTTTACTCATCTTTGCTATAGTTCAGAGTTTTATCTAAAATATGATCACCAATAGAAAAAAAAAACTCAACTACATCACACAAGTGATTCTCATCTTTGTCCTTACATTGATGTACAAGAACACTGGATCAGTTGGGAGCCAGTCAGGAAAACAGAAAGCATGCCAGTCATTTTAACAGTGAGAATTGAATGCAGGGGATTGGCTGAATAGGTACTAGAGGACTCAGAAGACACAGAGACACAGAAACAACACAGGGGGGCAACTGCAGAGCCAGTCAGCATGCCCAGGACTGAGGACACCCAGGGAAGAGGCTGGACTTATTAGAACACAGCAGCTTGCAGGAGAGGCCCTGCAGAGCTGAGACCCGGGTCTCAGGAAAGGGTGCTGTCCTGCCAATACTGGTGCCACAGGACCTTGGAAGGGGCCCCACAGGTCTCAGAATATGGTAAAAGCTGGAAAGTATAATCAACTGCATGCCAGAGTGTGAGAAGAGGCTGACGGGAGACGAGAGCCAGTGGAAGGAGAGAGTCGCTTTGCCTCCAGACCTCCCATCTGCCTCTTGTTCTTTGGGTAGAGCGTGACGGGGAGCACGTGGCAAGGCAGAAATGTGACTTACAGGGTCCAGAACCTGCGGGTTCTTTGGCTGCTACTCAGCATCCTGACGTACCCTTCCACGGACACGCGCTCTTGGACGCACAAGACCAACAACTTCATGCCTTCGCCTAACATAAAAGAGAGAATCGAGAATCCTCTGACCCTGGGCTCCTCACAACGGAAAAGATCGAGAGGGAAGAGAGAGCCTTCAAGGTCCAGAAAATAATGATGAGTAGAATTTCACAAATAGAAACGCAATAGCAAAAAGCAAAAGCACGCAGCCTTAGGGTGTGGCTTGCTGCAATTTTCCAGCTCAAATCTCCAAGATGCCTTCACATTCGCAAAGACTGACAATTCTGGATGACATCCTAGGGCAGTGGCAAAGTGCAGCCATCAATCATCACATCACGAAACCCTACAGAGCCCTGAGGGGAAGTTTCTGCTGAGGAAAGAGAGGTCTGAGGGAAAGACAGGTTGCTCCATCTGCGGCCCGCCGTGCAGGGCGAGGGTGCTGCGCAGGGAGGCGGCTCCAGCACTACCCCAAACGCCCCGGCCTTGGGGAAGGTGCATGAGGAGGAGCCCAGCTGGCTGCTCAAGGGCACTGCAGCTGGTGGAAAAGCCCCGGGATCATTCGGGAAAGGCGGCAGCTCATGGGGATGAAAGGGTGATTTAGGATGAGCGCCGGGAGACACTGCGAGGAGAATGCCACTAACGTGCATGCTGGGTGGGCGGGGTGGGGAATCTTCCTGCACAGACATTACAGCAACGTCAGAACAAATACTCGGTACCGATTTTAGGCAAAGCCTGGCCCGGGGCTGGCATCCTGATGAGCTCTCGTGGTCCGTTTCAAGCCTGCACCCCAGATGGAGGTCAGGCTTTCAGACTGACAAGTCATGCTGAGTCATTGGCCATTTCCTCAGTCCCGAGACTACACCGTGAGGCCGGCCTTTCCCCCTGTGCTGCGGCCAGCGCGGCCCAGAGAGGCTCTGCAGGGGAGTGGTCTTCGGTTCCGGAACCAAAATGATTTTCTGTTTTCACAGGTGTACCACATTGTGCCCGGTGGACTCAGGAAATGAATGTAAAATCCATTAATTATCTGTTATTGAAGGGAGGCCCATGGAGAGTAATGTGTCTGTGTCCACAGTTAAGTCCGAGCAGGTCTAGGAATTAGGCCGAGGTCTGGACAAACCTCTCCCCACATCACATACATGCACACACATGCAGACGTGGGCACATATGCACACCCACCACTCACATTTGCAAGCACAAAGACATGAACATATACAGACATACAACACACACATGAACACACACAACACACAATGCATGCATGCATACATATCACACATATACAGTAATGCACACATATGCACAACTCACCACTCACATAAGTAAGCACATGGACAGCCACACACACGCGGACACACATGCATGCACATAATGGTCACGAATACATACCCAACATGCATGTGCATGTACACACATGTGCACCCACACACATGCTCCACACACTCACCACACACATGTGTGCACATCCACACGCAGTTACTTCTGGGGATGCCAGTTGGTGTAAGTGGCCAGAGGCAGGACACCTCCAGCTCCTTCTCCTGCACCTGAAACACTCTGCACACCTGCAGCCCTGCGCTGCCACAGCAAATGGGCTGTGTCCCCTCATGGTCCCCTCTCCTGTCCAGCCTGTGTGGCCCTGGGGGGCGGGGCCTGCATTTACTGCTGCAATAACCAGAAAACGCAGATCGAGTTGTTTTGAATTTGTGTGTTTACAGAGCTCAGAGAGCTGGCTTGGATTCAGTGTCCAGTATCTTTGCAAAGAACAGAGGGAGATGAACATTATTGTTTTAGTAACCTAGGAAGTGCCCTTCCCCAGGTCCATGGCCTTTCCTCCCCGCCTCCCCTCCCAGGTAGGGCACAGCTCCTGCGGCCTCCACGCCTGGTGCCAGGCAGGGCTCAGACGCTGCTCCTGGTGGCAAAGCACTCGGAGTTGCTCTGGGAGGCCTTGCAGCTCGTTCCCCCAGCTGCTCCCCACCACTCTGCAAAGATTTATTCAGCCTGTCTGGTCACCCTGGGTGCTGAGGACACCAGATGTCTGAAAGGACCTCAGAGTCTCCACTGCAATAAAACCTATCATCGCTGTCCCTGAAACAAAGGATTCCAAGTCCCAGCTTCCACCCGCGACGAGAGCCGAGGTCAGCCAAGGACCCGCTGATTTCACCCTTGTTCTCTCCTTCTGTGCAACGCTGGCATTTGTTGGGTGCTTCTGGGACCTCAGGAAAGTGTCTGGCGAGGCCCAGGATCCTTTTAATCAGTGTGCTAAGTGACACCTCCTGCAGCCCTGGCCCGCCTTGCAGCAACCTGGCATATCCACAGCGACTGAAGGTGCCTGGCTGGAAGTGTGTGACTCAGCCCCACGCGTCTCCCGTCCCGAAAGTGTTGACTTACCTCCTCCCGGGCCGGCCGCCTGATGCCTCTGCTCCCTGGGGGCAGGTGGGAGAGGGCAAGGGGGGGCGAGGTCTCCCCCTGAATGTATTCCACCGTGCGGGGGCGGGGGGCTGAAACCTGATTTGAAAATAGACAACACCGGAATATTCAATTTTCATTGTCATTGCAAAGACTTATATTCACAAAGCCCAGATTGAATTTCCTCATAATCAGAACACATGAGGCCCGCAGCGTGGAATCAACACTGGGGAGAGACCACAGGGCCGAGCGGGCCTCACACGCACATTCGCGTGTGTATTCATGAGGACGCGGCAGCGTGCCACAAAGGAGGAACGGCCCCCGTGCTGGAGAAAACTGGCCCCAGGGTCCAGGGCTGCGGAGTCCCCCAGGGTCCCCAAAAGGTCTTGAATGTCCAAGTAAGCTCAGAATATGGTAAAAACTGGAAAGTAGAATCAACTGCATGCCAGAGTGTGAGAAGAGGCTGACGGGATAGCCTTGAAGCTTGAAGCT
Organism: Microcebus murinus; assembly: GCF_040939455.1. Classification (NCBI taxonomy): domain Eukaryota; kingdom Metazoa; phylum Chordata; class Mammalia; order Primates; family Cheirogaleidae; genus Microcebus; species Microcebus murinus. Next base: position 3,850,742 of record NC_134114.1, on the reverse strand, counting down.
CCGATTGGGGGGGGGCAAGGGCAATATACATAACCTTAACATTTGTACCCCCATAATATGCTGAAATAAAAAAAAAAAATTTAAATTATCTTCCATGAAACCAGTCCTGTGCCAAAAAGGCTGCGGACCCCTGCCCTGGAGGCCGGATACCCGAGCGAGTGGCGGGGCTGCGCCTGCGCAGACACGTCCCTCCTGTCCTCGGTGAGGCGCGGATAAACGGTCCGGGCCTTATTCTGGGTGTCAGTCTGTCCCTCTCTCCTCTTAAGGCTTCCCCCGCATGTTCGCTGGCTGGACTCCGTTCGGATTAGCCCCAGCCACCCCTCCTTCTCCTGCCAGGCACTAGACGCGGGCAGACCACGGTGGCCGAGGCCCCCAGGGTCGCGCACACGGGGGCCGCCACACACACCAGCCCACTGGCCCCTGGGAAGGAGCGAGGGCCCCCCCCGTCTGCGGAGCCCCCCCCCCGTCTGCAGAGCCCCCCCCCGTCTGCGGAGCCCACCCCCCCGTCTGCGGAGCCCCCCCCCCCGTCTGCAGAGCCCCCCCCCGTCTGCGGAGCCCCCCCCTCGTCTGCTGAGCCCTCCCCCCCCCCCCCCCCCCCGTCTGCGGAGCCTCTCCAGTCCCCACCTCGCCTCCCTCTTCCCTGCCCTCTCCACGGAGCACCGGGAATCACTTCCGTCTTTCTTTCCTTTCTATTTTACATAGACTTTATTTTTTTAGGGCAGTTTTAAGTTCACGGCGAAGTTCAGAGAAAGGGACAGAGAGCTCCCATACACCCCTCCCGCACTCTCAGCCCCGCCCCCATCCACATCCCCGGCAGAGTGGTCCATTTGTCACATGCGATGGGCCCACACGGACACGTCGCCCGGAGACCACAGTTCACATGGGGGCCACACTGCGGGCGCACTCCGTGGGCCCGGATACCGGTGGGGGACAGCGTCCACCAGGCACCACAGCGTCACCGCCCTGACCATGCCCTGCGCTCGGCCTCTCAGCCTCCCTCCCCAGACCCGGCACCCGCTGCTCTGGTTACTGTCCCCGTCATCGCTTTGCCTTTGCCGGAGTGCCACATGCTTGGGACCCTGCCGTGTGCTCCCTGTCCCGGTTGGCGTCTGTCTCAGTGCCAGGCATCTGATGTTCTTCCTTACCCCCACCGTCTGGGTGCACCACGGCCTGTTTACCACTCACCCACGGAACACGCGTTGGTTGCTTCAGGACGACTTTCAGAAAACACAAGCCTGTCATTTCACTCCCAACATCCTTAAGTAGCTTGCAAGCCTTGGCCCTCCTGCGCTCCCCAGCCCAGCCTGCACCCCTCCCTGGCTGTGGCCGCAGGCACCTCCAGGCACCCCGTCCTCTTCCCTGCGCCTGGAAATGACCGTCCCACCTCTTACTTTGCAGAGTCCTCCAAGTCCCAGCTGGAACAGACTTCCCTGGTGGGGCCTTCTGCGACCACCCAAGGGAAGGTCTCGGCCAGTTTCTGGAGTGCCTCTTGTCTGCCTTCACGGCACCTCTCAAGCGTGTAATGGCGCAGTTGACCACGTTTGCTGGCCTCGGGTCTCCCCCAGAACCCTGACTCTGTCAGACAGGTGCAGCCGCAGCCATGCTCAGCACATGCTTCCTACACACAGAAGCTTCTGGGACGTCATTGGGGAACATGGAAAGAGCCTTTAACAGATCACAGACAGAGCGAACAAGGCCGGTGACTGTGACTGCATTCTCAATATGGAATGTTGACAAAAAGGACCAGAAAGCCTCATTCAGGGTGATGCCACACAATTACTTCATAACATAAAATATCGGTAAACTCTATGGTGAGTATAAATGTATATTTATACAGTTATATAATGCATTTCTGTTATAATGATAAAGCAAAACAAAAAAAATGAAAGAAGGAACTCTCTCATTAGATTTTCATTCAAACGATACTCATTTTCATGTTACCATACTTTATCCTATCTAAGGTGTATTCTAACTTCAGAGTTGTTAAAATAAAAAAGCATTAAGACGCCACTGCTTGTAAGACCCATGTTGATCCAGAGATGCTGTTCCCCTTACACAGCCCGCGTGACAAACCACCGGCCACTCCTCGGTGTAAAACAACCACCATCCGCTCTGCCCCCGGACTGGTTGGGTCAGGAGTTTGCACAGGGCTCGGCAGGGGAGGCTTGTTGCTGCTCTACGATGTCTGGGCCCTCAGCCAGGAAGACAGGATTCCGGAGGGCGCTTCAGCCGCCAGGGCCTGGAATGGTGTGGAAGATTTTGTATTTGCCTGGAGCTGTCTGTGCGGCTTGGCTTTCTCAAAGCATGGCAACTAGGCTCAGAGAGGGATCATTCCAAAAGGAAGTGTCTCAGTCAGTCCAAGCTACCACCTGAAAGTACTGTAGACTTGGGGGCTCAAACATCAGAAATATGTTTTTCACGGTTCTGGGGGCGCAAGGCCAAGGTCAAGGAGCCAGCAGGTCTGGCTTTGGGGGAGGCCCTCTTCCCGGTTTGCAGGTGCCGTCTTTCTGGTCGCACCCCCGCTGGTGCGGAGCAGAGAGAGAGGGCAGCTCTCTGGGCTCCGCAACAAGCACAGAGATCCCATCACGAGGGCTCCGTCATCTTGACCTGATTACCCCCCAAAGGCCTCACCTCCTAATACCATCACCGGGGGGTGAGGACTTCAACGTATGAGTTCCGGGGGACAAAAGCATTCAGTTCATAGCAGGAAGCATCCAGACGGAGCCTTCCAGAAGAACAGGCAGAGGCCGCGTGACCATCTCTGATCTGCCCCTGGCAGTGATGGGGCACTGCTCCTGCCGCCTCTGTCCGTCACCCATGAGTGCCTCAGGCCGCCCACATTCAAGGTGCGGGCAAGGAGATTAGGCCCAGCTCTTGGTAGGGGCGAGGAGAGGTGCAAAGTCACTGCAGAAGCTCACGTGGAGTGGGAGATAGCTTTGCAGCCATTCTTGGAAAATTCGATCTGCCACAGATGTTAAAAGGTGAAATGACTGGTAGCATAAAGTTGATTAAATCGGGTTTTTACACATGGCTATTTAAAAAGAGGGAGTGCATGTACGAATGAGTGTGCATATGTGCACACGCACTTATGTGCAATTATTTATTTATAACATCTTTGAAACCTAGTGTGACAGATGCATTTATTGTGCACCAAATGTCCATGTGCTTCTCCCTGTTTCCTAGGTCCCTGCCAGGTGTTCTGGGTCATGTAACCATTTCTGGCCAATAAGATGCGAGCAGAAGTGACCATGTGAAAATGTGAAGCATTCAAAAGGTGTTCTGCAAAACTCCAGTCCTATCTCCTCCTGCTGCGGCTATCCGTTCCGTATGTGCCGCCACAAGCTGGTAGACTGCAATTCAGGTGACCCACACTCTTCCCACCTCTCCGTCTTACTGTTATGCACAGTGCATGTTATGTGAGCAGGACATCAACTTTCATGATAGTAACACATTAACTGCCATGTGAGTTGTATTTAACTCACGCTAGTTTTGAGCCCAGGGTCTTGTGAAGCATATGTAACTCACACATATCTTCTCTTTGGGAGCTGCATGAACTGTTTTTCAAATTTCATACAACTCATGCACAGAAAACAATAAAAAACAACAAATTTTTCATTAAATTATAAAGGATCGTTTTTTTTTCAAAGTGTTTACTCTATTTTGGTAATGAAACGCTATGGCCCCAAGGGAAAAAAAGGTTTTTATCCAGTGTGGCAGTCAGTGTGTTACACTAGTGCAACCTGAGGATTTATGCGTTAGCACAGCAGAGGATCATGTGATCACAGCAACATAAACACCGTGCAAAGGTGGGGTGCTGCTGAAACAAAACCCAAAATGCATGGCGTCCACTCGACGGCGGAGTGGCCTATGGCAAGAGGACTGATTTTGGAAGCTAGAACAGTGCAGATCCGTGCTGTGAACCAGCGAAGGGGCCATGTACACCAGCTAGTACCAAGGCTCAGGAAAATGTCACCAGAAGGAGAAATGAGCAGAAAAGCATTGGCTGGTCTGCAAGCTCAGATGGACGAGGACAGAAAGAGCCCAGAATTTGGGGCCTTTGCAGTGTTGGACTTTAAAAGACTTAGACTGATAAAAACCCAATAAAACCTCAAAGTAGGAAAGGGAGATTCCTGGGGATGATAAAGGAAGGATTATGGCGCACGTGAGAACTGTCTTGACAAGATCTTATTCCTCGATCAGACTGCAGCCAGCTGCCTCTGAGCCCCCTTCTCCACCAACCTACCCTCCCCAGGCCTGCGGAGCCCAGTCTCAGCAAGAGTCCTGCTCAGCGCGGTAGCAAGAATGCCTCCTCCACCTTAATATCTGATCGACTTCCTCCTCCCCACCCTTGATCACTAATCAGTTTCTCTTAGTAATTTTTCATCCACTGACCCCCTCACTCTGACCCTTGGCTGTAAATCCCAGCTGTCCCTGCTGTACTCAAAGTCGAGTTCAATCTCTCTCCCCTATTGCAATGGTTTTGGCCCCTGTTGAAATTGTTTTGGATAAAGTCCCCCTTGCCTGTTTCACTCTGTCTGATGCCATTTTTCCACAATAGCCTAGACAGGAAGGATGTAAACTGGGTCTCCAGAAAACAGACCAAAAGTCTACTGAGTTTCTTCTAGAATTGTGTTGCCACACAAACTGTGAACATGGCCTAGAAAAGCATGTGAATGTTTCAAACTTGAGGTCCAAACATTCTGAAGGCAGGAAGTGAGCTAACAAAGCTATGCACCTCGCAAAATAGACGTGTTCCACAAAACCAGCATCTGGTCTAGGCAAACAGAGTAGTGCACAAGAATGTCTTTCCAGAAGGTGGACTCAGGAACTGGATGAAACAATGAACAAGAGAAGATCTCCCAGAGACAGAATCCAGAGCTAGTGAAGTAATAGTAATAGTCCCATCTCCGGAATAAGGGTCTTTGCCCTGTGACAACCAAACATGATGTCAGAATTGCTGTGAACCACTGACTTCTGTGTGTCTCCCATCAACTTTTGAATGGGAATGCTTACTGATGTTAACTCGTGGTTCCATTATTGCATATTGAGCGTGGACAACCTCTCTTTGCAATCCCAGGTATGGATAAGAGGAACCGTGTCCTGGCCTGATGGGCCACCCTGCACCCTGCAGAGACCCTGTACATAAGAGCTTGAGGGGTCTGTGCAGTGTGTGCGCATGTGGTTTGTGGTGTGCTGGATAGATGGGACTTGTGGTCGTCTCTCCCGGGGAGGGGTTGGTGTTGTTGTATGTATGAGAACAAAGGAACTATATCAATTATGACCCCAGCATAAAACATGGCATGCACAACTGAGGAAATATAGAGGGTCAATTAAAATGAGCAAAGGCATAGACAGAACTAAACAAACAACCTACCAGGGATGGTGACCAAGGAAGGAATTCTTAGCAGCAGTGGAAAACCACGACCCCTGTAGGGCTACATAGGTCAGGGGGTGTCCTGAGGAGAGTTGTAGCTATTGCAGAGATGCTGGCATGATTTTGTCACACTGGGGCCTGGTGGAGAAGGTGTTGGGTGATCAGCACCTGCTCTGTGACCTCCCCAGAGCTTCTTCGGTGAACCCCAGCTGCCAGCCAGAGGTAAGGAGCACAGGTGACACAGCCAATGCCTGCCCTTCCTTGTTCTAGTTTGGCTAATGAGCTGGGAGCCAGGTGTGACAAAGCTGCACAAAGCATCCCAGTGCAGGTGCATGACCGTCAGCTGCAATGAGAGGGGTACAGCTGCGGCCATAGATACTGTAGCTTCTGTAAGCCTTGTTCCCTGGGTTACTGTGTGGAGCAGAACTCCTGCTATCACGTACTGCATATCTCATGCACTGGCTGTGTAACTGTGGCATAAATAAACCATTGTTATGTTAAGGCTTTGAGATTTCAGACTTAATTTGTTACTGCTGCACTTTACCTACAGACATACATTTGTTTATATGTGTATGATTATATTTGTATATGTAATTAGAAAAGGGCTTATGGTATGGTATATACATTTATTGATAATTATGTTTCTGCAATATGATCATGCTACCAAATGGCCTGAGTATGCGTGCTGTATGTGATGCGTGTGAGTGTGTGTGTGTGTGTGTGTGTGTGTGTTGGGATGTGGGAAGGAAGTGCACTGGATTTAGATCATACCGGAGCAAGCTTCCCCTAGAACCTGATAGTCAGTACCACTTAGGTACTATGATCACAAAACAAGTGGGAAGGAAGGAATGAAAAGAATACTTAAAAGACATCGGACAGTCAGGAAACACATTTCTTGCTTGCTGGAATCCACCTGCAAGCTAGTCTCGCCTCCACCCTCGAAGTGTAGTGCACACAGCCCTTCGAGGGAGGCGCCCTCTCCCCTGAGCACCCAGAGAGTCAGTCCTCCCTCTGTGCCTCTCCAACCCATGAGCCTCCCACCCATCCAGCAAACGTGCTGCTACCACCCTCCATGAGACAGGTGCTCTGCAGGGTCACAGGGACCCAACGGTGAATCAAGTCCATTAGGATCCCTGTGCCTGTGGCGCTCAAGTCTGGGAATGGAGACAGAGCTGAACCCGTGTCCACATGCAGGTCCCAGGGCACGGGTGACAAGTGCTGCTGCAAAGAGGTTGGGGGAGGGGCTAGGGTGGGACCTGCCGAGTCTCACAGGAAGGGCGACATTCGCCCCGTGAGAATGGAAAGGCCCCGGTTATGCCTGTTGCTCTGGCTTCCCGTTGGATTTAGTATTTGTCTCAGATTTCTCTATTTTCAACAGTGTGTTTATTGCCAGCTACACCAAAATAAGGTAAAATGGGTCCAGTAGAGCTCTTCTTCAAAGTTCCAGCGCTGACATGGTCTGGTCCAACAGCACGTGAGATCTGTATGACCTTCCTTCCAAGGGCAGGGCTCGTGCTGATAAAAACGCTTGGACACAAGCAGCTGGGAGGAGCTAAGTCCTCTCAAGTCACAACAGGAAAATTTTAAAAATCTGCTACCGTTGGCATCAATAGCAAGTTTTGTCACAATAGTTGCTGATGCCTGCAAGGTGCATCGTATCAGCAGGCTGCCATCAGCAAGATTAGTGGTAAATATGGGGAGTCACAGGTTAGGGAACAGAGTAGAGCATCCGAATGTTCTTGCTACTGCAGCTTCCAAACATACCATATTGTAAGAATTACAGTTTCGTTCATTTTATTTCACGTTTTTTATCAAGCACATTCAGCAGCAATGAGCTAAAAATGAAAATGCACGTTCAATGAAAAATGGCTTCTAGTTTTCAAGAACGTTACTGATAAATGGGTAACATGCATAAGATAGCTGTTAATATTTACCACCCACGATGCACATGTAGAACACAGTGAAATCACAGAGCACGTCAAAATCAAAAGACACAAACCTGCGGAAATATCAGGGACTACTAACAGGATGATGCCCGAAGGCGACAATATAACAGAAGCAATTGTGGAAGGTGACGTTACTTTTCATTCTGAGTAGCTTGACTTTAAATCAAACAACTATTTTCTAAATTAATGTTGCTCCTTTTCAGATCCAAGTTTTCTTGCACATGTACAAAAAGTGAAGAAACAGCTACTAATGAATTGGCTCCATAACAGAAAATCTTTGCAAACAGTTAAATGATGCAGTTTTAGATCAATGTTGTCAGGATGCTTCAAATAGAAGACCAGATAATTATGATAATGGTTGAATACTTTATGCAATTTGTGAAGTCAAAGAAGAGCTTTTGGAAGTTTATTTTGATGAAGGTGAAACACTTTTGTTAACTTTCACTATTTTTAATTTGTTTCATGCAATGATATGAACACAAATTTTAGTGGCACAAGTATCATGGTAAAAGCAATGTTCTTAGTTAATTAATTATCTTAGTTAATTAAAAATCTATGAATCAAGAATTGTATTTGGAATTAATTGTGATGCACCCACAATCCTTAACTGCATTTAAGCCAACTGAAATATTCTATTAGCCAAAATAGAAACTTTATTATTATATGTACAAATTTTTAACATATGCACAGGCAAAGAATAACTAAACCACCTTTATGGTTAAAAATGATGCTAAATGCAAAAAGGTGTTGGATGCAACAAATGGTGCTGGATTAATTAGATATTCTTGGAAATAAAAATAAACCTTGACCTCTACATTATACTATATAAAGAAGTTAATTCAAGATGGCTCATAGACCCAAATGGAAAGGTGAAACCATTCAAGATTCTAGAACAAAATCTAAGCTTTCATAGTCATAATAACTCTTAGAACACTAAAGCACTAACCAGAAAAGAAAAAAATGATAAATTGGACTTTAGCAAGACTATAAACTCATGCTTTTTGGAAGACATAGTTAAGAAAACAAGAAGGCAAGAGACTCAGGTAGGGGAAATGTTTACAATACATATCTGTGACAAAGGACGAGTATCCAGGGCATATGTTTTTAAAATTCAACAAATCAATAATTCAACAAATCAATAGTAAAAACAAGCAATCTAATCTTAAAAGATTTGGAGGACAATTCACAAAAGAAAATATATGCTGGCAAAACACTATGGAAAGGAAACTCTGTCCTTAGTTCTCAGGGAGACTCATGGTAGAGTCACAATGAGATACCACTTTACAAGACTACAATGCCTGTACTAACATGACTCACAATACCAAGTGTCCTCAAGAATTAGGAGCAACCGGTTTTCCCATACTTTGCTGGTGGGAATGCAAAATAGTGTAGACACTTTGAAAAACAGACCTGCAGTTTCTTAGAGGTTAAGCACACTTTCACCATCAACTCAGCAACCCCACTCTGAGGCACGTATCTAATAGAAATAAAACGATCTAAGAGAAATAAAATGATGCAACCAGAAACGACTTGTAAAATAATATTCCTAGCAGTTTTATTCATTATAGCCCCAAACTGGAAAGCATCCAATGTCCACCACCAGGAGCTTAGATTAAACATTATGCTAAGCATAAGACGCCAGACATAAAAGAATACATATGTGTGATTTATGATTCCATTTGTATGAAATTCAACAGTAGGCAAGACAAATTCACGGTGATAGAAATTGGAACAGTGGCTGTCCCTGGGTAAAGAAGCTCAGGACAACGTTCTGAGTGAGGGATGCTCTCTGTGTCTGATTGGGACGTTGGCTACACAGGTAGGGTCTCTACCTGGGCCAAGTCTCAGTAAAACTGATGCTCGTCATGTGTGTCCTTTGCCTTAAGTCATATTGTAACAAAGAAGCAACAATAGGTCAAACTTTTAGTGGATAAAGTAAACTAGTTTTCTATTGTTGCTATAACAAATTATCACAAATTTAGTGATTTAAAATAACACAAATTTATTCTCTTACAGTTCTAGTGGTCAGAAGTGCACAACAGGTCCCCCTCCTAAAAACTGAGGTGACCTCAGGGTGGCATTCCTTTCTGGATACTAGGGGGAGAATGCATTTTCTTACTTTTTGTAGCTTTTAGAAGCTGCCTGGATGTCTTAGCTCATGGCACCCTTCTCACACCTTCAGAGCCCATCATGGGTTGAGTCTTCCTTGAATGGCATTGCTCTCCCCAACTCTCCCTCAGTCTTCTGCAGTTAAAGACATCTGTGATTATACTGGGGCCCTGCCAGGAGTTAGCTACACTCCCAGCAAAACAGGTCCCTGGCAGGATCATCACAAGAGATTTGGAAATAATAGAAACAGAGAAACAATAGAGATAGAGAAATAATCGAGAACAGAGAGTTTAAAGTGATGGGGGAGTCAGGGGTCCTCCAGCATTCCCGTGAGCTGAGAGGCTCTGAGTGAAGTCCCGCATCAGTATTTATTGGTGCAGTGATCAGTTGCCAGTGGTTACAGATTTACATAATAACAGATAATTCCTTTAGGTGTTAAGTCTCCCCAAAAGTTTCTAGAGCTCCCTTAATTAACTCTATCTAGTGAGCAAACAAACAGTTACAAAATTTTTCTAAGATAAACTTCTGTGTCCTAAGATAAAATTATCAATCAGCAGAAAGGCTGAACAGAAATATAGAGGCTATATATCTTTTTATCTAGTTTCTTATTGATTGAGACAAGTGGTTAGGAGTATAGCAGGAACTCTCCCTGAGGCCAGTCATCTTTTAGCAGCAGGTGACTGTGGGCAGGCTTTCTTTGGTCAGTTCTCACCCTGCGACCTCATGCCAAGCCCTGTCTTATACAAGCCTCAGGCAGGCCTCCAGGTCTGAGAGATGGGCTTTGCCTTGCAAACACTCCTGATCGGTAAGATGCCCTCCTGTGGTGAGGCAGCTTTTGATTTGTGAACTAACATGCTCGCAGATTCCTTCAAGGCAAAGCCCTGCAAAACTCCTGAAACCTTTTATGTCTTTATCTTCCAACAGGGCCCCTCACACAATCCAGGGAAATCTCCCCATTTTAAAGACAGCTGACAAGCCATGTTGATTTCATCTGCTATCTTCACTCCCCTCTTCATGTAACATAACATATTCACAGGTTCCAGATTAGGACCTGGACATCTTTAGGGGCCACTATCCTGCCCCCCCATGTAGGGATAGAAGTCAAACAGGGAAACCATTGTGGGAGTTTTGACTGGGGAGGGACCTGGGTAGGTAAGAGAAGAGGAAATATTCTGAATCTTTATCAGAATTGTGGTATACAGGTATGTTCTTTTTTAAAAAAAATTCATCAAAATCAAGCTGTACATATAAAATTTATGCACTTTAAATACAAGTCAATAAAAATTTTTCCAAAGAGAGGTTTATGCCTGTAGTCACCATGGTTATAAATCACTGAGTATCCTGAAAAAAAGACTGACTGTTTTAAAGTCCTCTGAACAACATTGGGAAACTCTAAATCCAAGTATTTAGGAAGGCAGGACAAGAAAACCTCAGCTTTTGAAGCTTTCAGAAAATTACAATTATCTAAAACAAAGTCAACTAATAGAAAGACAATGAAATTTAGCTTTAAAGAGAAATTAAGCAACTAAACCAATTAAAGGATGAAAGCTTATATGGTGCTCAGAATATAAGTGTGAAGTTTTGTTTCTCAATTTTTGCGAAGGCATCAGCACCTAGTGCAGCCCTATTCACATTTAAGGAGAAGGTAACAGAAGCAGCTGCCCGCATGGTTCTCGCGGGTGTGGGTGTAGTCATACTTCCTGGCATGTTGACCTGGGAGGGCACCCAGAAGGGAACTCCTAGGACCAACAGCACCTAGGGCTCTCATGGGTCCTGCCGGGCTAATACAAACAGCAGGAAGCAATGTCATGAATCTGGCACACCCCAGGGAGACGGGAAAGTCTTTAGCCTGTGTGTGTTCCTATGAGCCCTGCCTTCCTCGGCTCTGGAGTCTTTACAGATATGGGAGGGGAGATAAAGGTGGGGGCCCAGGCAGGTGTGCAAGACGTGCACCTCCCGGGGGGACATTAGTGCAGAGCAAGGTGAGACTACCACTTTGCCTTAGCAACGGTCCTCAGGTCAGCAGTGGTTCTGCATCACGCACCTGCCTCTTGCTCAGTAAAGGTGCTCGGCTGCTTATAATTCAGAACAATCGTCTTCTAATCACATTTGAAGCCAGCAATTTACCGAAAATGCCATTTAACAAAATGCTGTGAGCATTTAAAAAATGGAAGAAAAATTGATGAGTTATCCTCGCAAAGGAAACCAACTGAATTCCCAAAATAGCCTTCGCTGTGGAGCTTCTCGCTGCCTCATGCGCCTCATCTGCTGATTCATCCTCCTCTCACGGTCTGTTCTTTCTGTGCATTTTGGTGTGGAAGAAAGAGAAATTTTCTGGGGCAAAGACAATAGATAATTTGGTAAATATCATTTTCTAAAACTCAGCACTATAAATCCAATTTATCAATCACAGATAATCAAAAAACATGCATGTTTTCAAAGAGTTCTGCTCCCAACATCGAAACCGTGTAGTTTTTACTTATAGCTCACTTATTTTTAGACCCAAATTGCCAATCATCATGAAGGATGATTCTGGATCAGACTCTGAGGAAGAGATTTCTGTCGAAGAGAGCAGTCAGGAGCGCGCTTGGTAAGCCCTGAAACTACTGGAATATAAGGCCCTAGCGTTGCTCTCTTCATCAGCACAATGACGGTGGTGAGACCACCAGCAGACAAGGTGTAAGGGCAGAGCACGGCGGGCAGGGAAGACCGACAGCGTGGCATGGCCCACTGCATGTACATGGCGCTCCAGAAATATCCAACTCTGCCCATTTAAGTGCACCAAAAGGAACTGGATAAAAAGGCTCGGTTCTCAAGGTCCCCACATAAGAAGAGGGGAAACGCCCTGAGATGCCCTCATCTGCCTGTGGGAGCAAATCCAGGAGGCTGCTGCATCCAGGAAACTGGACTGTAGGGACTGATGTTCCTGGTTTAACATTGGAAGAATCCCCTACTCTTTTTGTGCCCCAGACGAGGCCAAGGCCTACTACCCTGCCAGCCTCAGGTGCAGGCAGTGATGTGTCACCCAAGGCTGGCCCAGCTGTGGCCACAGCCCCTGGGGACAGGACTCTGACATGGGCAGAATGGAAGCCATAGGGGTCTGGAGCTGTGAGCGCCCCGCCATGAACTTCCTGCATGACCTTGGCACCCAGTCAGCCTCTCCCGACCCTCAGATGGCGGGCTTCCCAGGACACCTCCCGGTGTCACTGAGGACTGAGGAGCATGTCTGATAAAAGGACCCAGCCAACACTTAGCCACTAGAAGCTTTTAGTAACTCTCACCGCCTGTCTGTCCTCCCTCCTCCGTTAGGAAAACCGTCTATGTAGCATCTTTTCCACCATTGTGGACACCTCCCTATTGTCCTCATTTATTTCCTGTCTCTGAACATGCTCTTGAGACACTCAGCGAAGTGTCAGTCCCCTCACAGTCCGGACACACCTTCTGTAGGTCACCATCACTTATTCATGCTCGCTCTGAGCAAAAGGAAGATTCTTGGTCCTGTGTGAGCACCAGAGCTCCCTGCCTGCTCCAGCTGCATCTGTCAGCTCACACTGGCAGGTCACCCAACACTGACAGGTCACCCAACGCTGACAGGTCACCTAAGGAAACCTGAAGGATGGGATGACTTAGACACAGGTTCACTTGCTTAAAACACAATCCAAATCAATTACATGTTGAGATAACTAAGTAATTAGGACACCCTTTGGAATATGCAACAATGGATTTTGTTACATCTATCAAATATATATATATATATATTATAATTGTCTAAATCTCATTCTACTAATTAAGTGAATCAGAGATGAGAGCTCCCTTAGAGATCCTGGGCTACCATCCAGTCCATTGCTTTTCCTCAGAGTGAAAAGACATCAAAGCTCCTCAGTGTTTTGGGAATCTAATACAAGACACTGTGGTCAGATAGGGTTCATTCTTATCCAGAACTTTATGTCCATGTGCAGGTTCACTGAGGAGGAGCCCTGAGTAATGTCAAAAGCTGTGAGGATAAGAGGAGATATTGATTCCTTATGCCACCAGGGCCTGGGACAGCCCCACGCCTGCCTTGGAGGTCCTGCAAGATGCAGCAAGCCGAGCCAGGTGGCCCTGTCTGCACATTGCTCATGGCTTAGCCACAGGCTGCTTTCAGGAGCAAGTCACTGGGTCCATGTTGCTTGTGGAGAAGGGTGAAAAAGAAGGCACCAGTTACATGGGTGGATGCCCCACCCAGCCAGGGCAGCCCCAGGGGGCACCCAAGTCCTCTAGGAGCAACTGGATCTGGAAATGACCTCCAACTCATTTAAATGACAACCTTAAGTGGAATACGTGTCTTCATCCTCTAGCATAAAGGAAAATAAATATGCATCTATTGGTGTAATGTTTTATACAACTCGGTTAAGAGATGCAGGCTTGGCTAGAACACTAGTCAAGTCACATCCCTGAAATGCCATAAACAGGTGCAGTGGGAAGGAAAACTAGCGTATGTGCTGTGCTGAGAAGAGCCTTCTCCTGCCTCTGGTACGACCGCGTGCTGGAAAGGGTTACTCTGTCAACTTGTACCTTCTCGGACAATCTCAACAGCAGCAGCCTGCTGCAAAGGAAGGAAGCCTGGGCTGCAGATCTCTGGCCAACAGAGCACCCAGCTTGGGGACGGGATGGCTGGATTAAGAGGGGCCAGTTGGAAGGGAAGCCCTCAGGTGCCCCATGCTCACAAAGGGCCCATCCTTGCTTTCTGAAATATCACAACAGAAAGATACTAAGACAGTAAACCCCAAGAAAACCTTGCCCTCTGTACGCTGTACAGAGTGTGAAATCAAATATTCCTTGTTGCAGCAATATTCTCAGAGAAATGCGTGGGGGTTCTGGGAAGAAAGGACTCCCTCTGCAGAATAGAAGCTTCCAGAAGACCGTGTGTGATTCCTGGAACTAGGTGGTTTCCCAAAATGTAAACAGCAATATAACACCGTATCTGTAGAAGAAATACACCTTCAGTATCACACATAAGCACAGCTTCTCATCAAGCCTACTCAAACCAGCACAGAAGAAGCCTATGAGCGTCCTTAAGGCAGGAGGAAGTAGGAAGGCAGTGTGTTGTCAGGAGCTGTGTCCACAACTCAGTGACCACCACGGCAAGGTCAAGGAGCCGTGGGGACAGAGGAACAGAGTGTGCTTTGCTGTCCATACAGTGCAGGGCTAGCCAGTGATGGGCAGCTGTCACGTCGACCACTAAGAGAGCATCCTAAAGGCAGCAGAGTCTACATTCTCCTTTTCAGAATGTTTGCAGATATATCGATAGCACCTCTTTCTTAAGGGAAAAATATACCTAAGAAAAAGAAGCACATTTCAAGGACCAAATTGCCATCCAACCACTGCCGTGAGTCACTTGGATTCCCAGGGGCTGCGGGGCTCATGACTCCTCCCAGGTCTGAGCAGCCCAGCAGAGCCGCCGAGAGCGGCCGTGTAAAGGAGTGTCGTGTAGCATTCAGATCGCTGTGATGGATCTGGTTAAATGTCAAGGAAAATCTCTGGCAATGCTGTGAAAAGACCTATGTGGAAAATCTCTACAGTGCTTGGAAGAATTGTGCACAGCACGAATCGATAGCTTCCTTTTGAAACTGACATCGCTGAAGCCCACTGGCAGGTCCTGCTTGAACAAAGGGAGGAAAATATTCTTGTCTCATTTCTTAGCGCTCCCAGCTGCCTTCTTGCTGAAAACACTTGCTCCCCATACTTTGAAGTGTATGTCATGGTGGGTTCTCAAAAAGCAACACAAAACAAGTCTTTCAATTAGTGAATGATTGCATCATGGCATGCATACATAACTACAGGTACGAATGTTCGTATTTTTAATTAAGAAAATGAAAGAGCAGACCTACCATTAGTCATAGGAAGCTTCTTTTCAAAAATAGAACTAGCCATGGATATTTTTCTCTTTGTTTCTTCTTATTAAAATAACTTTAGCTCTTATTACAACATAGTATATGTGCATTGTGTAAATTTTTGCACGAACAAGCAAATGGAGATGAGTTGAAGACACAGGACTCAGAGACAGCTACTGTTACAATATTGTCTTTTCTCCTCTTGGTTCCACTCATTTTTTGTTCTTTTTGTTTTTAACCAATATTAAATTCTATTTTACCTGCTATTTGGTAAACCTTATTGCTTAATATGAAACAAACATGTTATTCATGTAATTAAGTAGTCTACTAATTTAGAAAAATACTGAAGCCATCTGACTGAAATACAAGGGCTGTCCACAAAGTATCCTGCCGTTGTTAATATAATGAGAATAGTTACATGCCTGGACACTTTCCGGACAGCCCCCCTATATCCAGAATACGCCTAAAAAACAGTCATAAAAATAGTTTCTGGAATAATGAGCATCACCATGGGTAAGTCAAGCTGGAGCCCACTCTACTAAGTGAAGTATCACAAGAATGGAAAAACAAGCACTGCATGTACTCATCATCAAATTGGTATTAACTGACCAACACTTAAGTGCACATGTATTAGTAACATTCATTGGGTGTCAGGCAGGTGGGAGGGGGGAAGGTATGGGCATATTTCCACCCAATGGGTGCAGTGCTCACTGTCTGGGTGATGGACACGCTTGGGCAATATATGTAAAACTGTTGGTGGGTAACATTTTACATGTTGGTAACATGTGAAATGTAACAGACACTCTGGATGAATATCCATTAGTATTTTTTGGATGAATATCCATTAGTATTTTTTTAAAACCTATACATATACTTACCATATGGTCCAACACTTTTCACCCCTTGGTGCTTATCTAAAGGCAATGGGAACTAATCTATATTGTGTTTAAAAAGCTATGTCACAAAAGTTTTCCAAAGCTTGGGGCTTATAAGAATATAAGTTGCTCGAAGACAAGAAACACAAGACAGTAAATACACAAGTTTACTGTGTACATGGATATTCCACTTAGCTCCCTTGCCCCACTAAACCTAGCTCAAAGCAAAATGTCTCCCAACTAGTAGAGGCCCAATAAATAAAATATTACCTATTTCAATGGATAAATAGAAATTATTTAAATGATGGCAGGTTCTGATGACTTGGGCTTCACCTATCAGCTCATTTCACAAACCATGTATGGGATGAGGTGGGGCCATCAGATACCTCACAGAGCAGAAGCGTCAGTAAAACCACTGTTATCATTTCACCACTCCATGGGTAAATTTCAAACAGCAAGTGAGGATGCCTAGGGAATTCGCTGGCTGGCCTGGTTTGCTCTGACGGTGGGTCCCAGTGCTGGGCAGCACTTGACCAATAGATGCCACATTTGGCCCAGGCTAGAAGCTCGCACCCGCCTCTGATGTGACTTGGTGCCATTTGAAAGAAATCTTCCAGGTAGATGACACGTGAAGCCTGATTTGGTCAACACACCTGCATTTGCAAATTCATCTTTGGTTTTCCAAAAGGCCTGAAAGTTAAAATTCAACCTGCACGCCGATCGCAGAAGTCCTCAATGCTAAAATTAACGACCATGTCCTCTGAGCCAGGGGCCCAGTTACTGCCTTTCTCGCTCACCAAACAGGCATTGACTGTGTCCTGCCTTGGCCAGAATCTAGCAGAGCAAGGCACTTGCTTTCGAGTTCCTTCCAGACCAGCCGTGGGGATAGACAAGGATGGATGCACATGATCCCGGTCCAGCGCGTGAGATGTGTTAGGATTATGTGCTGTTCTAGATCGGCAGGCGGGCAGTGGGGCAAGGGGCCCTTAGTGACAACAGTGCTGAGTGAGCTAGCTGAGGGTGAGCTGGAGGGGGCTCCAGGGCAACGAGGAAGGCAGAGCCCACGAGTTCACAGAGCAGGGACCAGAAGTGGCACGGCATCATCCCGTGGTCGGGGCCAGTGGCATGCGGGAGAGAGGTCCCGAGAGACCTCAGCTGTTGGCTTCCTTACCACCAACTGCCTGCGAGAAGACTGAGAACGCAGAGGCCGAGTCACCCACTGAAGCCACAGCGCTGCTCTGAGGCAGAGAGAAGCCAGGGCATCCCACGAGGGCGACTCAGAGGCTCCTGCCCGACCAGCAGGGCAGAGGGCACAGACAACCTGGGCTGACACCTTTGAGAAACGATGTTGCTCTTCTAATTCCTTCCTAGAGTCAGATCAGGGAATTTGTATTTTTAATGAACGAGATTGTTTTATCCCATCTACATTATTCTTCTCAGTATTAATAACTTAAAATGATGAGAGAAAATGTAATATTTAAACTTCAAGTAAAAGACAACTTTCTCAGTGCAGGAAGTCTTTGAAAGAGCAGTCATTTTCCCACCTAACATGTTATTAGCAAACACTTCAGAACGCTAATTATTTTCACAGGCACTCGTAGAAAGCAGGTAAAAATATCACTGTTAACATCTTCCTGCAAGAATCTGGCGCTAAAGACAGTTTAATTGGCTACCACGTTCCTGAACTAAGGTGTAAATTATGTAAAGAGTTATAATCCTCCAAGTATATGCAAACCCAGGGTAAACGAACTGTTCACAGTTCAAAGGTCGGGCCCCCCAGCGAGGTCGCACTGCAGCTTAAGGCAGGCACACCTGCGGCCCACGAAGCCAGGAAGTGCAGCAGCCTGGAAGGGCCGTTCCTGGCTGCACGACATCCGGTGCACGGTCCTCGGTCCCGATGAGGTGAGCCTCGTGTGCATCACGAGACGGAACTGGTCAGCCCCCATCTGTAAGGCCAAATCATTTTTCAAGTTTTCAAAACTCTTTTCTGTCTACAGTGGAGCTGATTGTAAACCACTTGGGAAGGATGGATTCTATGGGAGGGAACCTTCTATCTGCATGTGGAGCCTTGGCCGGTGGCATGAGGCTGTCCCACAATGATGACCAGAAGCACAGGGCTTTATGGCTTTATGGGAGGGTCCAGGCCACGGGTCAGCAGGTGTCCCGGGTGCTCTGCCCTGCAGCTCTGACACAGCGCCAAGGTGAGCATGCATGGGGACAGCCTGGAGCACAGAGAGCCAACCGGGGGCGATTCCTGCCTCCCACGTCCACGCCAGGCTCCTGCCCCCTCCCAGGGAAGGGCCTTGGAGAATGAATGGGCTCCACCCCCTGGAGAAAAGGGGCTCCTTGAACCTTTGTGTCTCTCATCTTTCGTTCTTCCTTCCGGCCCCTGCCGACCTCCCCACCTGCCATCCAACCTGTTACCAAAGTGAGGGGTGGATTTTGCTTGTGGAGATGGGAGGGCTAGGGAGTGTCCCACATAAGACTAGTCTGAGTAGGAAGAGGGAACTAGCGGATTGTCCCTGGGAGCAGAGGGGCAAGAGCAGGAGGATGGCATGTCCATGCAAGTCCCATCCAACCAGCAGGACACGGCAAGAGGAGCGGGGCCTTGGTCCTTCTCCAGGACAGGCCTAATCCAACAGGTGGGTGACCCAGACCTGCAGAGCCAGCCCCCCGTGAACTTGAGCCATGGGAACAGGACCTGCCCTTAGCCCCTCTGTTCCCCATGACAACACTGCTGTGTCACCTGCCTGCCTCACGCTGCTACACATGACCTCTTCATAGATTTTAACTAGCATGAAACAGTGGCTTCCATTTCAGTGAACAGTGTCATTCACCCATGCCCACCTGCCCTCCTCGCACCCTGAGTCCTGACACCCAGCATCTCTGCCACAGAACTCCTGGTCCCAGGCCCCATGACAACTGCCTGGACCACTGCCCCAGCCCACTCCCTGGGCTCTAGGCTGAGCTCCGGCTCCTCCATCTGATGGACACAGAGCAGCAAAGGGGCATCTGGAGCAAACAGCAGTTTGTACATCCTCCTGCATCCATTCTCCCCTCCCACCACAGAATCAGAATCAAGTCCCCGTGCCTTGCTGAGGCTCCAGGTGCTCAGGAAGTGCCCCTTGGCTCCACCCACTTACACACCCCAGCCGCACAGGTCCCCTCCCTGTCCCGCCACACCCCAAGCTCCTTCCTGCCTCAGGGCCTTTGCACTTGCTGTTCCTTCTGCTGGGAAGGCTCCCTCCCACCACTGCCTGGCCTGCCTGGCCCTCAGCATTCAGAGGGAGTGACCAACTAAATCGGTCCCCAGTCACTGTGACGTCACTTCACAGTAGCCTCTCCAACACACTCAAGAGTGTGGAGGGGTATGTGTGTCCCCGTGCCCCTCTGGTGCCCCAGCCCACCACACCCAGGCCCACGGTGTCTGAGGAGCCCTCGGCCAGCTCCCAGCTCACAGTGGGCGCTGGGCAGACACACGCCCTTCCTACTGCTCACAAGAAACCGCGGTATGACTGGGGACAGGAGACTAGAGAGGAAGGCATAACTTAAAACGCAGGTGTTGAATTATTAACATAATGGCGTGGGGAATAGGACAACCCAAGTGGGGGACATGGCGGAACCTTCTAGACTGAAGTAAGTGGCACTTGCCGGCTGGACGTGAACAACAGGCAATGTCTGGGTAAACGGAAGGAGTGTGGGGCAGATTCTCGGGGGGGCAGCCGGGACGTTGGAGATAAACGTTGGCTCCAGCTCCCCCGAGCCAGCCTGTGCTGGTGCTCACGTCCCCGCTGGTCCTCGCTGCAGCCCTTCCCTCGGCAGAAGCTGCGTCATCCCCAGAGGAAACATGAGGCTCCCCAGGCATTAAAAAAAAAAAAAAAAAAAAAAAAAAAACTGGCCTGGAATACACATAAGTAGTGGTTTTAAGTTTTCATCCATCAGACACCAAAACCAATGCCAGGTGACAGCAAGAAGGTCCTGTGACGTTTGGAAGGTGACTTAGAATTAAGGGTGGGAAATAAAGTGGCTAAAAATAAAATCAAAGGAGGGAGAAGTGTCTGGATGCCAGACTAAGGAACTTAAGAGTTTTAGCTAGTATGGAAAATAGGGAGCCAGAAGTTTTGAGCAGGGATTTATAGAGTTAAAATTATTTCAGAGAAGTAAAACATTCATCAGCAAGTGGGGTATAGTCATAAGATGGAAATATTAGTTAGGAGACTGTTGTTGCAAATCCAGGATTAAGAAGATGTACTTTCTTTACCTTAGAGCACCCACTGGTGTATATTGAATATCAATATCAACCCATTAAAATTTGAGTACATTTTATTAACTCACTGAGAAATAAATTGATTCAATGTTATTCTTTAGGTAAATGAAAATTTAAATCTATTTTATTTCTATTAAAGGAATTTGTAATAGTAATTTTTATAAGAAATAAAGTTTGAAAAGTCATTTTTTCATATGTAGTCAATTAAATCATGTGTATGAATATCCCAGAGTCCTAAATAAAAGTTTCTCATCATTTAGAGCCTCAGCTGTGGTTTTTATTTTTTTTTTATTTTTTATTTTTAGGTTTGAAATGTTTTCATTTATTTATTATTTTTTTATGTTTTTTTATTTTTATTTTTTTATTTCAGCATATTATGGGGGGTACACATGTTTAGGTTACCTGTGTTGCCTTTCCCCCCTTCCCCCTTGGAGTCTGAGCTTCAACGTGTCCATCCCCCAGATGGTGCACATCTCACTCACTATGTATGTAAATACCCATCCCCTCCACCGCCCTCCCACCTGCCTGATGCCCGATAAATGTTATTCCTATATGTGCTCTGAGGTGTTGATCAGTTAATACCAATATGCTGGTGAGTACATGTGGTGCTTGTTTTTCCATTCTTGGGATACTTCATTAGTAGAATGGGTTCCAGCTCTATCCAGGAAAATACAAGAAGTGCTATATCACCGTTGTTTCTTATAGCTAAATAGTACACCATGGTATACAAATCTCACCTCCTGCTCAAAGTAACCAAGACTTCTCTGAGAAATTACAGACTCCAGAAAGCAAACAAGATGAAGCTGGAGCACCCTGTCATTGTAGAAAGCAAGAACTTTCTAGAATCACAGACTGCGAGGGCCGTGTCAAAGGGACTCAGAAGCCAATGTGAGATTCTTCCATGGAGCAAAAATGGAACAATGTCAGCTTCTCTAAGGGTCCTGTTTAAAATGGACTGAACCCTTCATGACTTGGTCAGCTGCAGAGGCTGGGAGGAAATCAATTCATTGTCTTAAGACCCGGGCAGTAAGGGGGAAAGTGAGGATCTAGCCTGCCTTTCCCATGTGAGTGGTACCACGTGGAAACGTCTCTTTATAGAATATTCCCACTAATTACACATAAGAAACGAGAGAAGGAGGTCACTGCCTTTGTGCACACAGAGGACTGGCAGATCCAGGCGATGCACATCCACCCCAGCTAGTGGCACAAAGAGAGGGGCAGCCAGGCCTCAGGGCCTCCTGCTGGAAGAGCACACCTCCCGCCACCTCTGCTCTGGCTGCAGGACAGGTAGTTCCCTACTGCTGCTGCAACTGCCACACACACAGTGGCCTAACACGATTTGTTTCCTTGTAGTTCTGAAGCTCAGAAATCTAAAATGGGTTGTACAGGGCTAAAGTCACAGTGGGGCTGAGCTGTGTTCCTTCTTGGAGGCTCTAGAAGAAAGTCTGCCTGTTCCCTTGCCTTGTCCAGCTTCCAGAGGCCTCCCCCAGCTGGTGGCTGGTGGCTACGGAACTCTGCTCTCATAGTCACGTGTCCTTCTTTGTCTCTGACCCTCTGCCTTCCCCTTGTAAGGACCCTGGTGAGTATGTTGGGTCCAGCTAAATAATCCAGGATACTCTCCCCAGTCTCAAGATCCTTAATTTAATCAAATCTGCAAATTTCCTTCACCATGTAGGGAACGTACTCACAGGTTCCATGGATTTTGATGCCGGTATCTTTGGAGGCCCATTATCCTGCCTGCTACAGAGACAGAATCGCGTCTCATAGAATCTCAGGATTCAGCTGCCAATTTTCAGGAAATACACAAAAGAGAGAGGATCATATTGAACTGCAACAAAATAATGCAATCCTAAAATCCCAGATAAATTGTAAGGAAATAAGAGACAGTGGTGAAGTTGGAAATTAAGAGTCATTTAAAATATTTAATACATTTTAAAAGATCCTCAGTGCCTAGATATGCACATGGGTGACAAACTATGGAGACATGCAAAGAACTGGTTATTATAACAATTCAAGGAAGTAATTATTTTAGAAAGGAGAAAGAGTGTGTGATTGGAATAGAGGAGCTCCAGGGAGATTGGCAAGGTCCTATGGATTGGGTGGAGATTAAGGGATATTGGCTTTATAATATTTTAATATTAAACAAAACACACCCACACACCAGCACAGTACCCAAAACTGAGCAAAATGTTCCAAGTACGTTGTGCTTCACTTACTTCAGTTTAAGATCATATGTGGTTTTCAGCAGCCATATTATAAAATTTCCTTCTGTTGGCTCATTATAAAATTTCCTGTTGACAAAAAGACACAGGTTTTGCCTAAATATTAATACTCATCTTCTAAGGAAGTATCTCTGCATTCTTGTATGCAAAGGAGTCAATTATTTCCTCTTTCAGAGAATACCAAATTAGCATGATGCTCAATATGTACAGGTTTCTTGAAAAGAAAAGAGAAATGGTATTTTCTTGTCATTTTGTCTATTTTTCTTCTTGAGACTATTATGAATCAGAAATATATTGATTAATAAAAGATGAAAAGAAAAGAGCAACTATCAAAAATGCATGTTGCATTTTTTCCAGAGGCTCTGCCTGTGATGTTTCCCTGTTGAAGAAACTATCATGAAAGGGAGGGAAACCACTGACACCTAAGGCCAAAACAAGGAAACAACAACACCTTCATTACAATTACCAGGCAACACAGAGACAGAAGCGTCAACATATATGGAAATGCTAAGCTTTGTTTCTTGCATTTGTCAGTAATGTAGACTGAAGGCCAGGGCTTCCTCTTCAAACTGGCTTAGCACAAACACCTACACCTGCTTCTACCAAAATCCCACCAAATTAAAGAAAAAATATCAAAAAGTTAGAATAAATGCCTGTCAGGAATGGAAAGTAAAATGATCCCATTGGAAGAGAGAACACTGGGAGTTTCTGGAAGCTGTAAGCCAACGGTGATGACATTGACAGAGAAAACCCACAGAACTGAAGAGTCGTCTATAAAATAAAAGCAGGGCCATTAAAAAGCATGGGGTTCTCCCAGCAGTACTCCAGAAAACCACATGGTCTGGGGCATTATGAGTTGGGAAGACGAGTGACTGTGGCATTGCCCACGGAGTAATTAATTAAAGTCATGTTGAACAGCGGCGCCACTTCCTGACCCTGAACTGCTGGGCCCTGGCTTGCCCCAGGCTGAAGCTGGCCGCACCATCGCCCGCGGGCAGGGAGATCTGCCTTGGGAGACCCAAGAACGCAAGTCGGGCTTATGTGAGACGTGGGGCACTGCCTCGGCGTATTCCGGTGGTGGACAAGGACTCCCACGGGCGGCAGGTAAGCTTCGCAGGCACACGGGAGAGACCCTTGCTCACATAAGCTGGTGCGATGAGCGTCCACAGCCACAGCCTGGGGATCGATCGCTTTTACCCGCTGCATGGAAAGCTCAGCATTGATAGTCTTAGCAAAGCCGTGTTGAGAAAGTGCTCCCTCGTCTGTAGACGCTGCAAAAAAGAAGGTAGAGTTATTCCAGCTTTGCCTTACCAACTGCAGTGCTAGGAAACTAATCCAATCTCTCGGCCTCCGTATCTATAAAGTGAGGTCAGCGAACACATCCAGCAAGGCCACCGAGAAGAAAGCAGGGGCGCGATGACTGGCATGCGGTGCACTCTCCAAGCACAGCCGTGGACCAAGCTTTCCTGCTGTGCTTCACTTTGAGTTCCAGTTCGCGGCCCCACCCACGGTCCCCAGCAGGGCAGCCTGGCTCTGCCACATGGGCCCTGTCCCAGCTGCAGCAGACGGGACCTGCATGGGCCCAAGCCTGAAGATGAGCAGATGCGGTGCCTGCCCAGCCACAGTCATGGTCTGCTTCCTGAGGATCTGAACTGAGAGAGGCAGAGACTGAGAGAGTTAGAACTTCAGCTGTGTTCCCAATGAACTATGAGCGACATTCCTGGTGGTAAAATCCTGGAGATACCTTGATTCCCAACGGCCCTGGGATCATTTTTAAGCCATTCTTTGGATTTGATGAGCTCAGTAACATTAAAATAGTCTCCCTTTTCTTGAGCCAGTTTAAATGTGTTTCTGTTTCTACAGCCAACCAGTCCCAGGTCCAGATAGGGCTGATGGATGTCAGTTTCCTCCCTGCCACCATATGGTAGGGAACCCACCGGGGAGTGGAGGTGGCTGTCATCTTCCCAAGGTCTTATCGTGAGTCAGGGATGGATCCGGGCACGGGCCCAAGCTCTCCTGACCTACAAACCAGACCTGTTGGTAGATCTCATATTTATCTCCTATGTTTAGTTAATGAGAAATTTCATTTGACAGGCTATTAATTATTTCACTCAGCATGAGTATTGAGCAACTGCATCATCTCATAAGAACAAGTAAATATGGGACATTTTAGAACTGACCTTGTCACTATTAATTGTGCCTTTAAATAGTCAACACTACATAATAAAACTCAAAAGATTGGTTCATGCCCAGCATTTTAGAAATCTCTATTAAATAAATAGTGAATAGCAACAATGCTAACAAAAACAAATAATAAAAGTTAACATCATTGAGAGCTTATTATGTGGCATTTTATAAGTTAGACCCAGAGATTAATTAATTTGCCCAACTCACACACCCAGTATGTGGTGAAGTTGGAATTTGAACCCACACAAAGTGGGTGTGGTAGACACCACAGTGCCTCACCAGACCCCTGTGAGGCTGGTCCACACCCACCAGCTGCTGTGAGTGCTGGCTGCTGATGGCACCTCACCTAGAACATCATGTCCCCTCCCTGTGGCTCACTGGCATTGTCTTAGAGACATGAGGTACAAAAGACTGACCTCAGCCTCAGAAAGGTATCAATTTGGTGCGCTGTAGGTTCAGATCCCTTTCCGCATGAGCCAAGTGCCACAGACTGAATGTTTGTTCCCCCCAAATTCACATACCTAATCCCCAGTGGGATGGTCTTAGGAGCTGGGACCCTTGGAAGGTGATTAGGTCATATGGCTGGAGGCTTCATGGAGGAAATTAGTGCCCTTATAAAAGAGACCCTAGAGAAACCCCTTGCCCCCTTTACCACGTGAGATTACAGAGAGAAAGTGGTCACCTGTGAACCAAGAGGCAGGCCCTCAGCAGACACCAAAGCTGCCGGCACCTTGATCTTGGACTTCCCAGGCTCCAGGACTGTGGGAAATAAATTTCTGTTGTTCGTAAGCCGCCTAGTCAATGGTATTTTGTTATAGCAGCCCAAATGGACTAAGACACGATGGGAAGATTTCACTATGACTACACCCTTGTTCAGCTTTCTCCTTCCCTGTCCCAAGTCACTTTCTCTTTCACTGGTTCTTCCTGAGGAGTGCTGCCTCTGTGGCCACATGTACCTGAATCTCTGTCTCAGACTCTGCTTCCTGGGAACTGGACTCAAGACAGTTGATATCAGAATTGGACATAGAAAGCAGACTCTGAGGATTGGATGCTGAGATGAGGTCACTCTCCCACCCCACACAGATAGATCCCAAGCCCCTGATCTGTGTCCTCCCTTGAGAAGACCACCCCACTGTTTGGGGGAATGTTTGTCATCTCAGACCCCGGCATCCTGGGAGGGCAGCAGTTCATGCCGACTGGGTCGGACACAGCTGGAGTACATTTCCTGCCTGTGGGCCTGGGCCACACACTCCCCGAGGGCACACATAGATCCTGGGTAACATCACCCCAGTCCCAGGGAGCCCCTGGATGGCAAAGGAGCTGTGGCCGTGGGAACAGGACCATGGGACCCACTGACCCTACCACACACCACCATCGGAGGCTGGAAACCTGATGAAATAATGACATTAACCCTTTGCACTCCCTTGCTTTTTTCTCGATTCCTTTATTCTACTCAGGATTTAATTTTTTAAATACCCCAGATTTTACAAAGCGCAGCAGTAGAATAAAAAACTGGAGTTTCTTTTCATACAAACTTATTTATTTGGATGTTTTTATATTTCAAATTATTGATACATTCAAACAGTAATTTTAATCTCTATAATTTTTCATGGTGTGATATTTTTTGAAACATTCACCACATGAAGACCTGGTTTACATTCATATGTTTTGCAAATATAAATCATCTCTATTCTTCCTCCTTTGATTTTTGTGTTAGAACAAACAACACAATCTTTGTGTTTTTTGTTAGGGTGAGGTGTGATTATATGGAGCTTTCCATCTAAATGTTGCTCTAAGTTAGTGGATAATAATCTACCCCTAGAAGTTAGTGGACCATCTCTGCATTTACATTTTACTTGTCCTTTCATGCTAATTAAAACAGGAAAAGATACTGGAAAAATAGACAAAAATCCCCCTTCCCCCTGTGGTGAAACTACGTGTCGACTGTGGCTCGACATACGAGCTGCTACCGATGCTAACCGTGTCGAGTCACATTCGACATCCAAGTACAAAGGGTTAAAGGTCAGCTGAGGTTCTGGCTTGGAGCTGATGCCCTCTGAGGGCAGGAGACTATCCCTCAGGATGTGACACTCATTAAACCAATGGTCTCCATGTGGTGCCACATCCTCAAGGGAACAATTGCCGAGTCTGGAAAACAAGGAAGACTGGGAGTGGCCTCCCTGGCCACCTCTCCCAGGGACCCACAGGGCACCTGTATTTTCCATCTCCACAATTTAGACTGTGGCCAGTCTTACCTAAGAGATTAGAGGTCCTTTTACCAAGAGGTTTGATGCTGCTAACAGGAAATGTAGAAAGAATCCTTCTGAATACGAAGCAATGCTGATTTCTGGTCACTGGGCTCTTTGCACTAGAAGGTCAGTAGCACGTAAGCAGCCACCTCTTGGGCAGGGGTGGCTTTCCCCGAGCACTAGGAGGACAGTGCAGCACTGTGGCTATACAGTGCAGCTCCCAGGTAACCCACCTGGGCGTCTCCTGGTGCCCAGTGACCAGCTTTAACAGTAATAGAGAAATTTAGAAACTGGAGCCAGATAAGGGCTTGGCAACCAGGGTTTCTGACCCATCAAGGATGAGAGTTGGGTTGATGCACCAGCTGATCCACCCAGACCAGCCAAAGCCCTGGTGTGAGAGGAATTTAGTGTGGGCAGCCTTAGGGCCATCTTGACCGTGGTAGGTATAATTTCTCCATCAACCCTCCTATCATAAGTGTCCCCAAGACATGTGGGTGTGGAATCATGGCTCTGTAAAGTTAACGTGGGAAGTAAGTGTGCTTGAGCACTGCACGGGACAGAGTGTCCTGCCCACCCAGCTTCCCTCTACCACACAGGCACCCCCATTCCCCAGCTGTTGCATGTGGGGGCTGAGAGATCGCAGCCAGCCCTGTCTCTGAGGAATTTTCCTCTGTTGGTCCGAAATGCATCATGGGAAAGGGTGTGGCCCACAGCCCATGCGTGATTGACATGAGGGCACAGAGTCCCACCCCCTTGACCCCGAAGCCTGCAACTCCGAAGCTGGTATATGCCCTCCCTTGATAAATCACAAGCACTCGAATCCCCATTTTCAACTTTGTGCCTAAAGAACCCAGTGTAAGCTGCTGGGTGCTAGGTTAATCCATGTTTAGTCATCATTCCCAGAAGAAGGAAAACACAGCTTTTGACTTTGTAGTTGGCTTTTACTACTCATCTTAAAGTTCTACTGGGGCTAATACCATTATGAACTACAGCTACATACAGCACACAAGAGTAAAAGGAATAATAATGATGTTCTGAATGACTGAGATGGCAAAGGTACCAGCATTATATAATTGCTCTAACAAAAAATTCAATATCTGCCTACATGCAACACTGTAACACTGTCATCAATAAATGCCTCCCTAATTACTCAAGAGTCTAAACAAATTGTTTCAATTCATTCACATTGTCACTTGCTAAAATCGTATCCTATTTGAGGTGTGGGATGTACTTTGGTCCATCTTCTCAAAAGAAAAATGTCTACTATTTCCTACTGACAAGATTGTTTTCTTCATGTTTTTTGGAAATTTGTCATCAAAACTTGAAAAGAAGCACTTTAATTATATTTTTAAAATAATTTCTTGGCAACCATAATTGTGACAACTTGTCAATTACATAGTTTTGCTCGTGATTTAGGAACATGGAAATCTTTGCAGGAAGTTTCCCCCACAGCCAGAACTTTGTCGTTTGTCTAGCTCTGCATGTGTTTTCACGTTATACAAATCAAAGACCAGAGGGCTGGGTTGGGTTACCCAGGTCACAATCATTGATACAAAAAGAATAAAAATAAACAAAGAAACGAAGAAAACCCAACAAAGGTTTAAGAGATGGACTCTCAGAAACAACTCTGCACCTGCTTCCTCCAAGCCCAGCCCCACCTGCTGGGTCTTGCATTCCCTTGAGGTCCTCACAGGAATTGTTTGTTTGGGCCACCCCGAGATGGAGCTGGGAACCCTATTTTTAAAGTGAAGCAGGGCGGGGACAAAAACCTAAAACCTCTGACCTTAGCCTAAACTTTCCCTGAAGCTGTAATTTAAAAGTGGGGATGAAGGGCAGGAGGCAGAGCAGTGCAGAGATGCACCACACATCCAATATTGTCATGCGCCACCCACAGCCAGCGCAGCCCGTGAAAGCCACCCCCACGGCCCCTCGTGGTGCATCTTCCTACCCGTGGCCTGGGAAGAAGGATACGAAGACGTTTTTACACATCTGGTTGGAATCACTAATGAGCCACTTTTGTCAGTTTTCAGACCCAAGAACAAACACCAACATGACCAAGGATCACGTTAGTCAAAACAACTTAACTATCACCCTATTACAAAAGGAGAAAAAGGTAACCAAAGTGTATGTGAACATGTAATATTTATGTTTTTAAAATATTAAAATATTGTAAATATACAAAAACAGGAAAAAAAGATAGCAAATACCCACTTAGAGATTACTCTGTCACTAAATATTGAAAAGCTGACTAGTTACCATAACTTATAAAAAGACAATATACTTAATATCAGCTTTTATAACTGCTCTCTGATCCCATTTGCAAAAGTCATTACTTTTCTGGAATGTATCATTCCTTGCATTTAAATTTTTTATTTTATATGTTTATCTACATAAATAATAGAGTGGTCTGATGTGATGTTAAATTTATATTCTGAATATTTTCTTCTGTAATGTATCTTTCTATTCCAATAGAAAAGAAAAATATTTTTAAATTTTTTAAAGATAAATCCATATAGATATATATGGATTTAATTTATTCATTTTGACTGCTCCATAAAAATTCCATCACATGCATGCATTGGAGTTTCTTTAGCAATTCCCTACTGATAGAAATTTAGGTTGTTTTAAAACATAGAGTTATTTATACTCATATAACCACAATTTTCTAATATTTACCATCCTTTTGGAATACACTCTCCTGGGGATATATACCTCTCTATGTATAGACATTTATAATATAAGTTATATGTACTATATAGTATACATATTTGACCAAATGATACATATGTGTACGTGTATATACACATGCATACATATATTTTTATATATTTATTTTATTTATCATTCATATTTATTCATTACTGAATTTGGCTTACTACACTTTATTTAATATGTTTAAATCTATGACCCCTGCTGAGACTAGCCTTGGCTTTTCCTTGCCTACACTGTCCTTGTCTAGTTTAGAGATGGGCTCTCCTAGCCTCATAAAAGCAGCTGAATGTTTTCCTGTTCTTTTAGTTTTCTGGAATAATATGTACCTAATAGGAGTTACCTAATTCGTGAAGGTTTGGTAAAATTGCCAATAAAATCATCTGTCCTTGGTATATTTTATGGGTAGTTTTGAGAATTAATTCAAGGTTTTGTTTTCTTCTTGTGTCAATTTTGGTATTTCATTTTAAAAAATTACCATTGACAAAATGTTTTGTGATATTGGCTTATCCTTTTTTTTTTTTTTTTTTTTTTGAGACAGAGTCTCGCTTTGTTTTCCAGGCTAGAGTGAGTGCCGTGGCGTCAGCCTAGCTCACAGCAACCTCAAACTCCTGGGCTCAAGCGATCCTCCTGCCTCAGCCTCCCGAGTAGCTGGGACTACAGGCATGCGCCACCATGCCCGGCTAATTTTTTTTTTATATATATATATCAGTTGGCCAATTAATTTCTTTCTATTTATAGTAGAGACGGGGTCTCGCTCAGGCTGGTTTTGAACTCCTGACCTTGAGCAATCCACCCGCCTCGGCCTCCCAAGAGCTAGGATTACAGGCGTGAGCCACAGCGCCCGGCCTTGGCTTATCCTTTTTAAATCTGTTCTATCTTTAGCTATGTCTCCATTTTTATCCAGGTTTAATTTATATCTGTCATTGATTGGTTTGGCCTGAGATGAGTCAATGTTCACACATTCTTTACAAAGCATTAGCTTTTTATAGTTGTTGTTCACCTTTGCTAGGGTATTTATTCTACATTTCATTAATTTATTGTCTTATATTTATAGTTTTTTCCATTCAGGGTGTTCCACTATTTTTTCCCTCTAATCTGAAATCAAGGTTTTGTTTATTAGTTTTCCATCTTTCTTCTTCTATATTACATAGATTTGAGACTAAAGTTTCCTACAGGAATATCTTAAACTGAATCCTAAAAGATTTGGCATATAACATTTCTATTATAATTTGGTTCCAAATTTCTTACATTTCATTATGATTTCCTTTTTTGGCCCATGAAGTATATAAAAGTGTTTTTAATAGTTATGTCTAATGAATGACTATTTTTATCTGAGTATTATTTGTTGATTTTGAGTTTTCATATTAGTCAGAGTCAGAGAATGTGTTTTCTATAATATTAAAAAGGCTTCTATATTCAGAAAATGACAGGATTAAAAATAATCACAGCATTAATCTTCACAGACCTTGAAAAGTACAGAGCAAGAGCAGAATGTTCTAAAGGGCCAATGGAACTTTAGCAGAATAAGCCAAGTCAGACTGTGCCCCCAACCTTTTGTCCTTCTTTGGCTGCTTATTTCACTTAGAACGATGTCCTCAAGTTGGCTTCATCCATGCTGTTGCAAATGGCAGGAGTCCCTTCTTTGTTTAAGCTGAATAATGGTATACGAGTAGATATGTATGTACGGTTCTGGACACTCAGGTTGTTTATATACAGAAGCAAGATTGCTGTTTTACATGGCAGTTCTATTTTTATTTTATTTTTAAGAGATCTCCACACTGCTTTCCATATGGCTGCGCCAATTTACAATCCCACCAACAGTGTGCAAGGCTTCCCTTTTCTCCACGTCCCACCAACACTTGTGATCTTTTATCCTTCTGACAACAGCCATCCCAACAAGCGTGAGGTGATGTCTCTCTGTGGTTTTGCATTTACCTGAAGATTAGTGCTGAGCACTTTCTCATACACCTGTTCACCATCTGCATGTCTGCTTTTGAAGAATGTCTATTTAGGTTCTTTGCCCATTTTTTTAATCCGGCTATTTGGTTTTTGCTATTGAGTTTTATGGGTTCCTTATATATTTTGAATGTTAACTTCTTACTGTCCTTATGGTTTACAAGTATTTTCTCCCATTCCATAGGTTGATTTTTCACTTTGTTGATTGTTTCCTTTGCTGTAAAGAAACTTTTCAGTTTGATGTAGTCTCACTTATTTATTTTTGCTTCTGTTGCCTGTGCTTTTGGTGTCTAATCTAAAAAATAATTGCCAAGACCGATGTCAAGAAGTTTTCCCCTACATTTTCTACAGAGATTTTTATGGTTTGGGGTCTTATGTTTAAGTCTTTAATCCATTTTGAATTGACTTTTGTGTATGGTGCAAGAAAGGATCCATTTTGCATGTGGATATCCAGTTTTCTCAGCATCATTTATTGAAGAGTCCCTTCTTTCCATATTTGGTGCCTTTGTTGAAAATTAGCTGATTATATATGTTTGGGTTTATTTCTGGGCTTTCTGTTTTGTTTCATTGATCTGTGGGTCTGTTTTTATTCTGGTATATAACTTTTTTCATTACTATAGCTTTTATATATGAATAAATAGAACTAATAAACACATTCAGTTAAGCTGCAAGATCAACATTCAAAATCAACATTCAAGAATCAGTTGCATTTCTATAAACTAATTTTAAACCATCTGAAAGAGAATCAAGAAAACAATCTTATAATAGCATCCAAAATATATTTAAAATGCTTAAGAATAAGTTTATCCAAGGAGATGAAAGACCTGTACACTGAAAACTATAAAATTTGATCAAAGAAATTGTAGATGACACACACAAATGGAAAAACATCCCATGTTCATGGATTAGAAATAATATTGTTACCATGTTCAACTACTCAAAGTAATCTACAGATCCAATGCCGTCCTTATCACAATTTCGATGGCATGTTTCTCGGAAATAGAAATAGCAATTCTAAAACCCACACAGAACCACACAAGACTCTAAATAGCTAAGGCAAACTTGATGAAGAACAAAGCTGGAGGGTTCACATCTCCTGATTCCAATGTTGTCCTTTTAAATAGTTCCAGCTATTTAGTTCCAGACAGCTGAGAAATTCTGAAGTGAAATACTTCATTTTAATGCAGTTCCAACCAAGATAGCATTTATCCTGATGTTAGAAAATTTTATATTATGCCCAATGGAAAATATCCATCAATTAATAGTCAGCGGAATGAACCGGGAATGAACCAGGCAGCCAAGTCTCCAGGCTCCGTGAGTCTTTACCATGGTTGTCACATTTGATGTTGGGACACCACCGCCCCCCCCAGGATGCCATGGGTGTTTGCGCTGTGGACAGCCCCAGAGAGCTGCTCCTATGGTGTGGGAGGCCAAGGCCACAAGGCCACAGTCCGTGACTAGGGGAGGAGGACTATTTAAAGCCAAATCAGTTTAAGGACTGTCCTTGAAAACAGGACCTTATCCTCCCAGGAACTTTGGGGTCTCCTCTCCTGTTCTCAGCACAAATCAGATGGAACAATGGGACATTCCTGGGCTCCACCTCAAAGCAGACATAAGAGGCATGGTTAATGTCATCACCGGGGAAGGAAATGAAACCTAGAAGTGTGTAGAGGCTAAAGCATCCGCTCATGGGAGGAAAGGGTAGGGCCTGGGAATCCCATGGACATGGAGGATGCTCTTCATTCTGGCATGGCTGGCAGGTGCAGTGGGCACAGCAGTGCGCCCCCACAGCGCCTGCACCCCCACGTGCAGGGGCTCTCTGCCCGCTCGCTGTCGCATCCCTTTTTGTCTATTGTTCACTAAGTAGTGGTTCAGAAATTAGTTCTAGAATGAAGTTAAAGACAAATTTTGATTGCTCAGACCAGGTTATATCTAGGAAGAATATTCTCCTGAAAATGCCCATACTTTAATTTTTAAATTTAAATTATAATTTAATTGGAGGGGCTGCCTAGATTTAGAAGTGATGAGGCTAGGCAAGAAGAAGGGAGAAAATGGACTTGAAATGAGCTGCTGTGTGCAGAACATCTTCCTCCTTACACCACACGATCCTCCAGCAAGCCCAATGTGTCAGTAAGCACGAGGACCCTCATTCTGCGAGAGAGTTTTACTGGGATTCCGACAGATCCAGGGACTGGCCCAGGCACAGCCCAGATGTGAACTGTCCCTCTGCCTCCAGAAGCCACCATTCTAGACCGATTCCCAAGTTCAGAAAAGTGCTGGCCAAATCTCATTCCACCGGGGAGAGAACACGACCTCCCAGGTGCCTGTCAGCACGAAGACTCCCCAGGAGGTGTGCTGGGAGACAGCGGCTGTTTTGCTAGGTGGGCGCTTCACACCCACGCCTGTCCTCTCCTCCTGGCCTCCACTCTCTCCGTCTGCCTGGCTCAGACCCCTTCTCTTCATTTCCCATCTCCTCCAGCCCCCGGGGGCTTCCCCTTAGCTGAGGGGCGCCTCTCTGAGAAACCAGCACCTCCTGGTGTGGTGGGTTGAATGACAGCTCCCCCCAAAAGTGATTCCACCTGGAACATCAGAATGTGACCCTAGTAAGGGCTTTGCAGATGCAATTAAGGTAAAGCTCTTATACGAGATCATCCTGGCTCAGGGTGGACCCTAAATTCAGTGACTCTTATAAGTGTTCTTACAAGAGACAAAAAATAAGACACAGCAAGGACACACCACGTGGTGATGCAGGCAGGACCAAGGTGATGCATCCACAAGCCCAGGAGCACCAAGAATTGCCAGCAACACCACGAGGTGGGGTAGAGGCCTGGGACAGTCTCCCTTGCAGGACTCAGGAGCATCCAGCCCTGCTGACACTTGATTCTGAACTTCCGGGCTCCAGAACTGGGAGAGAATCAATCTGTATTGTTCTAAGCCGCCCAGTTCCCTAGGAAACTGGCACACCATGCTCCCTGCTAAGTGTTGTTTACCGCCTGGTCACAGCAGCTCACACAGGACAGGCAGCGCCTGTGCCTTCTTTGCCATCGATTCCCAGAGACTGGTGCAGGGCATGGCACGTCCCGGATGCTCAGAAGATGCCCATGAACAGCCACCATCACTGACCTGGGTTCTCTTGCATTACATCAAAGACAGGGGTCTTTGAGACTTCAGACCACAACAGTAGCCTCTCTTGTTTACTGTGAACTAACCACATGCCAGGTATTTTGCAGGCAGCCAGGGTCCTAGGTGGTCCCTCTCAATCACTCATGACAGGCATCGCTCTCCCCATCTTGCATAAGCAGCGAGGTCAGACACCCCAGTCCAGGCCTCCTGGTATTGCCCCTGGGATGGGTTTGAGTCACATTAACCAACTTCTGAATATGTGGCTTCTTCTATTCATTTACTTGGAACTGATGACAGAGGTAGTGAGTTATGTTTGTCACCCCATATTCAATGCACTTTAGTCTGTCACTTTGTCCTTTGTGCTGAGCTGCAGCCAGCCTGGTAGGAGGAGGCACTGTACCAGCAGGGACTAAGGGAATGCCCAGAATGGAAGTGACACTGCCTCCTTCTGACACCAGATTATTGATGCCACAGCAGCTGCATCAGTTTCTGAAAAGTCTCCCGGCCCCATGGACCTGTGCTACTTGCCAGGTAATGAGTCTGACCCAGGTACAGGCACACCTGGGCACGTCCTCCCACGGTGCTTCCCACTGGCGAGCTGCTCCCGGCTTCCTGCCCCGTTCTTCCTATGGAATCCTGCACTCCTTGGAGGCTTTTTGCTTTTTTCCTTATTGTGACTATATCAGACTCTACCGTATATGTCCAAATCTCAAAACGATTAATGGAATCCATTGCAGTTAAATCAATACCTTATTCATTGTTTGCACATCTTTTGCAGGGGAGGCAGACACTAAAACAAAGCATTTGCCAATATTTTTTATTGGATGATAGCCAGAGCGGTGGGCAAGTGTGTTTCATTTCCCTTCTTTATGAGTTTCCAAGGAGACCAGTCAGATAATGAAGGACATGTTCTGTGAAGCACGCGCCTTCACCTTTCTCAGTCGGTTCACTATTGAATCACACTCACGCACCGCGGAGTCTGCACTGACTTCAAATGTGCCCCCGAGGGTGCAGCCTCAACCGCCATGCTATCCGGGTGCCCTGGGCTCCCAGCAGCCGCTCTGGAGCAGAACGCTCCACGCCGTTCTCCAACTTAAAGAAAAGAAGCCCACGAGAATAGGGCCGGATGCGAGCTGTCACAGAGAGTTCCAGCCCCACGTGGCCATCACATTTTCCTGTGCACTATCCAAGTGATGGCATACACCAACAATCCGTGTTAACTCTTGCACGCAAAGTCCCATTTCAGTCCTGACCACAGAACACAAAGTCTCTTTTCATCTCAAATGTGTCAGCGAGACTCAGCGTTGACCTTGGTGAGCGGAACTGGCAAGCAGCTTTCGTGCCAGATTGCACCAACATATAAATCGCCTCTCGAAGGAAGCTGACACACTCGGGAAGCTGCCTGGGCCAACAGACCAAGCTGCCCCTGGTGTTGCCACACACCCGAACATCTGGGCTCCGTTCCAAACACCCAGGGCCCCTCTGGGACCGACCCACGGCCCCTTGGAGCCCGGCGTGCCCAGTGCACAGGCGATGAGCGGCCTCTCGGGCTTCTCCAAGCTTTCAAGGGATGCTCAGGAACAAATGCTGGGCTCCGACTCTGTTCTCAGAAAGGAGGATTTGAGTAACCCAGCTCCCTTACTCACACTACCCAACAAGGTTGGCAATGAAACAATTCCAGAAAAGAGCCTCTTTCATTTTTAGTTCAAATTACCCTTCAGTGACCAGCTCTTTTTTTTTTTTCTTTTTTTAGGCTGATGTTTTGGAACACTGACCAGCTCTTCACTTTGCTTAAAACAGTCTTTAATTACCAACAGTTCTTTCAGAATAGGATACAGCAAATTAAAGACATTGTTGCTATTTTAATGAATACCACATATCTCTTTTTTTCTCACATTCATCGACATGGTCTTTAACCCAAGCCTGACATGAAAATGGGTACTTGGATTGGGACAGGCAAACAGTGGAGAAGGTGACTGGTGTCTCCAGTGTGTCTCCCCAAACCGTACCTTTCTGTGCCCTTCCCTCTCAACCACTTTTGTTCTCCATCTCCCCTCTGCATCCCATTTCCTACTTAACCTGCTTTCAATAAAAGAACCCCAAATTTTTTTAAAAAAAAGGATAATGAAGATTAAGGTTTTCACTGTTGAATGTCTAAGACACCCAGGAATGGCAAATCAGTAACGACTTACACATGTGTGGCCCCTGCTGGCTGCCCACCTCTGGCTGCCTCCTCTTGCTCCAAAGCACAGTGACCCCTCTGGCTCCTCACCCAATTTGGTGCTTGGACACCAGCCTTAGGGCTCTCCCGCCCTCCTTGGAAAGTCACTCTCCCAAGTTCTGTTGCTGCCTCTGGCCCTATCACCTGATGATGCCAACAGAAGCTCTGTCTCCACCTGAGTCTGCCCCCTTCTTACCTGAACCAGTTAATGTTCAGAGTCATGGCCACTCTCAGAGTTCAGGCTGGGGACCTCTTTGAGTAAGCCACACTGTTCTCCAAACATTGTTCTCCACCCTGGGGACCAGGGCGAGGAATTTCTAACACCAGCTGGCTGCAGGAAATTCTGACTGACTGCTTCTCCTCCTGCCTCCCTCCCCACCCACAGCACGGCCGCCCCTCCCCTCCCATCAGTGTTGGTGGAGGGCGTCTGCCTGCCCTGTGGTCAGAACAGGGAGCTCGCCTATGGCTGTTCCATCCTGGATGCACCTGACCTTGTCTGATCTTGGAAACTAAGCAGGGTCAGGCCTGGTTAGTACTTGGATGGGGGAACAGGGAGCTTCTGGGTTCCTTGTGGCGGCCCTGGGAGAGTGTAGCAGGATAAGGGAGGTCACAGTAGGATTTTTGGTAGTGAGGTTTTTTCTACTCTTTCCCATCAGGCATAATTGGAGAGGACAGAAAATGTAGATACAACCAAAGCACAGAAGCAGAGAGTGCCTCTGCTCTCGAGCCTCATCCCTATCTCTATCTTCCCTCATCCCTCGCCCCTCCCTTGGTCTCCATCCCCTCCTCGTGTACCCCACTCCCCCACTCCCTCCTCTCCAGGCAGCACAGGGCTCTCACTCTCTCTCACTACCTGGGGGTCCTCAGAGGGACCCCACCCTGCAGAGCACAGTCACAAACTCCAAGAGCTGCAAGTGCAGTGCATTTTTTTCTGCCTATGCTTCAAATCTTTAAAGTATTTGCCCACGTTTTAAATTGAGGATAAAAATATGTGCATTTCCAGCTTTTCTTCATAAATTAGAATATCTGGCCAGTGTCAAACTGCATTTTCACATGACATCCCTAGGCTGGAGCCAAGGGGTGACCCCTCCGTGTCTCACCCTGCGTACAGATTGCAGCCCTCCCCCTGCCCCGTAGGCAGCCTCTGTGGTTTACTAACTGGTAGGAACTGAATGTTTGTGCCACACCCCCCAAAAAGCCCTCCTGTGTTGACATTGAATCCCCAGTATGATGTCATTTGGAAGCAGGACTTTGTGATAACACGGTCATGGAATGAAGCTCCATGAATGGGATTAGTGCTTTAAAAAAAAAGAAAGAAAGAAAGAGAAAGGAAAGAAGGAAAGAAAGAAAAGAAAAGAAAAGAAAAGAAAAGAGAAGAGAAGAAAAGGCCAGAGAGCTTACTTTTGCTCTCACCATGTGAGGACACAATGAGAAGTCAGCTGTCTGCAATCCAGAGAGGGCCTGAGCCAGAACTCAACTATTCTGACACCCCGATCTGGCACCTTCAACTTCCTGAATGGTGAGAAATAAATTTCTGTTGTTTGTAAGCCACCTAGACTATGGTATTTTGTTTAGCAGCCCAAATGGACTAAGACACTGACCACCAAATCAGCCAGCTAGCAGGTGGTGCGCCCCTGGCAGGTAGGACCCCTCATCAAGGATGGAGTGATCAGAGACCGTCTGAGGCACTGGCCTCAGTGGATAGCCCCTGGGATGACCTGGACCTTATGTCAACTAAAAATAAAATCCTAGGCTCTCTGCTAACTGAATGGACCCCTCTCAGCCAAGTGGGACCCCAGAAACACCTTGAAACTGAGTTTGCAGGCATGCTGGGATGGAAGAGATAGAGCTCAATGACGAACACACATAATCTCCCTGCTTCATAAATATTCATGACCCCTCCTATAGTGTGTTGAATATGTATATTTGACCACCCCCTTAATCTAAAATCCTGCTCCTCTTGGCTTCCCCTCTGAAGCACGTGTGTCTGGCTTCTGGCCAGCTTGGCTTCCCAACCTGTTGGAATGGCCGCCCAGCAGGCTGCTACCCTTGGTGAGAAATAAAGCTCTCCTTCCTCCGAAGTATAAGCCTTGTTATTTTCCTTTAGTTCACACTTAATGCAGTACCTGAGCTCTGATCTAGTGGGTCTGGGGTCCAGCCTGAGCACTGGAGTTGTCAGACAGCCCAGAAGATTCTCCTGCACCAGCAGGATGTGAGCCACAGCCTGATGACCCCTTCTTGTCCTGGACAGAGAGATGCTGTCTATTGAGTCTCTTTCTAGTCTAAAACTTCACTATTGTCAGATTTCTTTCCTTAGCCTGTTGGGCATCTCAAGAGAAAAAAAAAATATGTTAGCCTACATGATTTAACATACGCCTTGAGTTTTTATTTTAGTTCAAATGAGCCTTGTAAGAAATAGACAGAAAATGTACTTTTTTAGAGTTTCTCAGGTTAACAAAAAATAAAAATAAATCACCCAGAGAGATAAAAGCTCGGAGCTCTTAGAGGTAACATTTGCATTTCAATGGTGGCACTAAATTGCTTAAAGGTGACATTTAGGAGTTAATTATTTGGTGGGTAGAACAATTTCTTGTACCTGGAGGTAGTTACTGCCAAGAATGACTAGAATTTAGTAAAGTTTAGTAAAGCAACCAGGTAGCAGAGATTTATTTATATAGGTTTAAGAAACAAGCAAAAAAAAAAAAAAAAACCAGCCATCCTGTGGACAGTGGCGGTGGGACAGTGAGTGATGAATGGAGGAGAATTAAAGGACAAGGAGGTAACATCTTGTTAATCATGAAGTGAAGGATAAACTTCTCCATGTGGGTTATCTCATTTTGCACACATCACCACCAATGGGTTCTAGGATAAGTCTTAATTGACAGGTGAGGAAACAGAAACCTTCAGAGGTTAAGTACTTTGCCCACACAGGCAGGAAGGGACAAAAAGCTGGGTTGTAGACAAGTGTGCTCCCCACCCGCAGAGGGGTGTGAGGGGAGGAGGGACATAAATCTGTGTGCCCAAAGAGCTGGCATCACTCAGTGCCACCTGCTAGCCAGGCGCTGTGTCCAGAAAGAGGCATGCAAAGATAGAGTCCATGGGACCAGGGAAGGGCAGAATCTGCTGCAAGAAAAGCCAGCTAAATTCGCAAGACCTATCCCTACCTCACCCTGTAAATATTTGCTTATTTACAGTCCTATGGAGCAAAAACATCCAGCCTCCTGCTCTCAGCAGGTGAGACCTCCATGGAGAAGAGCTCGTCCCAGTCACGCTCAACTGCCCCATCTTTGCAGGTGCAGGAAGCAGGTTCTCCGCAGATGGCCTGGCCGGCCTGCTCTCACGATCACGCCGCTCCTAGGACCAAAAGTCTGAGAGACGGCCAGCGGTCACGACACGCCACCTGGACATCCCTTGGCTGGCCCTCAAATTCCAGCCATCTGCACGCCCCTCACACAGCCAAAGGCACCCTGCAGTGTGCGTGGCAATGGGACGTGGTGGCCTGCCACCTCTCTCACCCACGCTGAAACAGCTATTTAACCATTACCTCTTCGGGATTGAAATATGTGCCATGGGGTAATGTCACTTGTGCTAGAAGGTGTTGCTTCTTAGCATATGGCTGGTGAGCACAGCACAAGGGACTTTAGAGGACACAGGTCAGCTGCCGCAGACACTGTCTGGGTCTCTGCACAGTGATCACATTGGAAAGATGCAAGAAGCACGCCATGAAAATATAATGAATGTAGGCACAGCCTGGTGACCTATTTTTCCCTTGTGGTGGCAATTTAATGGAACAGATGCTTGAGAAATTTCCATTTAACTAGTGGGAACAAACTCTGTCCTTGTTAAGGTACCTCAAGTTTGGGGGTGTTTGGAGCCCAGGATGTCCCTGGGCAGCTAAGAGGAGATGAGGGGAAAACATCAGGGGAGCGCAGATCGGGAAACGCATGTCCGTGTGGTATTGCGCCGGCTCACTCTCCGCCTCCCCTCCATGCATCATGGATGGCGTCTGGGGTCTGACCGCCCAGGCCTTCGTGGATGCGCTCCAGTTCCTCATTTCTCTTACCTGGATGTCTTAGGCCAAACAGAGCAACAGTCCCCAACCTTTCTGGCGCCAGGGACTGGCTTCATGGAAGACAATTTTTCCATGGACTTGGGATGGGGGGTGGGTGTCACTGGGGGTGGGGTGGGGGTGATGGGTGGCCCATTTCCTCACAGGCCACAGACCAGTAATGGGCCAGTAATGGGGATTAGGGACTGAAGAAGTAGAGAATTGTCACTGATCATCTAGTGTGTAAACAAGACCCCACAAGACCGCATACGATATTTGGATTTTGCTTTTGTGACAACCCCTCTACCAACAGCAGCAAGTCAGAATGGCCCCTGGGAGGCACAGTGGGAAGCCTGAGTCTACGCCTGGGACAATCCGCAGGTTAAACAGAACCTCACTCTGCCCCTGGGCTCCAGCCCACCTAAGCACACCCAGGCCACTCAGCCTTCTGGTGGGGCGTGTCCCGCACAGGATGGCCTCAGCTGCCAGGCTGTGCTGGGGAAGGGAGATGACCGTGCTTGGCTGTCCCGGCGTTGCCGCCCTCACACGCAGGAGTAGAATGAGGGAGGTATTATAAGGTCCCAAGAGGAGAGGGGTTTTCAGTGGATTAGAGCTCCCCAGCACCGTTGTCATTATGCATCTAGACTGCACTTGGCCACTCTTCAAAGACACAGCCTCTTTGAGCCTCAGATGAACCACAGAGTGTGAGGAGCCTGTGGAAACCGCGAGAGCCCAGCCCGCAGGGAAGGCCTGGACGCTCCCGCGCTTTGAGGAGGAGAGTGCTGTCTCCAGGGACACATGTGACCTCAGTGCCTAGAGACCAAGTGCCAGGGTGGTGACACTCACGCTCTTGACTAAAATTAATTCCCAAAGGGCACCTTTTGCTCTTGCAGGCCTACCACTTTCACAAAAAAGGCGAATCTCATAATTCATCCTTTTTAAAATCCTAGTTACTTATACCTAAGAGTCTAAGAACAGTTGTGGAATTATATTTTTTCAAATATTAGAATAAGCTCCAAATTATAAAATATGCCAATTATAAGGCCTTATCGAAGTGCAGCACAAGTGGGAAACAACAGGCTCTGAAGACCTATGGGAGCTCAGTTATCCCAAAAGGATGATGGAGCTCAACCCATCTTCTTACTTAGGAAATTTCCTCATAGGTGCTAAAAAATAAGAAGTTTATAACTAGACACCTCATTCAAGGTCATGAAGCTCAACTTTACTAAAACAAACAAAAAAACCCACCATCACCGTAAGAAAAAGTATAAAAATGCCCACACACAGTTGGAAGCTGCAGAAGGCAGACCTAAGACAGCTTCTCGCCTCCCCTTTTCTCTCCTGGCCAGGGCGCCCCCTGACTTTCTGCCTTCCCGGCCAGCAGGACTGCACTGAGCACGTGTCTGCAGCTCAGCTCGGAGCTCTGCGTTCCCAGCCTGCGGCTGTGAGTCTGCACTCAGGATCCTCTGACAGCCTGCAGTCTCGCTGCGGTGCCTCCTCCTCACAGCGCTCTCTCGCCGGTTCCCTCCACCAACTCTACCGCTGACGTGGGCTCTCAGCCTCTGCTCTTGTCACCTCCTCACAGTTCTCATCATTCCTGTGGCTCCAGCCACGGAGTCTGCACCGATAACTCTAAACTCGAAGATCTCACCTTGGCATCTTTTCTGTCATCGTTCCTCGCCCCGCCTTGCTGCTGTTCTCCCCCGATGCTGCCTAATTGTGTCTAACTCAATAGATTGAAAGTGGAACTTAGCATTACCCCAATCAACTCCGCCTCCACATGTTCCTATTTCTACTCTGTTTCAGTCTCCTCATTGAAGGTGTTTCCTTGATAACTCCCTCTCATTTTTTTTCAAATTGATTTTTTTTATTTTGTCTTTTAAAGTCACTTCTATCTGCATTTTGTTTCCATTTGCAGTGCCATAATTGTTCCTCGTGCCTGGACCTTTGCAATTATATCCTGACCATCTCTATCCTCTTTTTCCTCCAGTTTACTTTTTTCATACTACTGCAAAAGTAAAAATCATAAAACCCTACTTTGAACAAGTCATCCCCTGATGAACAATCAGCATGACTACTCATCGCCTGTCATCCCTTAGCTTGATGCTCAAATGATATCTCCTCTTACTCTCCTAATAGCTATATTATTTTACTTTCCTTATTCCCTCATTTGTTTCTTTGGTGCCCACTACGTGCCAGGACTGTTTCATTGTGCTGTGAATTATCATCACAATCAGCCAGGGTTATACTAATGTTCCGTTTGGGGGGATGAGGGGAATGAGATACGACAAAGAAATCTGCAGCTGTCTCGTGCATCTGACTCCACGGCTGTGGTCTTGACCACAACACATGCCAACATCCTTGTCACCAATAGCTCTGTTCTTGTGCTAAGCAAAATTTCAATGGATCTAATATATTTAGATTAGCTGCAAACTTTTGACTCCTGTTCACACCATTTTTGCAGCAATGCTCAGAGCAATAGCTTCACTAAACTCATTAAATCACCATATCAAGATTTTCTTCCATCAAATGCTAATTAAGTTCCCTCAAGTCCCCCATACGCTATCCTTAAAGGGACCTTCAGGTAACAGACAACAGCGAGAACTGCAGTCTCATGTTTCTTTTGTTAAATCAGGTCCCAGCCCAGGGAGAACCCCAGGTCACGATCTCGATCCACACGGAGCACTCTCAGATGTCGGGGCAGAGATAGAGACCAGCCTCAGAATCCTAAAACACTGTACAGAGGCCACTGAGGAGGTGTTGGCTGTCAGAGAAAAAATGCTAGTACCAATTTATTTTCTTTTTTTTTCTTATTTTAAATACCAGAGAAGCAGTGGTTGAAAGATATCAGTGGACCTTGTTGGTTCACAGCATGAACACATACCACATCTTAACAAAAAGTACCTTCTTGTAATAGAATATATATCCTCCAACTGTTCACTGTACTTTTGTTTTTGTTTAATTCAGTATTTGATTTTGGGAACCTGGAGATACAAACTACTAGGCCTTATGATCTAAGTACTGTAGTAACCTCATCATTTTTCTCACTGCT
The DNA here is from genome assembly GCF_040939455.1 of Microcebus murinus. Lineage (NCBI taxonomy): Eukaryota > Metazoa > Chordata > Mammalia > Primates > Cheirogaleidae > Microcebus > Microcebus murinus. Next base: position 3,806,528 of record NC_134114.1, on the reverse strand, counting down.
ACTCACTGGTCAAATCCTAAGTGAAGTCCTTGCTCCTTCCAATAATTCAAACATAAGTCAGATACAGACTCTACTCTTAAGTAACTTACTTCTAAGCAGATAAGAGGATCTCCCTGATACCCAGTAGATGTTAACAAGTAACACAGGATGTCCTGATGCTTTCACAGATGTGGCGTGGAAGATGACATGAGACTTGGTTGGGAATTCCACAGAGTGGTTTCTAGAAATGTTTTTTGAGATACGTTGACTAACAAAAAAAGATTTGGGTGCACAGGTGGAATGAAAGACAATGTAGGCAGAAAGGGAGAGGGAGTCAAATCTCAGAGGTGAGAATCCACTTGGCAGGCACAGAACAGTTGTTCAGTTTGACCAGAGCATGGGGTAGGAGGAAACAAAAAGGGGTGAAGAGAGGCGAGAGGAGCTAGCACCGGAGGTCAAGGTAGCTGGAATTTAATGGTCAACCATGAAACGTGGAGACTTAATCACAAAGTAACATGATCAGAAATGTGATAGAAAGAATTTTCTCATACTTGAACTTAAATAAGAAGCTGTATAAGATCATGTTTGCAAGCGCGAGCTTGAAAAACAGAAAATCCTCATACCTAGCCTGTGCCTACATCATAGTAGGCATTTGGGAAGGGCATAATAATGATGACGGTAGTCCTCCTCTGGAGGACTAGGGGATGACTGCATGGACACGGACAGGTGAGAAATGAGGAGGGGGGGGGGACTGAGAAGAGATGGACGATGGGTTCCAATCCCGCTGGTGAGGTTTAAGACACTGGTGAGATCCAGGTGGAAGTTCCAGAGCCAGAAATCCAGACTGGACACACCTCTGCACAAGTGAGAGCCGGCCACAGTAGATAAACTGAGATTTCTATTAGCAACAAGCACAGACATAGAGCCCTGGACAAGAAAGACCTCACCATGGGTAGAAGGAGAAAAATATGTCTGGGAAGGGCTAGTCAAGATGGGGAAGAAAATTCCCCAGAGTTCAGGGTATGAAAACCCAGGATTTGACTGTAGGATCAGGAAGCAGGTATCGACTGACCAGCCACCACACAGGGACTGAAGCGGGTATCGACTGACCAGCCACCACACAGGGACTTAGCTGGTGAGGGCTGAGAGGGAGCTGATGGCTGCTGCTCGCCTTAACCCAGAACCAAGCCAAGGAAGATTTGGGAACATTTATTGTTTCTATAAATAGTAAAGACATAATAAATATATAAGAACATAAAGAAATTTAAACATTTAAGCTAATGGACAATCTCTCCTGATGGAGAGAGGCTAGAAAAAATAAAGCTCAATGTATTAAATAGTCCTGAGCCAATACCTCCTTCAGCCAAAACTGTACCCCTTATTGAGCAAAGGGGACCTATTTAATAAAAAGGAACAACAAGTGCTTGCAGGGGAGGTACATCTGCCAATCTTTCCTTTTAGAGTAAAACTTGCTGGAAGATTCCCAAAGTGATGGGTGTTTGCAGAGAAGGTTTTATAAATTGATGCTTCTGCAAATTCACTGATCCTCTTTCCTCTGCCAACACTGTGTATCTTGCTCATATGTCCACAAATTAAGGATGTGATTATTTAGCATAAGTAAAAATGAGGAAAAAAATCTATTCTTCCTTTCCTCTCTTCATTTGTGAGCTGTATCTAATGAGGATTAAACCAAGGCGGCAGAGGCTAATTTTGCAGAATCCCTATTTGCACTCCTATGTCCTGTGCAGCACCCCAGACAGGGATCTGAGACATATCAAGGCCAGCCTTAGTGATCAGCTTAGAGAAAATCCTCTAGTATTTCCAAATTCAAGGATACATTCAGATTTTCTTTTTTAAACAAAGAAATAGCCTTGAGCACCTTGAATCCTGCAGACTGAATCTTAAGGGAAAAATGTTAACAGGATACGTTGCCAGTCTCTAATCACAGCTTTATGAATAATTTGAAAAGTGTTGCTAAATACCTTATTTTCCTTCATTCACGCCTCTCTGTATTGTTTGGCTTCTATCCTCTCAGCGGCTAAGGAGCCATGGTCAGCAGGTCAAAAATACAAGGTCCAGACAGCACACACGCCTCCCCACCCAGACTGACCCTTGGTCTCCGGACACAGGGCACTGCCCTCTGGAGTTGCGGGACAACCTGAAGGGTTGGGCCATGCAGGCCTGAGAACCACTGGGACCCTGGGATGGAACAGACCCCAAATGTTTATAATGCTAGAAATGTAGAGACCATCTCCTGTCCCAGTCCTTCAAGTGACAGGTACCACTTTTGTCTAAATTGTTCATTCTCCTGCCCTCAGGCTGATGACATAACTAGACACACATAACGTTGTCACTTAGGCTGTGTATTTATATGTAAATATATGAACAGTATTCTCTCACAATAAATGGCTCTTAGGTTCAATTCTAAGCTCTCAATTTTAGAATATGATGTTGAATTAAATGAAATAGATACACTTTTAAAAGAACATTTTCTAAATGAGAAATGAATATGTATTTTTACGGTAGAAAATTTGGACAGTATGACAAAACACAAAAACTAAATTCACTTTTATCCTCATATCCAAAGAAAACCACTAACATTTTATTAGTGTTCTCATTATTTGTATTTATACATAAAATATTATACTTTTGCAGTACACGTGTATGCACACGCATACGCAGTGCATTTGTCTAAACATAGAATCATGCTGTACTTACTAAACGATTTACTCTTTCCACTTACTATAAGCATTTTTCTGTTCAGCAAAAGGTCAACATCACTTTAATGACAACTTAATGTCCTATCATCATGCCACCCTCTCTAACCACTCATGTCAACGGCAACAGTCACAGCTAACTGTGCCGAAGGCATCCTGTGGGGCAGACACTGTTCTCAGCACTTCACAGGCACCATCTCACTTAAATCTCAAAGCAATGCTATGCAGTGACATGTAAGGAAACTGAGGCACAGAGTGGCAGTACGCCCAACATTACATGAATAACATGTGTTAGGCTGTCTCTGATTTTTTTCTTTTATTCTTTTATTATGTCATTTTAAAATGACATAAGGAATATATTTGGGGACAAATATTTATGCACATCTGTGATTATTTCTCTGGCATAACATTTTTATAAGTGCAATTGCTGGGCCTAAGTTTGTGTTTATTTTAAAGACTTCCAATGTGCATTTTCCCAAATTGTGCTTCATCTGTTTTTTAATTTTGTGGACTGATGGCGAGTGGAAGGGCACCATTATTTTTGGTTTTACAAATCTTATTATGCACCATGGTAAACTAATTTTTAGACAACTAGGAGCTCCCACCCAGAGGTGCAAGGCTCTTTCTCTTCTTGAGTTCTCAGGGTGGGCCAAGCTGGCCTCACCTTGGTTGCTGATAAACAGTGCAGGGTGTTTCTGTGTAGCTGGGGCACTGTGCCCTTTACAGTCTGCAACTGCACCTTCACCAACGCCATGCAAACGCGCTCGTTTGGAAGATGCGCTGGCTTGCTCAAAAGACCTCACTGTGGAGGTCTATCGATGGCTTTATTTGAAGAGATCTGTTAGCTCAGCGTGGCTGTACATGGAAGATATGAACGAGATCAATATGTGAATGGACACAAAGGCTATTTTCATTCAAGCTCCAGCATGGAGGCACCTTTTCAATTTATGGACTTGCTCAGCACCTCTTTTCTTTCATTTCTCGTTTACTAGAAGCTTCCAAGTGCAATGTGTTCTGCGCTGAATTAAATCAATATCCACATTAACATTCCCTCAAAGGCTACAGCTACCAGCCAAAGTTCTCACTTCCTGTGACCTTGCTCCACACTCAGGCACGGCATGCACTTAGCACTGACTCTGCGTCTCCTCTGCCAGTGCGGAGTGGGTGTCGCCTCCCAGACAACCTCCAGGTTAATTAACCTTTAGGTGAAAACGTGGAATTGCTATGACACTCGCTTCCTTCTTGCTCATTAGGTTCAGCCTGAAAAGCAGCAAGGAGCTGCAATAAATGCATTAATTAGGAAAATGATTAAATACAGTTGCCTTTATTACCTTGGTAGTTAATCTTCTCTGCAAGATGCCTGAAGTCACCCCCATCAGGGGGCAGTGGGTACAGAGAAAAGGCAGCTGCACAAAGTCCTGGCCCCTCCTGTCTCTGCAGAGGGTGGGAAAGAGCTCCCACCAAGCCACAAATGCAAGAAGGACTCCCAAAGGGAGCTTGTCCACCCGCTCTTCCCAGAAGAAGGCACTGGGCATCCGTGCCTTCTGCACAGACAAAGTTCAGCCTCATCACCCATAGAGCTTTCTTGGTGGCCGTCAAGTGTCTCAAGATGCTGGGATTAAAAATTCCATGCGTGGTTTGAAATAAAAGTAATAATAATATTTAGGGCTTAAAAGATAGGGCAACATTTCCAAATAGAAATAAAGAAGTGATTAGTTGACACAGCCCTTCACCAGAGAGATCTGATCAAAGCTAACCAGTACTCTACCAAGACAGTTCCTGCTGTCTCCTGTCCTGCTTCTCACCTTGGTTGGGCACTTTGGAACCTGATATACCTTGTTCAACCTGGAACCTTCCCTGTGGTTGGATCCAGAGAAAGTCTGGGGCACTGAGCACCCTCTTCTCTGCTTTGGATTATGCTAGTGAGCTCCGGGACACACTGCCTGCCTCGCTTCCCTTTAAAACCCAACCTGGAGACTGCCCAGCTTAGACTGCCTTCTTGGCACCTTCGAGCTCTCCTCTCGCCCTCATGGACTCTGCTCACTCCTCTCCATCTCCCACCTTCCAGGAGGGCCACTGTCACGCTCTTCCCAATAAACGGAAAATCATTCACTCATATGGTATGCGTGCCCCCATCCTCAGCACTCCGGAAGGCCAGCTGCCCAGCACAGATGGGTGCTTAATAAATGCTTATCACATTTAGAAGCATAATATATAATATCTTCTGGACTTGAGGAAAGAAAATCCACTATGCTACAGTTTCTATGTGAAGGCAATATTAACTAAAATTTGTAAGGCTGCTCTAAATCTAGGTCTTGCTGGGGGACAGAGAAGCGGAGGGCCACCAGCAGTCCTCCACAGCAAAGGCGCAGGGTGCTTCGCACAATGGCCGTGGATTTAATGCAACAAGGGTGAGCTTTCCCCCATAACAACCCTCTGCCCTGCTCCCCACAAAGCCCCACCTCTCTCTGACTTTCCATTTTGTCCTCTGTGTGCCTCACTTAAAAATATAATCAAATCAGAGACTTGGGCATTTTTCATTTTCTATGGGGAAAAAAATTACCAAGTTATTAAAAATAAACAAAAGTAATTAAAAGCCTCCTTTCCCCAATTAGTTCTAAGTATTTGCCTTTGACAAAGCCGTGACAAGCCCCCACTGCTTTCTGTTCACTCCAATCCCCCACCCCGCCCAGGGCCTCTGTCGTGCGGGGCGGGCTGAGTCCAGGCTGGAAAAATAAAAGTACAGTACATTTCTCGAGGAAATCTATAAAGAGAACTCCTGAAGATTAGTCTTCCTTTTAATTAGTCTGAATGAAAGAGGTGCTGATGTTCTTAACTATTTTCTGAGTAATTTGCTACTGACTTTAGAGAACAACCACAAGGTCCCAGAATCCTTTAATCAGCACCTTAAAACTTGAAGTTACCTTGCTCTCAGAGCTCATCTGCACTGCACTTCATCTGTACTCTCATGGAAATTAAAAGGTGATGGCACGTCTCTCTACTGAGACCGGTCCAGCCAGGGTAGCACAGTCTCGTCCTGTTGCCTTGCGAGCAGGAAATGCCAAGCCCTAAACGCCAGTCTCCCTTTGTCATGGGTTGAATTGTGTTTCCCCAAAATTCATATGTGGAAGCCCTAATCCCAGTACTTCAAATGCGATCTTTTTTGGAAATAGGGCCATTGCAGTGTGGCTGGCTGAGATGAAGGTATCGTGTTGGAGCGTGGGAGCCTAACCTCTGTGACTAGAATCCTCATAGAAGGGGGATTGTGAAGATGAAGGCAGCGATCGGGCTCATGTTCCCACACACTGAGGAACGCCGACCATTGTCAGGCAACCACCAGAAGCTGGAGAGAGACTGGAACAGGTGCCGCCTCACCGCTTCCATGGGAACCGGCCCTGCCGACACCTGGGTCTGGGGCTTCCAGCCTCCAGGGCTGCAGGACGATAAGCCTCTGTTGACACTCAGCGGTGGTGCTCTGCCACTGCAGCCCTAGCAAACTGAGATTCCGACACTGGCTTCTCTCCCCGTCTCATGCCTGGCACTGGGCCTCCCGAAGCAGCCAGGAGACGGTCCCTGCCGGAAGTTTGCTGCCTCGTCGCCGAGAGCAGCGCTGCTGACATGAAAAGGCTTCTTGAGTCCCCACAGCCACCCTGCGGGCTTAGATAGAAAGTTCAATGACAGCTTGGGATCCTGGAGTGACAAAAAGCCTGTGTCCTTGGCTCCCCTCTGCAGGGAGATGGAGGATTGAAATCCAGGACACATGCAGGTGCAGGGCACAGAGCCACCTGGGGTGGTGAGTCCCTTGGTCTCTGGCATCTTCCGTGCAGAAGCTCAGCTATCCCAGCTCAGCCTCCCTGGCCCTGGCCACAGCCCCAGGGCATCCTGGTGCTTGCACCTCCCCTCGCTGCTCTTAGCAGAGGCCCCGCAGCTCCACCCCCCTCTGGGAAACTCAAGCACCTGGGCGAGCAGACAGGCTGCTCTGGTCATAGCACACTGGCCACGAGTCTCCAAGGCAGCCAGGTGGGCAGCCGCGTCTGAAAAGGCAGGAGGTGAGCAAGGCCCTGCCATGTTGCCCCATGGCCGTAAGGTGCAGGCTCCAGCGAGTCACTGTCTGGGTGTGACAGCGACAGCCTGGACTCCCCCCACCTGCCAGATCTCCAGGTGGGAGCTGGACCCCAGGCCCATCCTGGGGGCTGGTCCCCTCTTTCTCAACAACACGGCTGCCAACCTCTCTGGGGCCAGTCCATCAGCAACGCGAGCCCGGCACAGCCACATTCCCTATACGTGCCACCAGCATGAGGACAGCCACAGCGCGAAGGAGGGGGAGAAAGAGCCGCCGCGGAGTCTCCCCACAGGGAAGGCGTCCCAGCTGACCCTGTGCCCGCTGCCACTCTCCCGCCAGAGGGAGAGGACAGCCCTTGGTGCCCAGCTCTTGCATGCCTCCATTCAGAGCCAGAAGGAGTTTGACCTGCACTTTCCCGATCCCTAAATCTCACTACTCAGAATCATCTCTGGGAATGTTTTCACCGGGGGATCCACCACACTGGGAATGTCCCAAGCACTGCCCCATGTGGTTAGGCCGGTGAAAATATTTCAAAGGAATGTTATTTTTGAATGCACAGACAACGTTCAATGCAGCCTTCGAGTGATGCCCCAAGGAGCTGGCATCGAGCACCCACTGCTGTTCATAAAGTGCAAAAAACTTGCACCCCTGACGCCTGCAGGCATAGGTGTCACCCTTCTTTGCAGGCTTCCCGCTCCAGCCCTCCTGACCTCAGCTGGAAGAGCAGCGGGGCTGGGAGGCCATGAGCTTCCCGCTGCTCCCTTCCATCTGAGCTGGTGTCACTGCGGTGCTGCTCCCAAGGCGTCCACCTTGAGCTCACCTTGACACGGCGGCACCTGCACACGGGCTGCCCTGAACTACTGTCCTGCCACGTTGGAGGAGTCTGTCTGCCACAGACTCACCCAGGGCAAGCATCACTTCCACCTGGTGTTCACACCTATGTGTTTTCAACATTCTAATGACTTTTAATTATGCATAATCATTTCCAAGAAAGGCTTTCCACACTCTATAATCCCTTGTATGAACCGGCCCATTTTGAGAGTGCGCCCCTGGAAAGGGGACACAAGTGAGCTGTAAATTTAATTTGCTCGCACATCTGCTGTCGTTACGGCGGGGGCCCCCTGGGCTCAGCGACTGTCCGGGACTCATATGTTCTCATGCCTCGTTTTTTGTCATGGATGTTTTTAATTATAGCCCCTTCCACCAAAATGAATCGCCGTTCACAATCCCAGCCGGGGAAGCAATCTTTTTCTGCTTAGCTAAACTGAACCAAGGCACATGCGGGCTAGAAATGCAGAGGCTCAGAACGAATCCATTACAGGACAGCGGTCACTGCCTGGTCTCTCAGCGGGAGGTGGGGCCGGGGTCCTGAGCAGCACCACCAGCACTGCATGCTTCTGGAATGTTCACAGAAAGAGGCTGGCAATGCCCATGGTGTGTGTCAGGTTGGGGGCGCAAACGCCCCTGGACAGCATGTCCAGGTGCATAAATGGGTCACTGTAACTCATGCCTAACTGCCCACCCTGCGCTCCACACCAGACAAGCCACGTCTGTGTGGACGCCGAGCGGACGATGGGTCCCAGCCTGATCCTGGGCTCTGGGAGTGCCATGTGGCCCAAGCTCGGAGGCAGACGCTCCAGGGGAAACCAAGGGAAGAGAAGGAGCACTGCGCTCATCAGAGGAGGATGAGGGTGGAGGGAGGGCGTCCGACAGAGCAACGAGAGGAATCGTGAGGAAAAGGCGAGCCTGGTTTCAGACTCTGCAGCTGCAGTGTTGAGCCCGAGCTGTTTCATTCACCCAACAAAAATGCCAGGAAATGGACTTCGTGTGGGACACAGAGTGGGTCTCCTTCAGCCCAGGGTCTTTCAGACGAGCTGGGCTCTGTTCTCCCAGCTGCTAAGCTTCTGTCTCCCCACCCTGGCTTGTACCCCGACTTCGCCTGGGGACAGAGGTGCTGGTGCCCTCAGGCCAGACTCTGGCCGCTCCGCCTCCCCTGTCAAGTAAGTGAAGGATCCTTACTTTGAAGCAGAAGGCCCCAGATGCGGCTTGGGCAGGACTCAGTGGCAGGTCTCTCCCCACTGCTGCCCGGAAGCTGGCCTCCCCACCACGGCCCACACCAGAGGGACATTCAGCTCCAGGCTCCCTGGGGACTCCTGGCAACTCCTGCTTCCTCTGACTCAGTGGAGCCAGCAGACAGCCTGCCAGGCTCTGCCCCAGCCTGGGTCCTAAGTGCCCTCCATGCACCAGCTAGGGCGGGAGTGGGTGGGCAGCGCCATGCTGGACCTGATGGGGCTGGCAGGGCAGGGCCGAGGTGGCCCCTCTGGCCTCAGCTGGCATCTCCAGCAGACCAGGGGCTGAGTAGAGGGAGCAGCAGCATGCCCCTCCCCAAGCGGGGGCCTGCCAGGCTCTCTCCTTCCCAGCACGGCGGGCTCCTGGGCTCCTGTCCCTGTCTCTGGCATTTTCCTCGAAGTGCTGGCAGCACATCCGTCACACCTGCCCCTGGCCCTGCACTTCACAGATTTCCCCTGTCCCTCCTCCAGCCACCTGAGTCTTTCCAGAATGAAGAGGCTGTAGAGCCTACCGGGACCCAGGGCATGCTGCTTCTGGAACATTCTGCAGAGCCTCAGAGCCCCAGAATTCCTTGCCCACATAGCCTTGGGCCCTTTCCAGCGTTTCTGCTAGCTCAGTCCTCACTGCTTGACCCCCTGCCAGAGCCACAGTGTGACCCACCAGCCAGAGAGGTGGCCAAAGACAGTGGCTGGAGACTCGAGTGGCTGCAGCACAGACCTACAGGTGGGCAGGTGTGAGCAAGGCCCCAGGCAGGGGTGTGCTGCAGGCTGCGAGCCCCACCTACTGCCTCTGTCCTGGAGGTCTCAGAACCCCCTCATCCAACCTCAGTCCTTAGGAAGTCACTGTTGCCGCTGCAGAAGGAGAGTCCATGTCCTGGTCAGCAGTCGCTGGCTCCGGCTGCACCTTAGCTGACCTCAGGCCCGGCACGTGGGCCCAGAGTTCCAGCCGATCTCTCATGACGTCCTGTGACCCTCATCAAGAAGCGAAATCCTCGGGCTTCCCTCAGAAGGGAAGCTGGTGCTCAGCACCCGTGTTCCCAGCACCCACGGGGTCCTGACACCCTGCGGTGCCTCCGCGGCCTCATGCCAGCGCCTGGCTTCCTTCCACACTCAGAGAAACCTGGGTTTAACGTGGCTCAAGGGGTGATGTTTTCTCTCTCAAAGCTCTAGGTTGAGCGTCAGACAAGAGAAAAGGTACTGTTGGCTTTTTAAGGACAGTGTGATCCCTCCCCAGCACCAAGTCTCACAGGGAGCAGAAGCCCATCATTCAGTCTTCCTGGGCCTTGGCTGTCGGCTGCGCTCAGTCGTGCTGGGGCACGGGGGGGCTGGGAGTCCCCGGAAGTCACAGAAAGGCAGGGTGAGCAGGGCCAAGGGGACCAGGCAGGGGCAGCGGGGGTTGGGGAGCCACAGCCCCTGCGGCAGGGAGGAGCATTGAGGCAGTCCCTACAGGATGTGGCATTCAGCTGTGTGGACAGAAGGTGGGAAGTCCCTGGGGCACCAAGGCATGAGGGCAGAAGCAGGACCTGGGATGTCAGGGAGCAGTGAGGGACAACACATTATAGTGATGGAGCCTATCAGTGGCTTCAATACCCCTGAGGACGTTTGGACCTCAGAGGCTGCGCAGCAGCACACGCCATGTCTGGTGTCCCCACAGTGGGGTATCTTACAGGGCCTGGGCTGACAAGGGGCAGGAGCCAAAGGAATGAGGCAGAGAGGAAGGAGGGAGGAGGGGGGAGGATGCCCCACCGCAGGAGGCACAGAAGTGTTTAACTTTATGAAGTCTAATTTATCTACAGTTTCTTTTGGTTTTGCTCATGCTTTTTGTGTTATATCTAAGAATATATTGCCAAGTCTAAGATCATGAAGAATTACCTTAAAACGTTCTTCTAAGATTTGTTTGGTTTTAGCTGTTATATTTAGGTTGTGGATCCATTTTGAGTTAGTTTTTGTATATGGTGTGAGGTAGGGGTCCAACTTCATTCTTTTGCATTTGGTTGTCTCAGCACCACTTATCAAAGAGACAACTCTTTCCCCATCAAATGGTCTTTGCACCTTTGTTGAAAATCAATTAGCCACAGAAATGTGGGTTTGTTTCTGGACTCTCAATCCTATTCCATTCATCAATCTATCTGTCTCTATGCCAACACCACACTCTTTTGATTACTGCATCTGTGTATACTACTTTTGAAACTTTTTGGTTTTACTTAATAAATGGAATAATTTCTGCAAGACTTAACATCACTATAAGTCAGACATTTTATGTTTAAGTTTTTCATATTTCTTTATTTTCAAGAGCACCATTATAAACATACTAATAGCTTAATGAACAAGCTGACCTGTGATTATTCCTCAGGATAACTTCCTACATGTGGAATCACTGGGTGAAGGACATGCAAATTTCCCAGACTTTTGTACTCTTGCCAAATTCCCCTCCAGAAGAGCTGGAGGATCCCGTCTCCAGCCGGGAAGCTCCTGCTCACGCCTGCACTCTGCTCTCATTTACTTCAGTCAGGCCTCGAGGATAATTATATCTTCCTTTCCTCTTTATCCAACTTTGCAGAATAGCGACTCTCCTTCTTTTTGCAGTTTTAAAGTTAATTGCAAGTTGGAAAATGTAATGCTACCTTTTTTCCCCTTTTTTAGCCCAAAGATGAAAAAGCTTAGCTCCCTGAGAAAGCCTGAAAACCCCATTCCCATGTGATGGCCCTGCAGGGACAGTGCTTCCTGACACGTGTGCCTCTGAGAGTCCAGCTGAAATGATGGGATGGACCCTGTACCCCGACTGGGCGGTGTCATCTCTCAGCAGGTACCTTGAGAGATGACGTGTAGGAAAAAGTGGCAGAAACCATCTAGCGTAAATAAAGTTACTGGTCTCCAAGCTGAATTATGCTGGTTAACAAAGTCCTCTCAAGCCCCCTGGGTAGGAACAACACCAAGGAGAGAAAGAATGCTCCATTTGACTTGGGGAACAGCCCTTCTTCTCTGTTCCCCTGAGAAGAAACAACCCTGAAAAGACTCCACTGTGGCAGGCATGTCATCAAAGCCACATGAGCTGTGAAGTTTCGCTGAGATGCAAACGGTGCCTTTGCCTGTGAACTCAGAGCGGTGACTGCTGCACAGCAGGTGGAGAAAGGAAAGCAGGGCCATTGCCACGCAGAATGTGAAATACAATGAAATCCCTCAGCTTTCAATGTCTCCTATTCTGAGATGTGTGCTGCAGCTCAGGGGAGGCCCACAGAGTATCCTCACCATGATCCTTTCACGGAATAGAGGTAGGCTATAATAAAATACTTCTTTTTCTCAACATCAAAGTACAGAAGACTAAAAAGTACCAGGAAGCTAGTTATACAGTTGAGTCACGAACAACCCCAAAGAAGAAACCTAACCAAAGTTGGACAGGGCAGGCAGGAATTCCAGCTCGCCTGCCACCAGTCCCCACCCTGCACTGGTGGGGACACCTCCAGCCTTCCTGCAGACCAGTCCTGCATGGCGCTCCAGGGACACGGAGGAGCCCAGTTGGCCATGTCTGGGCTGCGTGCTGCCTTATTTTCTCAGACAGGATTGAATCGCTCCTTTTCTCCTCCCCCTCACCCCTCTCTCCTCTTATCTGTTTCCCAAAAAAGGGACACATGAGAATGAGAGGGAAGAGGAGGAGAGAGTTGCTGGGAGATGGTGGTATATTTTCATGATGTGACTATCCCACTAGGAATGGAGGGGAGCAGACACCAGGCAGGGAAATTTCCTACTCAGAAGGGAGGACATCCATTTGAGTCAGGTGCACACTTGGGCTTGAAAGGCATTGGGTCCAACTAGATCAGCAGTACCTGGACTATTTTGGAGAGACGAGGTCCTAGAGTTTGCATTTACATTCATACCCTTTAAAGAATAGTGCACAGAACACATGAGAAATTGGAAATAGGGAGAAATGTAGATGATGCTAGAATTGAATAGGACAAAGAAAACATTCCAGACAGAGTAATAGAAGAAGTCTGCGATCAACTCACCAAACAAGGTAAGTAGAAGGAACTATAGACGAAACTTTCCATTTATACCTCAATTTCACAAAGCATTTTTAAATGTATCCTCTTATAATCTTCTAACTACCCCTCAGGAACAGAGAGCACCAGACTTCCTTTTCTAATGAAGCAATGCGGTCGAGACCCGCCCTGTGGTCTGAGCAGGGTCACAGGGCTGGCTATGGCAGAAGGAGGACGTGACTCGGGTCTCCTGATCCTTGTTGGCTCACTGGCTACTGTGAAATAGACAAAGACCAACGAAGAATGTATGCTTACGAGCCCAGGTGTAAAGCACAGCAGAAGGGAGTTGATAGGATGACTTGGAGCAGAGGCGATGTTTAAACATCATAGAAGAAAACAAATTGGAAAGAATCTCCCTAAAAGGAGGAAGAAAAGGCAAGGTTGGGATGGGGACTTGAGCTGGATTTCAAGTCACACCCAGTGATACCAGGCCCTGCGGAGGTTTGGGAAAATGACGGCAGATGAAACATGGGAACACAATGTGGAATGGTTGGTTGAAAGCATAGAAGCCATAGGCTAAACGGAGAACAGCAAACCCAGCAGGTAACAGGGGAAACTTCCAAACTGCCCACATGAAGGAGTGCGGTTTGAGAGGAATGTGCAGAAGCCCAACCCCACCCCACAGGCTCAACATGGAACCACCACAGAGGGGAAATCAAGGCAGAGGAGACTCTCCCATCAGAGACTTTGATTAAAACTTTATAACATTTTGAATTAAAAGATTCTGCTGGCATGCCTTATTGATCTATTTGACACTAGCCTGCCAAGGATGTTTTCAAAAAAGAACATGAAGGTCCATTGAAAGATTTCCGCATAGCTTGTCAACCTAAAATGAGCAACAGAGAGACCAAGTCTCCAAAGCATAAAGTTTATTCAGAAATAGCGGAGGGGTTGTGACCTGGGATGTAGCCGCTATGGCAGATCACAGGCATATCCACGAAGGTCAGGACCAAGGGGAAGCTTTCATAGGCAAAAAGAAGTCCACGTGAGCTGTTTTGAAACAAACTCCACAGGTCCCAGAAGTCCGTTACAGGAGCTGGTGTTGGTTCACTGGTGGAGTCAGCTGCTGTGGGTCAGTGTCCTTGAGCGGGCAGCTTCTCTGGACCACTGCAGTCCAGAGAGGGTTCTTGTGATAAGTCCTGCAACAAGGTGCGAACAGCATATATAGGACCCGTGGGCGAGGGGGCATGTGGGGCATGTGGGGCATGTGGCACTTCCCGTGATAAGGCAGGCCACGGGCATGTGCACACACTCCTTCTTTCACAGCCTCCTGAGTGCGTTTTGCTAGGGTGTTGACATAAGTGACTCCATTTTGGTGCTGGCACCTTTCATGAGACCATCTGATTGGAGGTGACCTGTTAATTCTAGTGTTTTTATTTCAGGGTTTTGATTCAGAAAACATGGTGATTAGTTTTCCTTGGAGAAATATTGGAACAGAACAGCTTTTAGTGGCCATTAATCCCAGTGACCTCATTCAGTATTCTCTGCAAGAGGGCAAAAACCCAGAAACAGATTTCAAATGAAAACTCTTCTAATGAGCAGTGACAGACAGCAATTTAGAAGTAATGAGCCCTGAGCCCGTAATCAGCCACTCAGTCCCCAGATGAGACAACTCCTCGACCTAAGCAGACCGTGTCGTACCTGGCACACTCTCTCCTCTCCAGGTAACCCTCCTACACCTGCACTTTCTCTGGGCTTTCTCCTTCCTTCATTTCCCTCAAGCACAGGCTTCGAGGTCTGAGCAATAAGACATATATTTAATTTTATCTGGCCCAGTGGTTCTCATGCAGGAATGATTCTGCCTCCCCTAGGCATGTGTGGCAATATCTGGAGAGATTTTTGATGATCGTGACAGGGAGAGCCAGAGCGATGCCGTTAGCATCTGGTGGGCACAGGCAGGGATGCTGCCAAGTACCCTCTGGTACATGGCAGGGCCCCAGGACCACTGTCTGGACCAGAAGGGCCACAGCAAAGCCATCCTGAAAAGGAGATGGCTTTAAACACAAGGAAGGCAGGGGCGGCTAGCAGATATTTCCAAGCAGGATGTGGCAGAGCCCCAAAGCTTGGCTTCTACAGTGCCGCCTGTCTGCAGGCCCCACCTGGAGCTGTCTCTCCCCGGCTGCACACACAGTCCTCCTTAATCGTGTGCCACACGCCAGCAGCTCCCCTTCCTTTCTGATGCCTGATGACTTCAGGCTTCCAGAATGCTCTAGTTATTTGCCAACCCCACTATCAAATTCACAGGGTCAAGGTAACCGCAGACACACGGAACATGTTCCCAGCAAGGTGTTCTCTGTGAAGGAAGACAGACACGTCCATGGAATCAGACTTTGAACACACTCACTCTTACACCCAACTGCACGTCGATGTGGTCTTGGCTGTTAGCAGAATGGGTTATTTTCTTCTTTGGTTGGAAGGAGGATGTCCAAATCACTATGGCCAACACGAAGCTATCCAACGTGAGGAAGAAAACCAATTCCCACCTTAAGATGGTTTTAGGTGCTCAAGTGGGTTTTGTTTTAAATATTCATGCCCAGCAGGAGGCTTTGCTGAAGCTCAAAAGGAAAACAAACCTACTGATATATAAAGGCCAAATAGCATCGACCTCTGCCTAGGCATCTCAGGTGTGTACCTGTGCTTAACACACAGGGGTCACTTGCATCATACATGCCCTCCTGCTGCTCACACTCAGGTGGAATCCCTCCCCGTGTCCTGTAACTTCCTCCTCAGGAACCTGAACTATTTTGAAGACTGGGATCAAACATTCAATGCTTAACTGATGGGGACAATAGTCAGAGGAGCTCCAGAAGGACACAGGTCAGGAAGACGCAAGTTTCCAGGTGTCTGGTCACTGGGGCTGGCCAGATCCGAAGGCAGGATGGAAAGCAGACTCCGGAGAGGTGAGGCTGGACTCTACCTGTACAAATGGCCAGAGGAACAGGCATCAGCGTGCGGACTGGGGCTGCCTCCTACATAGAAGGGGCCACCAAGGGCTTTGGGGTGTGGTGGGGGCAGGGAAAGATTTCTTTACACAGTAAGAAGACACACTATGGACTGTGTGCATGTGCACATGGTGCACATACATGCATGTGTTCATACATGTGTATAAACACATACCCAGGTGTGTATATACTATACAGAGTGCCCCTGCATGAGTTTGCTGGGGCTATCATCGCAAAGCATCACAGACTAGGAGGCCTAAACCACAGAGGTTCACTGTTCCTGGGTCCTGAGTCTACAAGTCCCAGACCAAGGAGTCAGCCAGGTTGCTTCCTTTTGAGGGTGGTGAGAGGAATCTGCTCCTGGCCTCTGTCCTGGCTTCTGGGGTTTGCTCACAGTCATCAGTGTCCCTTGGCATGTCAAGTGTCACCTTTATATATCCTCATGTTCACATGGCATTCTCCCTGTGTGCACATGCCTGTGGCCAAGTCTCCCCTATTTATAAAGGTACCAGTCATATCGGATAGGGCCACCCTTCTCCAGTGTGACCTCACCTTAACTGAACACATCTACAGCCACCCTATTTCCAAATAAGGTCACATTCTGGGCCACTGGGGATTAGCACTGCAACATGTGAATTTTGCAGGGCACAGTTTAATGCATAACACCTCTCCAACCTCTCCAACACCAACTCCAAAATATGCAAGCACACACACATACCCAGACACACACTCTCCATGTCCCGTCTGCTTTCCTTCTCGAAGCCAACCCTAGCTAACAAGCCGCAAGTCTAATTCTGTGCCTCGCACATCACTGCGTCAATGTTAGCACACAACACTATTTACTATTTTGTTCTTGATATTACTATTAAACAGAAATCTCCTACAGATCTTCTAAACCAAAGACAGATCCTTCCTTCAAGATGGAAGTCTTTGAAAGGTGAATGTTTCCCCGTGATTTACAATGTGCCTTCAAAGCCCCTTAAACGACCGGCTTGTGAATAGGAAAGATTTATCACTGTCACTCTGGCTATTGAAAACAAGTCCCCACCTCACATCAGAGAATTCCAGCTGCAGAGAGCAAAGTCAGACAGAATCTGCCTTGTGGCCAGAGGAAAGGGGGGTGCCCAGAGCTGGGGCTGTGCCCCCCTGCTCGGATGAACGCTGATTGCTGTGCAAGGCAGTCGTGGGCTCTGCACGGCAGGGCCACGCTAACCTCTGAGCCCCCTTTTGTTGCTGAGAACAATGTATGCACATGAGGTCAACGAGAGGGGTGGCCCATCCTGTTTTGCTCAAAAGGACTGGACCGTCAGGAGACTCAGGAAAATTGAAGTTGGATGAAACGTGGAGTTAGATGCTTGCTGGTTTTCTCACACCCAAAGGGTAAGATACCATCTTTTTTTCTATGAGTCTCTCTCTTGACTCACTCCAAAGACTGATAATAACTGGACAAAGGTAAACACTTTTTGTCATCATTGTTCAAAGCCACCAAACAAGGTTGTCCGACACATATATCTCATAGTTCAACGGCCTGGTGGAGGCCCTGCTCCCCTTCTTCCCCCAAACCTTAAAGTACACCCTTTTTTAAGAGGTGCTGACAAGAAGCGAATGCTTCCTCCTGCCCATCTGGTTATGCCCCTTCCGTCCCTGTCTGTCCTGTCCCCGGGGCAGCCTGTCTAGTTTTGCTGCACTTTCTATAACTCAAAGTCAGGCATCTCCCAGCGCCACGATGACAACTGCAGCCACTGCCCCATCCTCATGCAATGTTCAGTGAGAATTCAGCCCTGGAGAATTCACGCTAAGCATCTGAAAATCACTTTGAAAATAAAGACACTCGGAACCCCACTGAGGCTACTTCGTGCTCTGGAAGTCCAACGTAAGGCTGAACAATGCCTCAACTAAAGGAAAAAGTACTCTGTTCAACGTAAGGCTTAAGTGAGTAACAGCCTTACATGCTAAACTGTAAACACAGAGTAGGCCAGACACTGACAATGTCGCTATCCACGAGCTGGAGTTTACCCAGCATTCGCATGTGCAAGATATATCCACACAGCGATAGACGCATAGGAGCTGATGTCAGTCATCTGCAAAGACAAGGAGACAGATCAGGGTCTGCACACTACAGCCAGTAAACCAAATCCATTCCACCTCCTGTTTTTAGAAATAGGGCTTCATTGGAACACAACTATGCTCATTCATTTTTATATTACTTATATAAGGCTGCTTTCTCACTACAATGAGTAGTGGCAGAGACCTTATGGCCCACAAAGCCTAACAACATGCTCCCCGTCCCTTAGAGGACAAGCTTCCCAGCCCTGCAATGGACAGAGGATGGCAGGTGGCCTTTTGCTGGCACGCCTCATTCAGTAGGAATGAGCTGCCTCCACTAGCTCTAAGAACCTGGGTAAATTCCTTCAACCAGCCATCACCAACCTTTTTGGCACCAGAGACCGGTTTCACAGAAGACAATCTTTCCACTGACGGGGAGTGGAGGGTAAAATTTTGGACAAATTCTCATAAGGAGCACGCACCCTAGATCCCTCACACGCACCGTTTACGGTAGGGTCCGAGCTCCTGTGAGCATCTAATGCCCACGCTGATCTGACAGAGGCAGAGCTCAGGTGGTGATGCCATGATGGGGAGCGGCTGTAAATACAGATGAAGCTTCGCTCACTCACCTGCCGCTCACCTCCTGCTGTGCAGCCTGGTTCCTAACATGCCATGGAGCAGTGCCGGTCCATGGCTGGGGTTTGCGGACCATGGCCTTAAACCATTTTGGATCAATTTTCACAATCTCTAAGCAGGTATAATAATACCTATTTCTTTGAGATTTTTATTTTTATTGATTTTTGTCATCAATAGGGAGCCTGTGGCCCAGACAAGGCATCGGTAATGATTAGCTCTCCTCTTTATCCCGAGACCTCTTCTCCCCCTCAAAGAATTCCCAGGTTCAGACCTCTAGCAGAACTTTAGCTCATAGGTAAGTGTGCACACACTATTCATTTACAGATGCCTAGTTTTTCAATATTTGTTTTAATGTATCAAAATGATAGTTAAATATCATGGCATAAATTACAAATCATGCTTTTTTTTCCCTATCAGTAAGTATTTATGGCTGAGAGCAATTATAAAATTTTAAATGTCATTTAATGTTGATGTGACTGATGAATCCAGAGTGGTGCTGGCCTGCTCGCCCAACCCCTGCTGCTCCCTCCAGCCCATGGCAAGTCTGTGGCTTGGCCTGGCTGTGTACCTGAGGAGCCAGCCCAGCTTCCACACCCTACCCAGGCCCCGCTCGGAGTCTCTGCAGCTCTGGACAGCTCCCAGCTCTCAGGAGGCTGCCACACTGCTTGCCACAGATGACTTTGGGAAGCTCATAACCATAAGTCCCAAGCCTCCATCAGTCCCCTGTTTTCTCAGATATAAGTGAGAGGAATTATGCCAGAACCTAAGTTTTCTCTCCACTTATAGTTTCTATGATTCCATGAGTACATATATTTCTTGTATACTGCTGCAAAAACCATTCCATTATACAGTATACTTGCACATTACCTACAGAGTGCTTTTGACTATTTAAAAATAATATTGTGTGCATTGGGATTTTGGAAAATTGTTCTAATGATCAATAGTGGACAATAGAACACTGTTTCTAGATAAAATCCATGTTCTGCTCACAGAAATTTTCCCCAGAACATGAGCTGTATTAAACGTATGTTTACAAAGGTTTGGGATAGCTCAATGATCTACTTCCAGATAAAATACTTACTCATACATATACGTATATATGTGTGTGTGTGTGCACGCGCGCATGTGTATGTATATGTGTATCTCTCTCTCTATATATATAAGTATATATAATACTATAATATATAATAACATTTTATATATATATATATATATATATAGAGAGAGAGAGAGAGAGAGAGAAAGAGAGAGAGAAAGCTTCTCCAGAGTAAAAAATCAATAGAATATATGTGTGTGTGTGTAGATTTAATATTATATATAATATATATGAACAGAGAGAAAGAGAGATTTTTTAAGGAATTGGCTCATGCAATTGTGAGAACTGGCAAGTCTGAAATCTGCAGGGCAGGCAGGCAGGCAGGATACCCAGGGAAGAGTCGATGTTATTGCTCAAGTCCAAAGGCAGACAAAAGGCAGAATTCCCTCTTGTTCTGGGGAGGTCAATCTTTTTCAATTAAGGGCTCTAACTGATTGGATTTAGTTACCCACATTATGGAGGGTCTTCTGCTTTCCTCGACATCTAGACGTCTACTGATTTAATGCTTTTTATTAATTTATTTTAATTACTAAATCATAATTGTGTACAATATATTTTCATATATATCTATAATGTGGAATGATTAAATCAAGTTAATTAACATATTCATCACCTCACTTGTTTTGTACGGTGAGATATTTCAAATTTACTCTCTTAGCTTTTTAAAAACATATTTAATACATTATTATTGATAGTAGTGACTCTGCTGGGGAATAGATCTCAAAAACTTATTCCTCTGCCTATCTGAAACTTTGTACCCTTTAACCAACATCTCTCCAATCTCTTTGGCAGCACCCAGCCTATGGTAACCACCATTCTATTCTCTACTGTGTGCTTGACTTTTTTAGATTCCACACATGAGTAAGATCATGTGGTATTTGTCTTTCTGTGCCTAGCTTATTTTACTTAGCATAATGTCTTCTAGGTTCATCCACATTGTTCCAAATGACAGATTTCCTTTTTTTTTCTTTTGAGACCGAATAATATTCCATTGTGTGTACGTGCCACATTTTCTTTATTCATTCATCTGTCAATGGATGCTTAGGTTGTTTCCATATCTTGGCTATTGTAGATACGGCTGCAGTGAACGTGGAAGTGCAGATATCTCTTTAAGATCCTGCTTTCAGTTCCTTTGGATATATACCCAGAAGTGGGATTGCTGAATCACAGGGTAGTTCTATTTTTTGTTTTTTGAGAAACTTCCATATTACTTTCCATAGTGGCTATGCTAATTTATATTTCCATCAACAGTGTACACAGGGTTTCTTTTCTCTGAATCCTCACCAACACTTGTTATCTTTCATCCGTTTGATAATAGCCATACTAACAGGTGTGATGTGATATATCATCGTGGTTTTAATTTCCATTTCCCTGATGATTAGTGATGTTGAGCACTTTTTCATGAACATCGGCCATTTGTATGTCCTCTTTTGAGAAATGTCTGTTCAGTTTCTTTGCCCACATTTTAATCAGGTTATTTGTTTTCCTGCTATTGAGTTGTTTGAGTTCCCTGTATATTTTAGATATTAATCCCTTCTCAGATGTATGGTTTGCAAATATTTTCATCCATACTCTGGGTTGTCTCTTCATTGATTGTTTCCTTTGCTGTTCTGAAGCTTTTTAGTTTGATACAACCCCATTTGTCTATTTCTGCTTTTGGAATCATATCCAGAAAATTGATGCCCAGGGCAATGTTATAGAGCCTTCCCCCTGTGTTTACTTCTAGTAGTTTTACAGTTTCAGGTATACTCATTAAATGTTAATCACATCTAAAAAATAGTTTCTCAGCAACATCTAGATTGGTGTTTGACCAAAAACTGAGTATTATGGTCTAGCCAAATCGACACATAAAAGTATCCACTACATATACAGACATGCTTCATTTAACAACTGAGATATGTTCTGAGAAATGTGTCAGGTGATTTTGCCATTGTGTGAACATC